>NW_026262996.1:1977858-2307501 GCF_947179515.1 Apodemus sylvaticus
TGGTAACAGCTTAATTCTAAAATTAGGAAAAGATTTGTACATCATACTTTTTTTCAGAATTACCAGGAACTTTATGCTCTTACTTGTTTTTCAGCATTATTTTGAATATGTGTTTCAACCTACAAGCCATACACCTAAAACAGGTAGGTCTCAATACTGTCAAAGAAGAACAGAAAAAAAAAAAGGTGTTCAGATGGATTGAAATAAAGTGATAAATAGGAAATTTTCTCCCTGAATTTAGACTTCTCAGCTTACACTTCCTTACTTTTTTCATAATGTTCATGAAAGTCTCCTAATGCTTAGGGTGTACAGTCTTCATTGTCCAGATGAAAACTTAGATCTGAAATAGAGCAGTACTTTCTAAATCCCATTGGAAGGGATGCTCTCAATCACTGTGATTAATTTCAATTTATATTCTTATTTTCTTCTTATAGGCTACAAGTATCCTCATGAGGTTTTAATGACACACCCTCAACATAGCTCCAGTAGATTAAATTCAGAATTTCCACAGCACTTCCTATCTTGCCTATATTGTTTGTGAAAGAACTAAACTTGAATCTTGCATGCAGAAGAGCAATTCATCTTAAAACCTAAATTCTCAGCAAGAAACCAGCACAAAAATGAGTCTTGCAGCTCAGACTTACTCTTTAAGCACTCATACACTTAGAAGGCTCTGGTCATGTGAGTTGAATATTGGATATCTACCTAATAAAATGGAGGAGGGTTATGAATGTTTTTTACTAGATTATTTGTGTCTTGGATAGAGTTTTACTTTAATGCTTATAAATATAAAAGTTGCAGATAATAGACAGAAAATTACACCATTTTCCCAGGTTTCAGTAAGAAGCAAGTAATCTCCAGAATGAGATGTCACATTCCCATCACCTAGAGATAGTCAGAATGTGTATCAGCCTCTACATTATGTAGAGATATTTTTGCCTTTACTTGATAAGACTGCACCTTTTAAACTAAAACATGTATCTAAAATTCTATTTTTCTTCTTTTATTCTCCTTAGTTATTTCTAAGGAAAACAGCTAGTTAATTAGGCTATATTATTCTTGTTACTATTATTTCTTTGAGGAGATTTACTTGTGCCTACTTGGGACGCAACCTAACAGTGAACTCTTATCTCCAGATTACTTTCTACCTTTGATTTTGAGATGGTGTCACTGGATAAATTTCTATTTTTCTTCTTTTATTCTCCTTAGTTATTTGTAAGAAAAATACCTAGTTAATTAGGCTATATTATTCTTGTTACTATTATTTCTTTGAGGAGATTTACTTGTGCCTACTTGGGAAGCAATCTAACAGTGAACTCTCTACCTCCAGATTACTGTCTAGCTTTGATTTTGAGCTGGTGTCACTGCAGTATACAGGCTGGACTCATTGTATAGACAAGGCAGACTTTAAATTGTGATTTCTGTAACTCAACTTCCTGAGTACCTAAAATTATAGATAAGTACCACCAGGCCTTGACTATATTCATTCTAAATAAAAACTGAAGTTAAAAGAATGAGACCTACACTGGATTCCAATAGAATAACTGAGGATGAGGGCATGAGAGGCTTAAGAGAGCTGTTGTATTAGGCAGCATATTATGAACACAGGAGGCTGGAGATGGGTCTCAAAGTTAAGTGTGACTTCCTAAGTACAAAATACAGACAAATATTTATACACTGAAACCATGGATCAAATCATATGTAGTACCAGGTTATCAATAATTGAACCGAAATACATCTAGATCCTATTACTGTACATATATATGTATATAAAACAATATAAATAGTCAAAAACAACTACTATATGGCTTTTAAGCTTAAATATTTTCTCTGTTGTTTTGATCAACAATTATATTTTCCCATGTCCTTCAAACTTAGGCTTTCAAGGTTTAAAGCATAACCAGTACTGTTTTAAACACATACAATTATTTATTCATATTAATTTTCCTTGTTTACACAAATATATTTTAATGTTTACACTGTGTGTTTTCATTATTTTTTCTTTCTATGTCTATGTGTTGACAGATATAAGTTATACAGATAATTGACTTTGCCATAGTTTAGTTTTTATATGAGTAAATTTCTTCATATTCAATGCTACCCCCAAAATGTTTGCATAAAAAAGGGTCTTTTTTTTCAGTTTTTTTTTATTATTATTCGATATAATTTATTTACATTTCAAATGATTTCCCCTTTTCTAGCCCCCGCCCACTCCCCGAAAGTCCCGCAAGCCCCCTTCTCTTCCCCTGTCCTCCCACCCACCCCTTCCCACTTCCCCGTTCTGGTTTTGCTGAATACTGTTTCACTGAGTCTTTCCAGAACCAGGGGCCACTCCTCCTTTCTTCTTGTACCTCATTTGATGTGTGGATTATGTTTTGGGTATTCCAGTTTTCTAGGTTAATATCCACTTATTAGTGAGTGCATACCATGATTCACCTTTTGAGTCTGGGTTACCTCACTTAGTATGATATTCTCTAGCTCCATCCATTTGCCTAAGAATTTCATGAATTCATTGTTTCTAATGGCTGAATAGTACTCCATTGTGTAGATATACCACATTTTTTGCATCCACTCTTCTGTTGAGGGATACCTGGGTTCTTTCAGGTATCTGGCAATTATAAATAGGGCTGCTATGAACATAGTAGAACATGTATCCTTATTACATGGTGGGGAATCCTCTGGGTATATGCCCAGGAGTGGTATAGCAGGATCTTCTGGAAGTGAGGTGCCCAGTTTTCGGAGGAACCGCCAGACTGCTTTCCAGAGTGGTTGTACCAATTTGCAACCCCACCAGCAGTGGAGGAGTGTTCCTCTTTCTCTGCACCCTCTCCAACACCTGCTGTCTCCTGAATTTTTAATCTTGGCCATTCTGACTGGTGTAAGATGAAATCTCAGGGTTGTTTTGATTTGCATTTCCCTAATGACTAATGAAGTTGAGCATTTTTCAAGATGCTTCTCCGCCATCCGAAGTTCTTCAGGTGAGAATTCTTTGTTTAACTCTGTACCCCATTTTTTAATAGGGTTGTTTGGTTTTCTGGAGTCTAACTTCTTGAGTTCTTTATATATATTGGATATTAGCCCTCTATCTGATGTAGGATTGGTGAAGATCTTTTCCCAATTTGTTGGTTGCCGATTTGTCCTCTTGATGGTGTCCTTTGCCTTACAGAAACTTTGTAATTTTATGAGGTCCCATTTGTCAATTCTTGCTCTTAGAGCATACGCTATTGGTGTTCTGTTCAGAAACTTTCTCCCTGTAGCGATGTCCTCAAGGGTCTTCCCCAGTTTCTTTTCTATTAGCTTCAGAGTGTCTGGCTTTATGTGGAGGTCCTTGATCCATTTGGATTTGAGCTTAGTACAAGGAGACAAGGATGGATCAATTCGCATTCTTCTGCATGCTGCCCTCCAATTGAACCAGCACCATTTGTTGAAAAGGCTATCTTTTTTCCATTGGATGGTTTCAGCCTCTTTGTCGAGGATCAAGTGGCCATAGGTGTGTGGGTTCATTTCTGGATCTTCAATCCTATTCCATTGATCCTCCTGCCTGTCACTGTATCAATACCATGCAGTTTTTAACACTATTGCTCTGTAGTATTGCTTGAGGTCAGGGATACTGATTCCCCCAGATTTTCTTTTGTTGCTGAGAATAGTTTTAGCTATCCTGGGTTTTTTGTTGTTCCAGATGAATTTGATAATTGCTCTTTCTAACTCTGTGAAGAATTGAGTTGGGATTTTGGTGGGTATTGCATTGAATCTGTATAGTGCTTTAGGCAAAATGGCCATTTTAACTATATTGATTCTACCGATCCATGAGCATGGGAGGTTTTCCCATTTTTTGAGGTCTTCTTCCATTTCCTTCTTCAGAGTCTTGAAGTTCTTGTCATACAGATCTTTCACATGTTTGGTAAGAGTCACCCCAAGATACTTTATACTGTTTGTGGCTATTGTGAAGGGGGTCATTTCCCTAATTTCTTTCTCAGCCTGCTTATCCTTTGAGTATAGGAAGGCCACTGATTTGCTTGAGTTGATTTTATAACCTGCCACTTTGCTGAAGTTGTTTATCAGCTGTAGGAGCTCTCTAGTGGAGTTCTTTGGGTCACTTAGGTAGACGATCATGTCGTCTGCAAATAATGATAGTTTGACTTCTTCCTTTCCAATTTGTATCCCTTTGACCTCCTTATGTTGTCGAATTGCCCGAGCTAGTACCTCAAGTACAATATTGAAAAGATATGGAGAAAGGGGGCAGCCTTGTCTGGTCCCTGATATCAGTGGGATTGCTTCAAGTTTCTCTCCGTTTAGTTTGATGCTGGCTACCGGTTTGCTGTATATTGCTTTTACTATGTTTAGGTATGGGCCTTGAATTCCTGTTCTGTCCAAGACTTTAAGCATGAAGGGATGCTGAATTTTGTCAAATGCTTTTTCCGCATCCAATGAAATGTCCATGTGGTTTTGTTCTTTGAGTTTTTTTATGTAGTGGATTGTATTGATGGATTTCCGTATATTGAACCAACCCTGCATTCCTGGGATAAAGCCTACTTGATCATGGTGGATGATCGTTTTGATGTGTTCTTGGATTCTGTTGGCAAGAATTTTATTGAGTATTTTTGCATCGATGTTCATAAGGGAAATTGGTCTGAAGTTCTCTTTCTTTGTTGGATCTTTGTGTGGCTTTGGTATCAGCGTAATTGTGGCTTCGTAGAAGGAATTGGGTAGTGTTCCTTCTGTTTCTATTTTGTGGAATAGTTTGAAGAGTATTGGTGTTAACTCTTCTTTGAAGGTCTGGTAGAATTCTGCACTGAAGCTATCTGGTCCTGTGCTTTTTTTGGTTGGAAGACTTTCTATAACTCCTTCTATTTCTTTAGGGGTGATGGGACTGTTTAGATGGTCTAGTTGGTCCTGATTTAATTTTGGTATTTGGTATCTGTCAAGGAAATTGTCCATTTCCTCCAGATTCTCCAGTTGTGTTGAGTACAGGCTCTTGTAATAGGATCTGATGATTTTTTGGATTTCCTTAGTTTCCGTTGTTATATCTCCCTTTTCATTTCTAAGTTTGTTAATTTGGATACTTTCTCTGTGCCCTTTGGTCAGTCTGGCTAAGGGTTTATCTATCTTGTTGATTTTCTCAAAGAATCAGCTCCTGGTATTGTTGATTTTTTGTATGGTTCTCTTTGTTTCTACTTGATTGATTTTGGCCCTGAGTTTGATGATTTCCTGCCTTCTACTCCTCCTGGGTGAAATAGCTTCTTTTTGTTCTAGGGCTTTCAGGTGTGTCATTAAGCTGGTAATGTATGCTCTCTCCATTTTCTTTTTGGAGGCACTCAGGGCTATGAGTTTTCCTCTTAGCACTGCTTTCATTGTGTCCCATAGATTTGGGTATGTTGTGTTTTCATTTTCATTGTGTTCTAAAAAGTCTTTAATTTCTTTCTTTATTTCTTCCTTGACCAAGGTATCATTGAGTAGCGTATTGTTCAGTTTCAGTTGTATGTGGGTTTTCTGTTGTTTCTGTTGCTATTGAAGACCACTTTTACTCCATAGTGATCAGATAGGAGGTATGGGATTAGTTCGATCTTCTTATATATGTTGAGGTCTGTCTTGTGACCAATTATATGGTCGATTTTGGAGAAGGTACCATGAGGTGCTGAGAAAAAGGCATATTCTTTTGTTTTAGGATAGAATGTTCTATATATATATCTGTTCAATCCAATTGGTCCAAAGCTTCAATTAGTTTCATTGTGTCCCTGTTTAGTTTCTGTTTTCCTGATCGGTCCATTGAGGAAAGTGCAGTGTTGAAGTCACCCACAATTATTGTGTTAGGTGCAATGTGTGCTTTTAGTTTTAATAAAGTTTCTTTTATGAAAGAGGGTGCCCTTGCATTTGGGGCATAGATGTTCAGGATTGAGAGTTCTTCTTGTTGTATTTTTCCTTTGACCAGCAAGAAGTGTCCCTCAGGGTCTCTTTTGATGACTTTGGGTTGAAAGTCAATTTTATCTGATATTAAAATGGCTACTCCAGCTTGTTTCCTGAGACCATTTGCTTGTAAAATTGTCTTCCAGCCTTTTACTCTAAGGTAGTTTTTGTCTTTGACCCTGAGGTGTGTTTCCTGTAAGCAGCAAAATGTAGGGTCCTGTTTTCCTATCCATTCAGTTAGTCTGTGTCTTTTTATTGGGGCATTAAGTCCATTGATGTTAAGAGATATTAAGGAATAGTGATTGTTACTTCCTATCATTTTTGCCGTTATTTTTTAAATTTGAATGCTTAACTTCTTTTGGGTTTGATGAAAGGTTACTATCTTGCTTTTTCCAGGGTGAAGTTTCCCTCCTTGTATTGGTGTTGTCCTCCTATTATCCTTTTTAGGGCCGGGTTTGTGGATAGATATTGGGTAAACTTGGTTTTGTCATGAAATATCTTAGTTTCTCCATCTATGGTGATTGAGAGTTTTGCTGGATATAGTAGTTTTGGTTGGCATTTGTGTTCTCTTAGAGTCTGCATGAGATCTTCCCAGGACCTTCTAGCCTTCATAGTCTCAGGTGAAAAGTCTGCTGTGATTCTGATAGGTCTTCCTTTATATGTTACTTGGCCTTTTTCTCTTACTGCCTTTAGTATTCTTTCTTTGTTTAGAACATTTGGTGTTTTGATTATTATGTGACGGCAAGTATTTCTGTTCTGGTCCAGTCTGTTTGGAGTTCTGTAGGCTTCTTGTATATTCATGGGCATCTCTCTCTTTAGGTTAGGGAAGTTTTCTTCCATAATTTTATTGAAGATGCTTGCTGGCCCTTTAAGTTGTAAATCTTCACTCTCATCTATGCCTATAATCCTTAGGTTTGGGCTTCTCATTGTGTCCTGGATTTCCTGGATATTTTGGGTTACAAGGTTTTTGCATTTTGCATTTTCTTTAACTGTTGAGTCCATGGTTTCTATGGAATCTTCAGCATCTGAGATTCTTTCTTCTATCTCTTGTATTCTGTTGTTGATATTTGCATCTCTGTCCCCTGATTTCTTCCCAAGGCTTTCTATCTCCAAAGTTGTCTCCCTTTGTGTTTTCTTAGTTGTTTCTACTTCTGATTTTAGATCCTGGATGGTTTTGCTTAGCTCCTTCACTTGCATGTTTGTGTTTTTCTGTAATTCTTTAAGAGATTTTTGTGTTTCCTCTTTCATGACCTCAGCCTGTTGACCAAAGTTCTCCTGTATTTCTTTAAGAGATTTTTGTGTTTCGTCTTTCATGACCTCAGCCTGTTGACCAAAGTTCTCCTGTATTTCTTTAAGTGTTTTTTGCATTTCCTCCTTGTTGGCTTTTGTATTCTCCTGGATTTCTTTCAATGATTTTTGTGTTTCCCTTGCAAGGGCTTCTAACTTTTGATCCATTTTCTCCTGAATTTCTTTAAGAATGTCCTTCATGTGTTCCTGTCCCAGCATCATGACCAGTGATTTTAAACCCAAATCTTGTTTTACTGGTGTGATGGGGTATCCAGGACATGTTGGTAGAGGAGAATTGGGTTCAGATGTTGCCATATTGCCTTGATTTCTGTTAGTGATGTTCCTGTGTTTGCCTTTTGCCATCTAGTTCTCACTGGTGTTAGTTTGTCTTGTCAGTGCTGGACTCACCAGTGCAAGCTGCCCCTTCCCAGTTGGCCTCTGGTGCACAGCTTACCTCCTGCACTGCTTGTAGACAGTGTGCTGCTGCCCAGGCTGTTCAGATCCAAAGCAGGCACCCGAAGGCTCCCACTGGGGCCCGCTGGATTCACTGGATCACACTGACTTCTCCCAGCTGGCCGCCCGGAAGCCCAGCTAGCCACTTGCAGGACTTGGACATGTGGTGCTGCCGCCCAGGCTGACCTGGATCAGGAAGCGGAGAGAGTAGAGCTGAGGGCTTCTGCCTGAGGCCTTGCCCCAGATAGTGTCTGTGGACCTGATGGAGCCTGTGTGCACCCCCAGGGAGTGCCGACGGTGTATGCTGCTGTGACCTCCCCTGTGTTTCGCTCACTCCGCTGGGCAGCCGATCCTCCATCCGGGCTGTCACACACAAGGTTAGCCTGGCCGCCCAGTCCCTGAGTCCAGGCAAAAGCCTGGGAGGCCAAGGTCCAAGCAAAGTTCCCCTAGGGCTATGACTGTTAATTGGGTCCACCAGGTGACTAGGATGGCGGGCGTGTGCACTCACGCTCCCTGAAAGCGCAGGGAGAGTCTGCTCTGCTAACAATCCCCTGGGCGGGTTGACTCACAGATGGCCCACCAAGCCGCCCTGTTCTTGTTGTCAGTCCTGTGCCTTTTGGGGCCTAGACCCCCGATTTGTTAGCCTCAGGCTATGCCTGTTACAGGTCTGCCCGCCAGAGCTCTCTGTCGTCCTGCAGGCAAAATGGCGGCGGCGCGCACGCAGGCCTGGGCCAAAAACCTCCTGGCTGGGTTGGCACCCCGATGGACCCCCGACCCGCCCAGGGCCTGGGTGCAGGCCAACGCCCGTCGGGCTCAGACCACCGCGGTGTTGGCCTCGGATTATGTTTGTGTACCTCAGTCTGTCCGATCCTTGGAGTACGGAACCAAGATGGATGCACCTCTCCTGACTGGTGGGAGGCCGAGTTCTGAAGTGGCTTCCGTGCAGGAAAGGCGCCGCACAACTGCAGCTGCTTGCCACCCGGCTGGTCAGCGAAGGTCAGTGGTCATGGGCGCAGGGCCTAACTGGTCCCTGTGACGCCTTGGTTCCACTGCTGATGGCCCTTCACCTGGAGCAGCCACTGCTGCCGCCACCGCTGCCGCCGCCGCCGCTGCCGCCGCCGCCGCTGCCGCCGCCGCCGCTGCCGCTGCTGATATAAAAAAGGGTCTTGACTATCATCATGGCTTGAGATGAATTGATTACTGCACATCTGTTCTTCTACAAGACTTTAGAATCTTCTACTATTGAACTTGTATTACATTAATAATTAATTGCCGAGAAAAAAGAACAGAGACTGAAGCATGTTTTCTTCTGCGCCATAATAAGTCTAAATCAAGAACAAAAGCATTGCAACATATTTAGAAGAATAGACTAGAAAAACTAGAGAGGAATGTCAGCAAAGTCTCTTTTTAAAAATCTGTGGTTGTCTTGAGATTTAAAGAAGGCTGTAAAGGAAGTGAGGGGTGGCTGTTTGAGCTGTGTATGGTGGACATCCATTGTGAGCACAGCTCCTGGGACCTAAACTGCAAAGTCTGCCTTATCTCCTGGGATAGCCCTGGATTTATAGATGAAACTGATCACCAGCTGCCTTACTTCCTGATACTGCCCGGGGTCTAAGGGTGACCCTCGTCATCAGCTGCACAATTGTTCCTCTAATCAGAGAAATGAGAAGTGATGGGAAGCTGGGGATAAATGTCCTGGGGCACATCCATGGTGGTGCCCCAAAATAGGATTCCAAGCCTGAGATGCTGACAGAGCCACCTGTTTTAATGTAAGCAATTCTTTGTGATGTTGGGACATTGTAATTCCCTGATATTTATTACTTGTGAGAGTCAATTAGCTTACCTTGAATAGTACTTGACAATACCTTTTCAAGTACTTGTGGGTGTCTATGAAAATTAACCTACATCCTCAACTGGATTTAGAGTTATCATGGTAATGCATCTCTGGATTTTGAGAAATCTTTTTTGGGAGGAGAAAAGGGTTTATTCAGCTTACACTTCTGCATTGCTGTTCTTCACAAAAGGAAGTCAGGACTGGAACTCAAGCAGGTCAAGAAGCAGGAGCTGATGCAGAGGCCATAGAGAGATGTTACTTACTGACTTGCTTCCCCTGGCTCGCTCAGTTTATTTTCTTATAGAACCCTAGAGTACCATCCCAGGGCTGGCACCACCAAAGTGGGCTCTTCCTCCCTTGATCACTAATTGAGAAAACACCCCACAGCTGGATCTCATGGAGACATTTCCTGAACTGAAGCTCTTTTCAGATCTCTGAAGAAGGAAATTGAAGAAGACCTCAGAAAATGGAAAAAATCTTCCATGCTCGTGGATCGGCAGGATTAATATAGATAAATTGGGCATCTTGCCAAAAGCAATCTACAGATTCAATGCAATCCCCATCAAAATCCCAACTCAGTTCTTCATAGAGTTAGAAAAAGCAATTCTCAAATTCATCTGGAATAACAAAAAGCCTAGGATAGCTGAAACTATTCTCAACAGGAAAAGACCTTCTGGAGGAATCAGTATCAAAGATCTCAAATATTACTACAGAGCAATAGTGATAAAAACTGCATGATATTGGCACAGTGACAGGCAAGTGGATCAATGGAATAGGATTGAAGACCCAGAAATGAACTCACACACCTATGGCCACTTGATCTTCGACAAAGAGGCTGAAAACATCCAGTGGAAGAAAGACAGCCTTTTCAACAAATGGTGCTGGTTCAACTGGAGGTCAGCATGCAGAAGAATGTGAATTGATCCATCCTTGCCTCCTTGTACTAAGCTCAACTCCAAGTGTATCAAGGACCTCCACATAAAACCTGACACACTGAAACTAACAGAAAGAAACTGGGGAAGACCCTTGAAAAATCTTTAATTGAAGATGGAATGCTAACCCCAAATGTGAGTGTCATCCTGCCATGTGCTGGAGTTTTCCACTGAATAAAAGGGAAGAGTAAATGGAGCACCATCATCCATCTCTCTGTAGTCCTAACAGTGAAGACAGTGGGACTGTCCCTCCCATTCGTGCACTCATGCTTCTGCCACCATATTGGATTAATGTGCTGCTATTTAAGGTTGAAGTCTATCATGACCTGATAGCTCCACTGAGTGTAGTGCAAAATGGACGACTCCATTTAACAGGACTTCCTAGTCTCCAACCATCTCTGGAGAGCCTCATACCCCCTACCCTCTACTCAAGAAGATCCAGTAGTCCTTGACAGAACTACAAGATCAACTTCCTCTTTTCCTGACAACAACCTACCCAATGGAGGTGCTTGAGAAAAGACTCAAGGAGCTGAAGGGCTTTGCAGCCCCACAATATGCACCAGCTAGTACCCACAGAGCTTCCATGTGCAAAAACATCAACCAACATGTACTCAAGAAGGCAACAATGACTCCATCTACTTATGCAGCAGAGGATGGCCTGGTTGTGTGTCATAGGAAGGAGAGGTGCTTGGTCCTGAGAAGGTTAAATGACCTAGTATAGGGAAATGTGTAGAGTCCAGCACACACATTCTAACAGCAGGTTCTCTGGAAGGAAAGATGGGTATTGGAAAGGGGGCAAGAGAAATCACATGGAGAGACACAAAAACACATGGCTTCTGGTTCAAGTCTCCATTTTATATCCTGCCTCCCTCCCAAGAAACAAAGGCAGACCAAACCCCTCCCCTGAAAGCTGGAAACCAGTTCTTCTTGTTCTTCAGGAGGTGGGTGGTCAGGTTGCTGGCTGCTATTCTTGAGAGCAGTGGGCAGGGGGAAGTCACAATTCCTCCCTGCTATTCTTGAGAGCAGTGGGCAGGGTGAGGTCACAGAAATGCAAGGACTAGAAAGCAGGAATCGGTAGATTGGTAAGGAGGGGGAGCAAGGATGGTTAGCGGGATTTGGGGGTGGAAGAAATCAGGAAAGGAAACATTTGAAATGCAAATAAATATGGGGTCTCATAATAAAAAATAAAAAAAAATAATAAAGAAGAACCTACACACCATGCGTAGTGCATGCTTTTAATGCTAGCACTTGGGAGGTAGAGGCAGAGGCAGGACGATTTTTTGAGTTCGAGGCCAGACTGGACTACACAGTGAGTTCCAGTACAGCCAGGGCTACACAGAGAAATCCTGTCTTGAAACAAAGCAAAACAAAACAAACAAACAAACAAAAAAACAATAAAATAGAACCTACCCTGCAAGTTCCTGGGGTTCAGGAATATCTCTCCATACAGATGTGACATTCAAAATGATTTTAAACTCCAGCAGATGATTTCATTTTAACTCCTTTCCATATTCCAAAGTCCATTTACAACCCTGGTTCGCCATGAATAAAGTGTAGCAGTTCAAGCACACCCAGATTAATATGCACAAGCTAACATTGTCCCAGAGTGGTATTTCACTGAAGGTCTTCAGAGATGTCCTTCTTCTGAGAAGCAGTAATACTAAGAAACTCAGAGAAGCCGGTCTTAGCTTGGGTTTCACTGCTGTGAAGAGCACCATGACCTTGGCAACTCCTATAAAGTGCATTATTTAGTTGGGCTCAATTGCTGGTTCCTAGGTTCAGTCAATTATCATCATGGTGAGAAGTCTGGCATTGTCTAGGTTGGCGTGCTGCTGGAGAAGTAGCTGAGAGCCCTAAAACTTGTTCTGAAGGTAATCCAGGGCTCTTCTGCCATGAGTTAACCTTGAGAATAGAATCCCTAAGTCCACCCTGCAGAGACACAGTTCCTCCAACCAGGTCACACCTATTCTAACAAGGACTTATCTCATGTAAGTGTCACTCATGTAAGTGTCACTATGGGTTAAACTCTCAAACACCAGAGTCTCTGAGATCCCAAACTATTTCAACCACTACACAGGTATTCTCTCTCCCTTCTGTCCCTCACTCCCAGCCATACTGGGGTTACCCAGACCACACCAATCTTGGATCATACTTCTTAGTTCCACCCAGATGGACAGTGGTATCTGGACATCCTGAGAGATAGGAAACAGGATAAAGAACCACAGTTGTATCACAGCACATATACTACCTATTGTGTTTTCAGGCAGTGATGTAAAGTAATCCTATCCTTAAATTGCTGTTATCAGATACCTCATTAAAAAACAGTAAAAAATAATGAAGTTTTCATATTTTCCTTATATGATTTGATTTTTCTTTATATTTCTTTATATGAAACATATTCAGTGATCTAATGAAATATAATTTTTGAAAATACGCTTTAATCCGAAACCACCTCTTTACAATAATTGAAAATTTGTATCTACTGTCAAGAGCAATGCTAAATAATTGTGTGAGCACCTTACAGGTGATCTCAGTCCTCTTTCAAGCTCTGTATTTCTGAAAATTCAGCAGTAGGTCAGAGTGAATTGTTCAGATATTTTAAGTAGACTCTACTGTTATCATATACTTTTCTAAGGTAATCATGATCCAATTACTTTTTCATTTTCTGACCCAGATGTACCTATTTTTATTTTTCATTAAAATATTTGATACCATTTATTGAGGTATGTCTCCTATTTGACAAGATTTTTTAGGTTAATAATCACTGAATAGTAATGGATGGGCTGGAAAGCACATTGAGTTCCTATTTATATATCCTTTCAGAGCACTCTTAAAAAAGTATGCTTATCTGTCCTCAGCTTCTCCATTCTCTCACATATTTACTGGAAAAAGCCTTGGGTTTTTTATTTATTTATGTTTATTATGTGTGGGTACATGCATGTGAGTGTAGATGCCTATGGATTCTAGAGTCCATAGCAGATTTCACCTGAGGTAGCTTGTTATGAACTGCCAGATATGTGCTGGGGACTAAGTACACAGATCCACTGCAAGAGCTGTATGTGCTTTTACCTACTGAGAAAATTTTCTGGTCTCTGACCCTTTTCCTTATAATTCATTTCTTAATCTTGATCTTGTCTTGATAGATGCACAAATACAAATAATTATATGGAAGGAACAGAAAGTAAAAATATCAAAAGAAAAGATGTGCTTGTGTTCATTTTTTGTATCAATAATAGATGAGAAAATACAAAGAGATGGTTAAAAAGAAAAGACAATTGGGCCAGAGTTACAAAGCCAAAACTTGATGAAGCTGACTTGGAAGACCCAACCTGAAGACTATGAAGATATCTCAGTGAGTTAGAGAACTAGAACCCAAATACAAAAATCAGGACTGATGCTACTCTCATGTGATTCCCCAGTTCAGGAAAAGTGCATGGAGGAAGATGCCAATGGCCCTGGCTGGCTATCATAGCTCTCCATGTGTCATCTGATCTCAAGACAAAAACCATATAAAGGGCACCCTGGAATGACACCTGGAGTTGGCCTCTAATCTTCAGAAGTCAGAGTGCACATACATTTATACACTCAAACACATATATACAAGCACAAGCATACATACAGATACCCAAAACCTGGTATACAGCAAATCTATTTAACAAAATGACTGCTTCCTGAAGATCAAGTTTATTCATCATTAAGTTGTCTAATCATATGGTTTTTGTCTTCCTATCACTGATTATAAAGAGAAATACTATATATATATAAGCTAATAACAACCTCCTCAAACCTGCTCTAAACTTGATGTCTACATTTCTCACTCAAATCTTTCTGGCTGAAGCTCCTTTATTGACCTATTTCTATTGTGCTTTTCTCACACTTTCTCTTCAAGAAAACTTGAGTGTGTAAGTTCAAGATGTTGTACAATGGGGACAGGAAGGGAAATTTAGAAATGCAAATTGATAATTGCAGTCTTAGAATTGAAGAAATGAAAGAAAATCTTAAACATAATAGGAAGTCAAGATGACTCATAAGCCAAATGAGATAATATGTTTTAATGATTCACTTTCTTCTACTCCTCCTTGGTGAATTTTGTTCCAGGGCTTTCAGGTGTGTTGTTAAGCAGCTAGTGTATGCTCTCTCCATTTTCTTTTTGGAGGCACTCAGGGTTATGAGTTTTCCTCTTAGCACTGCTTTCATTGTGTCCCATAGATTTGGGTATGCTGTGTCTTCATTTTCATTAAATTCAAAAATGTCTTTGATTTCTTTCTTTCTTTCTTCCTTGACAAAGGTATCATTGAGTAGAGTATTGTTCAGTTTCCATGGTAATGTGGGCTTTCTGTTTTTTTGTTACTATTGAAGATCACTTTTACTCCATAGTGATCTGAGAGGAGGCATGGGATTAGTTCAGGAATATCTCTCCATACAGATATGACATTCAAAATGATTTTAAACTCCTGCAGATGATTTCATTTTAACTCCTTTCCATATTCCAAAGTCCATTTACAACCCTGGTTCGCCATGAATAAAGTGTAGCAGTTCAAGCCCACCCAGATTAATATGCACAAGCTAACATTGTCCCAGAGTGGTATTTCACTGAAGGTCTTCAGAGATGTCCTTCTTCTGAGAAGCAAAAAATGGTTTTAGGTATTGAGAGTATGTGGGAATGAACGTGCATTTTACTCAATTTAAAAATATTTGTCATTTTCTAGAGCAGATATTATTCCTTATATCTATCAAAAAACTATCTATCTATCTATCCATCTCTCTCCATGTATATATATATATATATATGTGTGTGTGTGTGTGTGTGTATCTGTGTGTGTTTATGTTTCTACCAATCCTTTTAACTATGTATCTATTATCTATCATATCAGACATATATTTGTGAAAATTTTTATTTAATAAAAATACTTATGCTTCAAAAATTATAAAAAGAATACATTTTAAAATCCAAAAGATTGAAGGACATTGAGGCACTTGTCACTGTCAGTTATGGCATGAGCCTTTGAATCTTGATATCACAATGGCCTGCCACCCTGACTACTAAAGAATCATAAGACCTCAGTGGTTGGTTTACCAACTGCAATCTTCAGTTTGGTATTTAGTGACTAGAAGGAAAGCGATAATTTCCCATCCATTGATTGATTCTTGATTTCAGGCTCCACTGTAAAGGTATGTATATAATAACTAATTTGATTCTTATGATAGTTTATCGAATCAGGACTTGATCTATCTAGATTTCTCCAGATCTTCAGAGCTAACTAGTAACTTGGCAGTGGCTTCATTCAAACATTCTTATTAGATATATATTCATTATTAATTCCCTAAAGAAATATAGTTATCATGTAATGAGAGGTATGATTTGATCTTCCAAGAGAATGCTTTCTATAATCTTTAAAAAATACATACCCTGGACATGAGAAAGAAACAATTTCTAGACTATCTAATTGTGTTTGCCCACTACAAACACAAACATTTCTTGTAAACTTGTCAGGTTCAACCTAAAACCTATGAGCAGTCTGATTTTCAGGAAATTATCTTTATATTATTGTTGACCATGTGTGAACTTATCCATTGGCTGCTGTTCCTCCTGACTCCTCTGTCATGGCTCCTAAATGCTTTCCTGATAAAAATTGATGTCTCACTACATATTCTTTGAAATATGCATCAAATGTTTTGAGCAAAGTAATTTTCACTTAATATATGTTTTAATATTCAAATTGTATGAGCACGTTAGAGGAAAGAACCACAAATATCTGCTGTTCCTCCTGACTCCTCTAATGTCATGGCTCCTAAATGCTTTTCTGATTAAAAACTGATGTCTCTCTACATATTCTTTGAAATATACATCAAATATTTTGAACAAAGTGATTTTCACTTAATATATGTTTTAATATTCAAATTGTATGAGCACGTTAGAGGAAAGAACCACAAATATCTGTCTACTGATCTATCATACATTTTTCTCTATATTCTATTACATATATAACTTTAATATACATATGTATGGTTGTGAAAATATTATACCTTACAAAGTACTATGTCTCCACAACTATTAGAAACCATTTTTAAATCTCCTAAGAATAAGAAAAGAAATGCATGTGATTCTGTATAAGTTGGAATGAGCCATAGGATATTGGCATCACAAAGGTTCCTCAGTGTAACTACTACAAAACCCTCAGACTTCAGTAGTGTGCCTAGAAACTGTAGTAAGCATTTTGGTGTTCAGGAGCAGAAAGGGAAAATTCAAGTTCATGAAAGATTCTCTCTGTCTGGCTCCATAGAAAAGGTATTTTTATAAGTAATGTGTTTCTCATGATTGCCTAATTCTATAAGGAAATGTTCTCTCTTTATTACTCCAGATCATATGAACTAACTCTCAGCTCAGTAGTGGTTTCTTAAAAGAGAGTTATAAGAGAAATATTCAATAGCAATCTTCTATAGAAACAACAACATTATGTGAGGAGTGCTATGCTTTGATCATACAGGAGTACAATTTCTGTAAATTCTAAAAAAGTGTCCAGGTAATGAGTGACGATTATTTCATGTGTAACCCAATTGTTTTAATCACCATAACTACAAAGATTTTTTTAAAAGAATTTAATATATATATATGTATGTATGTATGTATGTATGTATGTATGTATGTATGTATGTATGTATGCGTGTGTGTATGTGTATGCATATGTATATCTATTATTTCTCTCTCTCTATATATATATATGTCTGTGTGCGTATCTTTCTACCAATCTTAAATGTATTCATCAACTATGTATATAAATATATATAGTTGAGAAATATCTGTTATTCTCTATATATATTTGAGGATCATCAATTATTCAAAAATCAAAAAACCACAAAGTTGAAGGGTAAAGACAGT
Organism: Apodemus sylvaticus; assembly: GCF_947179515.1. Taxonomy (NCBI): domain Eukaryota; kingdom Metazoa; phylum Chordata; class Mammalia; order Rodentia; family Muridae; genus Apodemus; species Apodemus sylvaticus. Next base: position 1,995,149 of record NW_026262996.1, read on the forward strand.
ATGTGGAATTTCTCAAATATGACATAACCTTACACTAGGATCATGATCCTTCTACCTTACCATTGTTTTTCTATTATTATTTGATTTCCCTGAGATGCTATATAATTAATTGTAAGACTTAAAATGAGTCTCCCAGGTTGTTTTAGGCATAGTTCTTTATGGTTCTTGGCTTTACTAATTAAACTTTATAGTACCTAAAATGTATATGTTATCTTCCACAGTCTTTAAGGCTTTCTGTGATTTTTGCATATATTGGAATCTCAGATTCACAGTATTGGTGAAGTATACATGCTATCTTTTCACTTTCACTCTAGACAGTTTGAAACATTTAGGCATTGAGAAATCTTTGGGGATATCTCTCTCTTTCTTTCTCTATCTCTATCTCTCTATATATATTTCTCCTATTGCAGAAATATTATTTTGGTTATCTATCTATCTATCTATCTATCTATCTATCTATCTATCTATCTATCTATCTATCATCTGTTTTTGTTGTGAAAATGTTATTCCTAATAATTTTTCATACAATTATTTAAAAAAAAGATTGAAGCCACAGAGTATGAGGAAAGGCAATGCTGTGTCACTGTGTAAGATGACACGAGCCCTAGACTATTAACATCACAATGGTCTATTAGTACTGAGTACTAATGAGGCCACAAAACTCAGTAGTTTTTCAACCATTTGTAGACACCAGTTTGGTGTGTTGAGAAGTATACCAAAATAAAATTAAAATTCCAATGAAAATTTCTAAATTCTAAGCTCCACGGAAAAGGTATTTTTGTAACTAATTTGAATCTCAGGATAAACTAATCATACAAGGAAGTATTGTCTTTATTTCTCCACAAATCTGAGTTGGTACTATCTTTAATATATCGTGTTTGGTGTGGGTGATGACCACTATTTGCCCCTGTATTTCTTTGACACTTTGATTCACCATATTCTTAAATGTTTTATAAGTAAAACGTGCCATTATTCATATCCTTTGAAAAAAGTAACATGTTTTGGACAATGTTATATTTCCTTAAGGAAATATGTATCATAAATATTCCATATTTATAAGCACATCACAGTAAAGAAACCACTAGAAGATTTGCCACTCCATTATTCGAGGGAAGCATTTCATTAAGATATGAGAGGCATCATGCTCAGAGGCTGCTGGAAGAGTTTAGAAGGGAGAGAGAGAGAGAGAGAGAGAGAGAGAGAGAGAGAGAGAGAGAGAGAGAGAGAGAGAGAGAGTTGAGACTTGGCATAATCAAGCAAGACTGGGAAATACAGAAGGAAGAATATCCAGGAAAGACAAATGGGGATTGTGTGAGTTAGAGAAACTTTGCATTCATAAAGATGCAGAAAGGGTCCTATCATTAGCTTAGCACAGGAAATGGAGTGTTTTGGAGAAGTATAGGAATCTAGATGGATACTTTAAAATGTTCATGTAATCTAGAAGTTATGAAGTTGATACTGACATTATCAAGTAAATAATTTGATCTGAGTTCTTCTGAGTTTGTGTATGGCTTGGAGAAAAGACATCAAAAATATTCTTAAATTAGCTTAGGAAATAAACTTCTGGCCATCCTTACACGATATTTCTGCACCGCCTTCCAATTCTCAATGTTATCTTTTCATCTTCTGTGACCTTTCTATGCTTCCCCATCCTCTCAACATATTCTATCTCAAAAATGATGCCCATGACCTTCCCACATATGGTCAAAGTAGGCTTATTCCTAACTTATCAGGCATACTTCCAAAAGTGACTCCTTCTGTAAACAAGGGATTCTAATCAACTCTGGTTTGACGCCCATGACCTTCCCACATATGGTCAAAGTAGGCTTATTCCTAACTTATCAGGCATACTTCCAAAAGTGACTCCTTCTGTAAACAAGGGATTCTAGTCAACTCTGGTTTGACGTCCCCTAGTACAAGTTTAGAATCAGAACATAGAACCCATGCCATGGGCCTTCTAGAAAGTCAATATAAAAGTACATCAACATTACTGCCTAGATCTGAACAGCTGAACAAACTAGAAGAAGTAACCTAGCCAGCAACAGCCATACAAACATTGGGGAAAATAAATAAGTTGTGGCCTCCAATCTCTAAGAATGACCACCAATTATAAATTTGCAAAACTCTGAATAAGATTTGAAAATTTTCTTCACTCTATAAGATACTAGGGTCCAGGTGATTCTAGCCTCTTTTTCAATATGGCCTCAGATATTTCCTATTACATGGGGCTCACGTTTCTCAGTGTTAACTTACTCTTCATGCTATATTGAACACAATGTCAGAACTCTCCTAGGACTAACATGGCCCTAGTCCTGCTTTGCCAAATGGGACCTAAAACTTGTATTATGCCTTACATGTTACTAATATATTCCTATTCCTACCAAGTGACCTTGAGTCTGTTTTTCCCTAAAGGGCTAGCAGATTAAGAAAGACTTATACAAAGACTTAAATAAAGAATATATTGACTAAAAAATATTTTAAAAATTGAAAAACAAATCAATAAAGACTTATACCACATATTCTACACACAAAAAAATCATCTAACATTTCCTGTCTTCCCAATAGGATGGTGGACCTATTTTCTATTTTTATTCACTAAGTTGATTTTAGACTTTAAGTTTTTGCCCAAGGTGCTCTGGGAATTTAATTTGTATTGAAAGGAATTTCAAAACTAACTCCTGTGCAAAAGAGGGTATTTCATATATCCACCATCTACACTAGGGGACTTCAGGTTTACCTTTAAAACTAATGACCCACCAGAGCTTCTGTTCATGCTGTGCCTCACAAATACCCCTATTAACTAAGTTTTATTTAAAGACACCCCTCTGTCCAAGACATCCATAAAACATATTTGCAACCAATGGCACCTCATATTTCTCTCCTTTAAATTCGTAGGACAGAATATAGAAAGCTGAAATTGGCTCTCACTCCCTGAACTTCAATGTTGGTCATCAAAATGCACCCTTACTATTTTTTATACACATAAATGTGAAGCTGAACACATCCTTGAGGAAACATCAATGCTTGCATAACTATTTCACAAGAGGGTTCAATAGTTCCTCTCTTTCCAAGTTACCTCACTTCTTTTTCTTCATTGAAGAGAATGTCAGAACTCTATCCTAAAGCTAAGCCTACTACAGCCCATCCCCATTTAACCAAAGCGGACTACAACACTCTTTTAGTGGAAAGACTCTCAAACTTTTGGGATTTTTTTTGGAAGTGGGACTAAGTCATTCCTCTTCTGACTATAGAGGAATATAGTCAGAAAATCAATAGTTTACCGTTATAAGAAAAATAAACTGGCTGAGAGAGATATTACAGAAACAATAACCTTTACAATAACCACAAATAATATAAAATATGTTGGTATAACTCTAAACAAGCAAGCAAAAGAAAAGTATGATGAGATCTTCAAGAAATTGAAGAACATAACAGAAGATAGAATTATCTCTCATGATGATGGATACATGGAATTAACATAGTCAAGAATTGCCATTTTGCCATAACCAATGTACAGAATCATTGAAATCCCATCATAATTCGAAAACCATTTTTAGGGTACTTGAAATAGCAAGTCTCACTTTCTAATGGAAAATAAAAAAAGCAAAATGGACAAAGAAATAAAAAACAGGATATCTAAAACAATCATGAACAACAAAAAAAAAAAAGAACTATGGTAGCAATCAACATTCCTTTTATTATTATTTTTTTATTTTCTACTTTCTTTGTTTATATTCCTAATGATTTCCCTTTTCCTGAATCCTCCCCCTCACCATAAGTCCCATAAGCCCTCTTCCCTTCACCCATTCCCCAATCAACCCTCTCCCACTTCTCTGTTCTGGTAATCCCCTACATTGCTGCATCAAACTTTTCTAGGACCAGAGTCTCTCTTTCCTTCCTTCTTGGGAATGATTTGATATGTGATTTGTGTCTTGGGTATCAGAACTTCTGGGATAATATCAACTTATCAGTGACTACATTCCATGTGTATTTTTTTTGTGATTGGGTTACCTCACATAGGATGCTATTTTCCAATTTCAAACATTTGCCTAAGAATTTCATGAATTCATTGTTTCTAATTGCTGAGTAGTATTCCATTGTGTAAATACACCACATTTTCTGTATCCATTCCTCCATTGAGGGACATCTGGGTTCTTTCCAGTTTCTGGCTATTATAAATAAGGCTGCTCTGAACAATGAGATGTAACTGAGACTAAGGTGCCTATCTAGTGAAAACTGACCTATGCAGCAGAGAAATTAAAACAGATGCACCACATACACAGATGTTCAATTCGAATTAAGCCTTTTGTATGGTGGGAAAATGAGGCCAAGTGGAGGATGAAGTAGAGACCTGTGCATTCTTACAGTTGACACCATAATCATAGAGATTATATATTAGATCTATACCCAAGAGCCTTTCCTGGGAACATTAAGATTTAGAGCCGGTGAAGAAAACTGATTTACAAACAAGAAAACAACAAAAAACAACAACAACAAAATGGTAAAAATCATATGGTGTCCATATAACAATTTGATATTCAGAAGAGGGAAATAATAAAAGAAAATCACCTTGTGGAATCTTAATAATCATTCATCTATCTTAATTAGGGACTATTCAGTATTTGATCTTCTTACATTTGAGAGACGTTTAAATGATCACTGAAATGGGTCACATTTTATATTAGGGTTAGACAATCATCACCCAAGAGTATACTGTTTACATTTTTCCACTGCAGGAATATACACTGTTATTTGCATATGTTATTTGCATAGCTGGGAATACTTTAAACAACATGATATGACTAATGAAAAATAAGTACCTTAGTGCAGTTTATGAAATATAACACAACCAGGGACCTTACTTCCTCTGGGAAAAATGACAACTAATAATCTGGCTAGTACCCTGGGATCTGAACCAAGCCAAATGTTGAAAATCAACCATAGAAATATACACAGGGTTGATCTGGCACACAGTGGATAATTAGCAAGAGAACTTTAGATCTGATGACTTTTTCTTTGCACTTCGCTGATGGATCTTTATGTTCTAGAAGCATTTCTGGGTTCTAATGTGGTAACTTTGTGCTTTACCATGGAGTAGCAAAATTTACTCTGTTTTCTCTGATTCTGATGATGAAGCTCTTTCAGCAGCTATTGATTTGAGTTTCTCAGCCTATGTACTGAATGTAGTTTACACTTACCCTTAGCAGGAGCAAGAGCCATTAAGGTGAAGTGTAAACATGGGGAATAAATAAGGAGGAGGTAGTGGTTTACAACAGTTGCAATTGTGTTCTGCTTTTGGGAGTAAGGTTCAGGGAATCCCCTTTTAATCTTGCTCATACCTTGCAGTTATATCTGCAGTTAATTAGGGAAGGAAATACACAGCAATACCTGCCTGTAATTATTCAGAGAAGTGATTGTATTATTAATTTATTCTCTCAAATATTGTACCATACAGAAACCAGAGTTTCTTCTCCCTCTGTCCATCCCACCTCCTCCACCGACCACCTATTCCCTCCTATCCACTCCTACTCCCCTTCCCTTCAGAAAAGGGAAAGCTTCCCAGGTATATCACGTTGCCTTAAAATTAGTTACCTTCCCAACTTCTAAGGCTGGGAAAGGCAATCCAGTAGGATGACAAGGGTCCCCAAAGTAGGCAAAAGCATCAGAACAGTCGCTGCTCCCTCTATTTCACACACACACACAAACACACACACACACACACACACACACATACACACACACAAAACAAAAAACAACCAGCCTCATGATTATGGAACTAAACTGTGGTCCATATGATAGCAATAGTAAATGGTAGAGAAAGCCATTCTTCTTATACCATCCAAGATTGGATCCTAGTATTCCATTTGAAGAAATGTCTCTAATAAGTCAAAAATTAACTGGGTCCTTGCCTCACAAGTTCTCAATACATTTCAAAGAAACACAAGGCTCAAGCCTTTACCACACTTCTTCAGAAGAGAGACCAGATTCATGATATAGCAAAATCCATTTCAATTTTGATTAAATTGCAGAGAATATAATATTGATTAAATTTCCATACACATATTCCTAAGTTGCATCATTATAAATTTGCAAAATATCCTGAGATTTTATTGAAAAAATCTAAATGAAATGGTAATCAGCCAATACTCCTATGAATAACAGCAATTTAATATAGTAAAACTAAAAGAAAAACATTTATAAAATAACTAATTTTTTTAATTCCATTGATGTTAAGACATATTAAGGAATAGTGATTGTTACTTCCTGTAATTTTTGAATTTATTTTTTAAATTTGATTGGTTAACTTCTTTTGGGTTTGATAAAAGGTTACTGTCTTGCGTTTTCAAGGGTGAGGTTTCCCTCCTTGTATTGGTGTGTTCCTTCTATTATCCTTTGTAGTGCTGGGTTTGTGGATAGATATTGGGTAAACTTGGTTTTGTCATGGAATATCTTAGTTTCTCCATCTATGGTGATTGAGAGTTTTTCTGGATATAGTAGTACTGGCTGGCATTTGTGTTCTCTTAGAGTCTGCATGAGATCTGCCCAGGATCTTCTAGCCTTCTTAGTCTCACATGAAAAGTCTGCTGTGATTCTGATAGGTCTTTCTTTATATGTTACTTGGCGTTTTTCTCTTACTGCCTTTAATTTTCTTTCTTTGTTTAGTACATTTGGTGTTTTGATTATTATGTGAGGGGAGGTATTGCTGTTCTCGTCCAGTCTGTTTGGAGTTCTATAGGCTTCTTGTATATTCATGGACATCTCTATCTTTAGGTTAGGGAAGTTTTCTTCCATAATTTTATTGAAGATATTTGCTGGCCCTTTAAGTTGTAAATCTTCACTCTCATCTATGCCTATAATCCTTAGGTTTAGTCTTCTCATTGTGTCCTGGATTTCCTGGATATGTTGAGTTATAAGCTTTTTGCATTTTGCATTTTCTTTAACTGTTGAGTCCATGGTTTCTATGCTATCTTCAGCATCCGAGATTCTTTCCTCTATCTCTTGTATTCTCTTGTTGATGTTTGCATCTATGTCGCCTGATTTCTTCCCAAGGCTTTCTATCTCCAAAGTTGTTTCCCTTTGAGTTTTCTTAGTTGTTTCTACATCTGATTTTAGATCCTGGATGGTTTTGCTTAGCTTCTTGACTTGCTTGTTTGTGCTTTCTGTAATTCTTTAAGAGATTTTTGTGTTTCCTCTTTCATGACCTAAGCCTGTTGACCAAAGTTCTCCTGTATTTCTTTAAGTGTTTTTTGCGTTCCCTCATTTTTGGCTTTTGTATTTTCCTGGATTTCTTTCAATGATTTTTGTTTCCCTTGCAAGGGCTTCTAACTTTTGATCCATTTTCTCCTGAATTTCTTTAAGTATGTCCTTCATGTGTTCCTGTACCAGCATCAAGACCAGTGATTTTAAATCCAAATCTTGTTTTACTGGTGTGATGGGGTATCCAGGACATGCTGTTAAAGGAGAATTGGGTTCAGAAGTTGCCATATTGCCTTGATTTCTGTTACTGATGTTCCTGCGTTTGCCTTTTTCCCTCTAGTTCTCACTGGTGTTAGTTGGTCTTGTCAATGCTGGAATCACCAGTGCAAGCTGCCTCTTCCCAGGTGGCCTCTGGTGCACAGGTTACCTCCTGCATTGCCTGGAGACAGGGTGCTGTTGCCCAGGCTGTTCAGATCCTGAAGCAGACACCTGAAGGCTCCCGCTGGGGCCCACTGGATTCACCATAGCACACTGATTCCTCCAAGCCGGCGTCCCTGAAGCTTCTCTTGCCTCTTGTAGGGCCTGGAGATGTGGCATTGATGCCCAGTCTTATCTGGATCCGGAAGCAGAGAGATCTAAGGGCTCCAGCCAGAGGTCTCAGGGCTGGAACCTAAGCTCCGTGCCACCGGAGCAAGCTGTGGGCTCCCAGTCTGCCCCTGGGTGCACAGCAGGTCTCCTGAACTTCCTGGAGACCGAGTGTACGTGGCCCAGGCTGTTCAGATCCCGAAGCAGACACCTGAAGGCTCCTGCTGGGGCCCACTGGATTCACCAGAGCACACTGAATCCTCCCAGCCGGCCTCCCGGAAGCAATCATCATTCCTGATCTAAATCTCTACTACTAAGCAATAGTAATAAAAACTGCATTGTATTGATATAGAAAACAGATTTGTTGCTTAATGGAATGAAATCGGAAAAAGAAAAAATGAACACACACACACAAGTATTCTTGATACTTCTTTAAATAAAGAATCCAAAACAATATAATGGAATAAAGATATCATCTTCAACACTTGCTGCTGGTCCAACTCCAATATGCATGTACAAGAATACATTGTGATCTCCATTTATCACAATGCATAAAACTCAACTCATAGTATTCCAATGATCTCAAGGTAAAACAAGACTCACTAAATCTTATAGAAGAGAATGTAGGAAGTAACTTGAACACATTGGTACAGGTAATAACTTCCTAAACCAAACACCAATCGTTCAGGATCTAAGATCAACAATTAATAAATGGGATCTCTTGAAGCTGCAAAATTTCTGTAAAGTGAAGGACACTGTCAATATGACAAAAATGGTGACCTACAGAATGAGAAAGAATCTTCACCAAATCTAAATCTGACAAAATGCTAATATCCAAAATTTACAAAGAACTCAAGCAGTTGAACACCAACATTTGGTATATATATATATTGTATATATATATGTATATATATATACAATGGAGTACTATTTGACTATTACATTCAGGAGGACTATTTTTTTCTGGCCGAATTTATTTTGTGTTCTGCAAGCTTCTTGTATATATGACAATCTCTTTAGGTTAGGAAAGTTTTCTACTATGATTTGGTTGAAACTATTTTCGGGTCCTTTTTATTGGTAATCTTCTCTCTCTTCTATTCCAATTATTCTTAGATTTGGAATTTTCATTGTGTCCTGAATCTCCAGGATGTTTTAAGTAGTAACATTTTGCATTTTGTATTTTATTCGTTGTGTCAATATTTCCTATGGTATCTTCTTCAACGGAGGAAATGTGTCTTTACCTGGGCAGGAGTTAAATGGTCTACATCCACAGCGTATCTTGGGGTTCCAGATAGGTCAGGTATTGGGGCAGAGGGTATCTCATCTGTAAGACTGGTTATGACAGACCTCCTAGGAGTCAAGATGTGTCTGGATGTGGGAGGAGTTCTGGAGCACTAGGTGTGACCAGGGGCCAAGATGTGGCATTGTGACGAAATCTTATAGTTCTGTAATTATAATAAAAAATAATCTGTCCTTTCATTTGCTTTGGTAATGGTGGTTTATCACAGAATAAATATAGCAATTAGTATGCACTCCTTTATGGTTTTATGTGATGTGTATTTTGTTAATGGTTTTCTATTTTTCTTCTAGAGAATAAAATAAATCTGTAGTGTAATGAAATACCACCAACATGGCAAGCACATTAATGAAAATATATAGCAATTATCTCAAATGCACATGAGAGACAATCTATGTGAATTCCTTCTTTTCAAATCTTTGTTACTTCACCAGCATAACAATCTCTCCTTCCATCCATTTTACTTCATTTGCCATGATTTTACCTTTTCAAATGACTATAGTTTCATCAAGTATATATATACACACACAATCCATTTCATCTATTAAGTTCATAAAGGAAAGAAATGGCTCCATTGTGTATATATACCAAATGTTGGTGTTCAGCTCCTTGAATTCTTTGTAAATTTTGGATATTAGCATTTAGTCAGATTTAGGTTTGGTGAAAAATCTTTCCCAATGTGTAGGCTGCCATTTTGTCATATTGACAGTGTTCTTCACTTTACAGAAGTTTTGCAGCTTCAAGAAGTCACTTTTATTAATTGTTGATCTTAGATCCTGAACTATTGGAGTTTGGAACAGGAAGTTATTACCTGTACCAATGTGTTCAACTTATTTCCTACTATCTCTTCTATAAGATTTAGTGAGTCTTGTTTTACCTTGAGATCATTGGCACACTATGAGTTGAGTTTTATGCATTGTGATAAATGGAGATCACAATGCATTCTTGTACATGCATATTGCAGTTGGACCAGCACCAAGTGTTGAAGATGATATCTTAATTCCATTGTATTGTTTTGGATTTTCATCACTTCCCATTTCTCTGCTTATAGGAACAATTTTGCAGCTGATGGTCAGGTTCACCCTTTAGAATCAGGGAATTACCAGGAATAATGCAGCTGATGATCAGGTTCACCTATTATACTAGGAGGTAAAGCACACCTTGAAGCTTAGGTTAGCTGTGCTCACAAAGGATGTCCACCCCACATAGCTCACACAGCATCCCCTCACTTCCTTTTCTTCTTCTTTTCTCTTTTTTATTTATAATATTTTTTATTTTTTTAAAATTTATTTGATATATTTTAATTTAAATTTCAAATGATTTTCCCTTTTCTGGCTCCCCACTCCCGGAAAGTCCAATAAACCCCCTTTCCTCCCCCTGTTCCCCATCTATCCCTTCCCACTTCACTGTTCTGGTGTTTCCTTATACTGCTGCACTGAGTCTTTCCAGAACCAGGGGCCACACCTCCATTCTTCTTGGACATCATTTAATATGTTGATTATGTCTTGGGTATTCCAAGTTTCTAGGCTAATATCCACTTATCAGCGAGTGCATACCATGCTTGATCTTTTGAGACTGGGTTGCCTCACTTAGTGTGATGTTCTCCAGCTCCATCCATTTCATAAGTCTAAGAATTTCATGAATTCGTTATTTCTAATGGATGTGTAGTACTCCATTGTGTATATATACCACATATTTTGTATCCATTCCTCAATTGAGGGACACCTGGGTTCTTTCCAGCTTCTGACTATTACGAATAAGCCGCTATAAAAATAGTGAAGCATGTGTCTTTATCACATGCTGGGGAATCCTCTGAGTATGTGCCCAGGAGTGGTAGAGCAGGGTCCTTCACAATAGTCATGCCCAGATATTTGAGGAACCTGCAGACTAATTTCCAGAGTGGTTGTACGAATTTGCAACCCCACCAGCAGTGGAGGAGTGTTCCTCTTTCTCCACATCCTTGCCAACACCTGCTGTCTCCTGAGTTTTTAATCTTAGCCATTATGATTGGTGTGAGGTGAAATCTCAGGGCTGTTTTGAGTTTCATTTCTCTAATGAATAATGATGTTGAGCATTTTTTAAGATGTTTCTCAGCCAATTGAAGTTCTTCGGGTGTAAATTCTTTATTTAGCTCTGTATCCATTTTTTAAGAGGGTTATTTATCTTTCTGGTATCTAACTTCTTGAGTTCTTTGTACATATTGGATATTAGCTCTCTGTCAGATATAGGGTTGGTAAAGATCTTTTCCCAGTTCTTTAGTTGCCAATGTGTGCTTTTGATGGTGTCCTTTGCCTTACAGAAACTTTGTAATTTTCTGAGGTTCCATTTGTCAATTCTTGGTCTTAGAGCATAAGCTATTGGTGTTCTGTTCAGGAACTTTTCCTCCATGCCCATGCCCTCAAGGGTCATTCCAAGTTACTTTTCTATTAGTTTCAGAATTTCTGGCTTTATGTGGAGGTCCTTAATCCACTTGGATTTGAGCTTAGTACAAGGAGATAAGGATGGATCAATTCACATTCTTCTGCATTTTTACTTTCAATTGAACCAACACCATTTGTTGAAAAGGCTATCTTTTCCCACTGGATGTTTTCAGCTCACTTCTCGAATATCAAGTGACCATAGATGTGTGGGTTCATTTCTGGATTTTCAATCCTATTCCATTGATCTGCCTGCCTGTCACTGTACCAATACCATGTTTTTTTTTTTTAACACAATTGCTCTGTATTGTTACTTGAGGTCTGGGATACTGATTCCCCCAGAATTTCTTTTTCTGTTGAGAATGGTTTTAGCTATCCTAGTTTTTCTTATTTCAGAAGACTTTGAGAATTTCTCTTAACTCAATGAAGAACTAAATTGGAATTTTGATGGGGATTGCATTGAATCTGTATATTGCTTTTGGTAAGATGGCAGTTTTAACTATATTAATCCTGTCAGTCCATGAGCATGGAAAATTTTTCCATTTTCTGTGGTCTTCTTCCATTTCCTTCTTCAGAGATCTGAAGTTCTTGTAATATATATCTTTCACTCTTTTGGTCAGAGTCATACCAAGGTATTTTATATTGTTTGTGGCTATTGTGAAGGGTGGCATTTCCCTAATTTCTTTCTCATCCTGCTTATCCTTTGAGTATATGAAGGCTACTTATTGGCTTGAGTTGATTTTATAACCTGCCATTTTGCTGAAGTTGTTTATCAGCTGTAGGACTTCTCTGGTGGAGATTTTTTGGTCACTTAAGTGTACCATCATATCGTCTGCAAATAGTGATAGTTTGACTTCTTCCTTTCCAATTTGTATCCCTTTGACCTCCTTATGTTGTCTAATTGCCCTTGCTAGTACCTCAAGAACTATATTGAAAAGATATGAAGAAAGGGGGCAGCCCTGTCTAGACCCTGATTTTAGTGGGATTGCTTCAAGTTTCTCTCCATTTAGTTTGATGTTGGCTACCAGTTTGATATATATTGCTTATACTACTTTTAGGTATGGGCCTTGAATTCCTGTTCTTTCCAAGACTTTAAGCATGAAAGGATGCTGAATTTTGTCAAAAGCTTCAGCATCCAATGAAATAACCATGTTTTTTTTTCTTCTTTGAGTTTGTATATGTAGTAGATTGCATTGATATATTTCTGTATATTGAACAATCCTTGCATCCCTGGGATAAAGCCTATTTGATCATGGCGAATGATTGCTTTGATATGTTCTTGGATTTGGTTGGTAATTATTGTGTACATTTTCATCAATGGTGCAATTTTTTATTCTGTGGTGGATAAATAGACTGAGTTTCCCTCAGAGAGAAAAAGCAAGTATCTCATGGTTTTGCTTCTGAAATCAGTCCCAATGACACAAACCTGTGTCCGTATTCGCTCTCAGAACAGAGAAAAAAACTAACTGTGGTTCTGTCCTGGCCAGGAGGAAGCTTCAAGATCACTTCAAATTATGTAATAGAGAAATGGAAGTAAGGAATAGCTGAGTTCTGTGGTCTAACCCTGAAATTTCAGTGTTTTCATTATTTAGTCTTAAATATAAAAACACTAAAACCAAGTAGTTTAATAGTATTTCATTCACTAAATTCATCATAACTTTATTACTGCCTTTATGCACATGATAACCTCATTAACATAGAGTCTGTAATGTGGAAAAAAAGCAGATATTTCTGTATTTTCCTATAAATTATGGCTAAATAAATAATAGTAATAAAATCAGTAACATTTAAAAATTATTTAAAATTCTTAGAACATGCTGTATGCTTTTAAGTGTGATTTTTAAAAGTTAATGAAAACGTGAATTTCTAATGCATAAAGTGACCTACAGACAAGTGAATGTATCACTGTTTTGGGAGATCAGAGAAGATTGTTATTAAATTTTTTCTAATGTATTATGAAAGAAAACTGTGGTAAAATTTCATCATTTGAAGGAATCTGAAACTGAATTACTGCTATATTTCTTCAATATTTATTTCCTGGATTTTAATAGACTGGATAATATCCAGCTCAAATTAAACTGACACATTTGACTTTATTATTTCTACTGAGTCCAAGCAGGTACAAAACACAAAGTCCTTACTGTTCCAAACAAATTAGTCCTGGAAATACAGACATGTGCCAAAATCTTAAAAGTGCCATATTATCCTTGACTTCTCATTCATTCTGCAAGTTGTGAACCCAAGGTTCCTTCCACTGCTCATAATATTTCCTTATGCTTGCTGTTAACGTCCCTTAGTCCATTTCAAATGGGAAGCGTTTGATTCAAGAGCTTGTAGAAAATTGATCCTTGAAGACACCATGCTACAATTCAGCCTTTGATGAAGTCTCTTCAGATACCCTCTCAGTAACCCCTTCTGTGTAACAAAAACATATTATTGTAGGTTGTTTCTCTGCATTGAAATAATTCAGCAAGATAAAGCCCACTCATTAATTCTAGGAGTAATTGGGAATTATAAAACTCAGAATGTCTTGAAGTTCCCAAGAATCACAGGCACCTTTTGAACATTTACATAAAGCTGTAAAAATTGTTGTTGGAGGAGATTGTGTTTCTATCTCACCTGAGCTTCATGGACACAGTTTTATAACTCATTGTTGGATGAGCTTGTTAGTGATGTAAGCTGACTTTGAAGATTCCGTTCTCCTCCTCAGCATTCAGTCATGCTTGTATGAATAGCTTCAGTTATTTTATTGCCTCACCACGATACATTTATATGAAATTGCTTGTATGATCTTCCATCAATAATGTATCTGTAGTACCTGTTTGAAGTAACATTTATTCATATTTCCATGTAAAATTTATGAAACTCATAAGTACATTTGAACACAACACCAAACACACACACACAAATAGAGTTTTATCATAGCCCTGACAAATTTCTCCCAGGAATTTTTCATCCATTGATTGTTTCTTGTTTCCTGACTCCACTGTAAAGGTATGTATATTATAACTTATTTGATTCTTATGATAGTCTAATGGAATCAGGACATGATCTATCTAGATCCCTCCACATTTTCCGAACTAGCTTATAACTTGGCAGTGGTTTCATACAAGCTTACTTATTAGCAATATTCATTACTAATTCCCTAAGGAAACAAAATTATCATGTAATGGAAGGTATAACTTGATCTTCCAAGAGAATGATTTTTATAATCCTTATGAATACATATCCTTGACATAAGAGAGGAACTTTTTCTAGACTATCTAATAGTTTTTGTCCACTATGAACACATACTTTTCTTGTAAACTGGACAGGTTCAACCTAAAACCTGTGAGATGTCTGATTTTCAGGAAATTTTTATTTTTATTAGATATTATATGAGATTTTTAAAAGTTTTTAATATTTTAATGTTCATTCAGTTAAAAAAGAATCCCTTTCTAAACATGTCCATTTACTTTCACTATTGCATACCATGAAACAGAGTTCGCATTATTTTTAAAAATATGTTTACATTATTTTTTGACCATGTGCGTTGTTAACCAGTGTTCCTCCTGACTCTTCTAATGTCATGACTCATAAAGGCTTTCATGATAAAACCTGGTGTCTCTCTACATAATTTTTGAAAGATATAATAAATGTTTTAGGCAGAGTAATCTTCATTTAATATATGTTTTAATATTCAAATAGTATGAGCAGTTTAGAGAAAAGAACCCCAAATAGAGTAGCTATCAATCTGTCTATTGATCTATCATCCACTTGTCTCTATATTCTATCACCTATATAACTTTCATATACATATGTATGGTTGTGAAAATGTTATTTCTTACAAAGTATTATGGTTCAATCAATGTTAGAAAACATTTCTAAGGCTCCTAAGAATAAGGAAAGAAGTGCATGTGCTTCTGTGTCAGTTGGAATGAGACTTGGGATATTTACATCACAAAGGTTCTTCAGCCTGACTACTACAGAACCCTCAGACTTCAGTAGTGTATCTAGCATCTGCAACTGTAGTAAGCAGTTTGGTGTTCAGGAGAAGGAAGGCAAAATTCAAGTTTATTGAAAGGTTCTCTCTGTCAGGCTCCATGGAAAAAGTATTTTTATAAGACATTTGTTTCTCATGATTCCCTAATTCTATCAGGAAATGTTCTCTCTTTATTCCTCCAGGTCATGTAAACAAACACTCAACTGAGCAGTGGTTTTTGAAAAGGGAGTTATTGGCAGAATAATCAATACAAATCTTCTATAGAAACAACATTATTATGTGAGGAGAGGTATGCTTTAAGCATACAGGAGAACAATTTCTATAAATTTTAAAAAAATATCCAGGTAATGAGTGATGAAAATTTTATGTGCAACCCAATTGCTTTAACCACGATAAAGAGAAAGATTTTAAAAAGCAATTGGTCATGTGTGTGTGTGTGTGTGTGTGTGTGTGTGTTTGTGTGTGTGTGTGTGTTGTGAGTGTATGTGTGTGAGTGGTTGAGAAATATCTGTTATTCCACATAAATTCTCGAGGATCATCAATTATTTAAAAATAAAAAAGCCACAAAGCTGAAGGGAAAAAAGACAGGACGTGGCATTTTCTCAAATATGACATATCCTTACACTCTGGGCATCACACTTTAATTTTCCATGTTTTTTTTTTCTGTGATTATTTGATTTCCATGAGATGCTAAATAATTAATTGTAAGATTTAAAATGAATCCCCCAGGTTATTTTAGGCAGAGTTTTTAATGCTTCTTGGCTTTACTAAATAAACTATTGTACCTAAAAAGTATGTCTTCTTCTACTGACTTTAATGTTTCCTGTTATTTTTTCATATATTAGAATCTAAGATTCAGAGTATTGGTGAAGTCTACACTTTGGACAGGTTGAAAATTAACAATTGAGAACCTTTAGAGAAGAATATATATATATATATAGATATATATATATAGATAGATAGATAGATATCTATATATATATATATAATGTTTCATTCAAGTGTTCCTCCTATTGCTAAAATATTATTGTGGCTATCTATCTGTCTGTTTGTCTATCTATCTATCTATCTATCTATCTATCTATCTATCTATCTATCTACCTACCTATCTACTATCTATCGATCATATATTTATGCTTGTAAAAAGATGTTATTTCATACAATTTTTCAAACAATTATTGAAAAAATAAATTTTGAATGTACTAAGTATGAGATGAGGAAAGGCAATGCATGTGTCACTGTGTCAGATGACATGAGTCTTAGCCTATTACATCAAAATGGACTATCAGCCTGACGACTAATGATGACTCAAAACTCAGTAGTTTGTCTACAATTTGTAGTCACCAGTTTGGTGTTCAAGCAGACTATGGCAAAATAAAATTTCAATTCCATTGAAAGGTTTTCCATTCCAAACTCCATGGAGAAGATATTTTTATAACCAATTTGAATCTCACGATAGACCAATCATATGAGGACGTGTTGTCTATATTTCTCCACACATTTGAGTTGGTACTATCCTTAATATATCCTGATATATTATACTGTGATATGTGATATGGGTGATGACCACTATTTGCAGCTCTATTTCTTTGACACTTTGATTCATTTCTGAAATGTTTTATAAGTAAAAGATATTGTGCCTCTGCTCATAAATATTGAAAAAATAACACGATTTGGAAAAAGTCATATTTCCTTAAAGAAATATACTTCAGAAGTATTTCATTTGTATGAGCACATCACAGTAAAGAAACCAACAGAAACATTGCCACTCAATAATTACAGGGAAGAATTACATTGAGATAACAGAAAAAACATGCTCAGAGACAGCTGGAAAAGTTCGGAGTAGAGAGAGAGAGAGAAAAAACAAAAACAAAAACAAAAAACAAAAAAACAAAACCAGATTTTGCATTGCCAAGCCTGGGAAATGTAGAAGTATGAATATCCAGGAAAGACAAATGGGGATTATTTGACTTGGAGAAACTCTGCATTGATAAAGATGCACAAGGGGTTCTGTCATTAGCTTAGTACAGGAGATGGAGAGTTTTGGAAAGGTATAGGAATCTAGGTGGAGACTTTAAAATATACATGTATTTTTCCTTCCAAGAATCAATGCTGATATCCATATAGGAGCCACAGGCAGGCATCTAGGGAAATGCCTCCTTTTTCTAGACTAGACCAACTTCACAAACACTTTTTGAATGCTGGAGGGTTTGTTTATTTGTATGGTTGTCTGTTTTATTTTCCAATTTTAAAATGATCTAATTTATTATAAAATTTTGTAAGCTCAGCTGAAATCAGAATCAAGAAAAAAGTGTTCTGACACTTGAATTTTTAGATTAATACAATTACAGCTTTAGAAGACAATATACCCCATCTGCATCTTTCAAAGTTTTCACAAATCAAGACAATTAGACAAAAGGACAATCACATTACAAAAAAATTTCTGAAGGAAACAGACATATAGACCAATATAAGAAAAGCCAGAATGTTTACATGTATACAATACAGTCTTATATTTTAACTATTGTTGATATTTTAATTACTATGTTTTCCATTAGCATATCATTTATATTAAGAGTTACAACTATCTTTTATATCACTTGTTTATTTGTGAATTTCTGTCCCAACCCTCGGGACCTAGTAATTCGGGGAGCCGAGTGGAAGCCAAGACTGAAAGAGAGAAATGGGTGGGAAAGAAGAGGGAGGTCAAGCAAATGGGGTGTTCTGTATCAAGTCCTCTTTAATGAAATGCAAAATATCTGGTTATGAACCCTCAGTAAGAAGAAGTAGAGAGGGGCTGTGAGGGATACTAGAAGCACAGAAAGAGAAAAGGTCATCCGGGGCAGAAGTTGACTCCTGCTTGAGGTATCAGCAGATTTCCTGGAATGCTGGTGTAGGTACTGAGGCCTGCAAGGCTTGTGGTGCCATTCAAGCAACAATTAAGTCAATGTATAGGTCTGTTGCCAAGGCAACAGTTGCCGTTTACCCAGAATTCCATAGTCTACCCTTACCTGTAATTACATCACCACTGGTTTATAACCAGCAGCACTTCTGCCCCTTCTCTTTTTTCTTCTCTCTTTCTCTCCTTCCTTCCCGCCCGCTACCCCTTCCTCATCTTAAATAAAGTCCTACATGGAACTATTTGGCTTGGTGTATCTCCTTGGTGCCCACGTCTCCAGTGCAGAAACATTTTGGTGAGTTCACCCAGGAGATCCTACCTACTGCTGCTATGCTGCTGCACTCCTGCCCGCCATCGCTTCTGCTATGCTGCTGCCCACGCTACTGCCCTCACGTGCCGCCGCCCACACGTGCCGCTGCCTGCGCTGCTGCCCACGCCATGCCATCTGCTGCCGCCCACACCTCCACCTGCTGCAGCTGCCACTGCGCAACCCGAGACTCACAGGCTCCATCACCTGGGACAGCGCTATGGCATGCCACATGGATTGCCTCCGGGCCACTAGACCAAACAGTTCCATGCTCCCAGATATAGGATTGCACTCCTTTAGTGAACACCATCAGCTTATTCAGTAAGGTGCTTCAGTTGCCTGGGCGGAATCTTAACTGCAGAAGGGATCTGGCCAAACTTTTCTGGAGCTAGGTACCTCCCCATCTAACACTCATGTTAGGACACTCAACATCAGGTATATCGTAATCCAGAAGCAATCCTGAATTTCCCCCTCCTCATTGACTTTTATAGTTGCCGACCAAATCCTGGATCAGGTGGGATGATTCCTTCGGCTTTTAAAGCCTCAGCTCCTAAAGGCCCTCACGACGGTGTGGGCTCTTTGGCTTAGCTGCATTTCAGTTGTTATTGCCCGCTTCGGGATGCTGAGTTTGTAGTCAACAACATACCCACCCACCTGATGGGTAATAGAGTGTCTTCGTCAGTACCTCCAGGCACCCCACTGGGATGTTTCCTGGAAAATCTCAAGTCTCTAAAACTAACGCACAATTTGAGGCAGTTAAAACTAATAAACCTTTGTAATAAGGTCTGGACTCAATATAAGCTAGACAGTAATTCCAATGGCCACCTAATGGCACCCTAGATCCAATTGTTTTAAGGGATCTTATTAATACATACTGTCAGCAATCCAGTAAATGGGACCAAATTCTATACGTTTAGGCCTTTATCTATCTCCGGTCTAAGCCTTCACTTTGCGCTGCCTGCTCCCCATCTCAGCTTCTCCTAGCCATGAAACCTACTCACCCTCCACTAGATGGTGTTAACTTTGACCCCGCTGACGAACTGCCACTGTCCACTCGCCACAGACATATTGAGACTACAAAATCTCAAACCGCAGCCTCAGTCTCTCCTTTTCACCAGGTCTCAGAGTCTACCAACCCAACCTCCCCAGATGCCTCGTCTTCCTCTGTGCCAGCTAAAGGTCACCACAGATGCCTTGAACTGGCACCAACCTTTACCCCTCCGATTACATGTTCTAAGGCTACAGCCAAACCCCCAAGTTCTCCTCTGAGGACACCTGACCCATCGCCAGTTCTTCCTCTAAGAGAAGTGGCTGGAATTGATGGTCTGGCTAGAGTACATGTTCCTTTCTCATCGAGTGAACTTTCTCAAGTAGAAAATAGACTGGGTTCTTATACTTCTAACTTCTCTAACTTTATTAAAGAGTTTTAGTACATTACTCAATCTTACAACTTGACTTTCCATGATATTCATATGATTCTTACTAACAATTTATTTCCTGATGAATGCAGGCGAGTTTGGGAAGAGGCAAAAATGCATGTAGATAAAATTCAGCAAACAGACAGAAGCTATCCAATTGGATCTGAAACAGTGCCTGACCAGGACCCTCAGTGGAATTACCACAGCTGGTAATTTAGCCAGAGACAGGTTTGTTACATGCCTTCTGGCTGGTCTCAGAAAGGCAGCTTAAAGCCAGTAGATTTTGAAAAATTCCAAGAGGTTGTCCAGGACAAACAGGAAAATCTATCTCAGTTTTTTAGAACGCCTCACGAAGGTTTTGTTACAATACACTAATCTAGATCCTGAGAATCTGGAAGGTAAGCAACTTTTAATGGCTTATTTCTTTTCCCAAAGCTACCCTGACATAAGAGCTAAATTTATGCGCTTGGAGAGAAGGCCCCTGACTCCACAGGTGGAAGTCTTGGCACTGATCTTCAAGGTATACCATGAGAGAGCTGAAAAAGCCCCAAAACAAAAGGACCACATGCTGGCAAAAGCTGTCCCACCAGCACTAGCTACCACCCCAGGCCCTTGGCCTTCCAAGGCTCAGGTACCACCAGCTCCCTGCTATAGATGTGATCAACCAGGTCATTGGGTGTACAGAGCCATATTGGGGCAGTCATACACTTGGTTGGAGTTTGACATTGGTCAAGGACAATCCCTGGCTTTGGGCAGGAATCTGCCATTAGGACATAATAGGAAAGTAGGTTAAAGCAGGAATTTTTATCCTAGGGTGGAGAAGCTCAGTGAAGGTTAAGTTCAGTGTTACTCCAGGTCTAGGAATTCCTGAATTAAGCAGGTGACCCACCCAGCTGCAGGAGCAGTCAAGACAAGGACCTCCAAGAGAAACTAGACAACTTCCACTGGAACTCAGCCTGGAGTCTAGAGGGAAGTGTTTGCCTAAACTGTAAAAAATCTGACCGCCATTAAAGTTCCCAGCCTTGATCAGTGAAATATTGTCTTGGCCCTTCTTTCTTTTCACCCCTTCCCCATCTATCCCTCGGCTTCTGTTCCAGCAACCCAGTTTGTAATAACTGCAGGCAGCTATGGAATACAACAACTGGGCAAAGACTTGCCCCAACCCCCGCAAGCCAAGAGGACCATGTCCTAGGTGTCATCGTGAGGGACATTGGGCTGTTGATTGTCCTCCTGTCACATAGAACAGAGGGCCATTCCATCCAGAAACCCCTCCAACTGACCTCCTAGGCTTGGTTATGGATGAATGAAGGGGCCAGAGCTCCCTCAACCCGAACTCGCCCATCACAAGCAGGGAGCCCCGGGTAACTATTGTGGTATGTGGGAGGCCCATCTCTTTTCTTTTGGATACCAGGGCCACTTACTCGGTCCTTTTGGAGTTCTGGGGTTCCACTTCACCCTCGAGTCTTCCCATAGTCGGTATTGGAGGACAGACTTACCTTCCTCATCAGACCCCACCACTTAGCTGCATTTTTAGACATATACACTTCACCCATTCCTTTTTGGTAGTGCCTACTTTTCCAGTTCCCTTATTAGAAAGAGATCTTTTAGTTAAGTTGGGGGCTTTTTGTTTGACTCTGGGCCCCATTTTTTAATAGGGTTATTTGTTTTTCTGGGGTCTAACTTCTTGAGTTCTTTGTATATATTCGATATTAGCCCTCTGATGGATGTAGTGGTGAGGATCTTTTTCCAACAGGAATTCAAGGCCAATACCTAAACATAGTTAAAGCAATATACAGCAAATCGTTAGCCAGCATCAAACTAAATGGAGAGAAACTTGAAGCAATCCCACTAAAATCAAGGACTAGCCAAGGTTGCCTGTTCTCTACTTATCTTTTCAATAATGTACTTGAGGTACTTACTAAGGCAATTAGATAACATAAGGAGGTCAAAGGGATACAAATTGGAAAGGAAGAAGTCAAACTATCACTATTTGCAGATGATATAATTATCTGCATTTGCAGATGATATGATAGTATACCTAAGTGACCCAAAAAACTCCACTAGAGAACTCCAACAGCTAATAAACAACTTCAGCAAAGTGGCTGTTATAAAATCAACTCACGCAAATCAGTAGTTTTCCTAATCTCAAAGGTTAATCTGGCTGAGAAAGAAATTAGGGAACTGACACCCTTCACAATAGCCACAAACAATATTAAGTACCTTGGTGTGACACTGATCAAACAAGTGAAAGATCTGTATGCCAAGAACTTTAAGTCTCTGAAGAAGGAAATGGAAGAAGACCTCAGAAATGGAAAAATCTCCCATACTCATAGATTGACAGGATTAAAATAATTAAAATGGCCATTTTGCGAAAAGCAATATACAGATTCAACCCAATTCCCATCAAAATCCCAACTCAGTTCTTCATAGAGTTAGAAAGAACAATTCTCAAATTCATCTGGAACAACAAAAATAACAAAAAACCCAGGATAGCTAAAAATATTCTCAATAGCAAAAGAAATTCTGGGGTATCAGTATTCCAGACCTCAAGAAATACTACATAGCAATCATGTTAAAAACTGCATGGTATTGGTACAGTGACAGGCAGGCGGATCAATAAAATAGGATTGAAGATCCAGAAATTAACCCACACACCTTTATGGCCACTTGATCCTCGACAAAGGGTCTAAAGACATCCAGTGGAAAAAAGATAGCCTTTTCAACAAATGGTGCTGGTTCAACTGCAGGTCAGCATGCAGAAGAATGCCAATTGATCCAACCTTATCTCCTTGTACTAATCTCAACTCAAAATGGATCAAGACCCTCCATATAAAGCCATTCACTCTGAAGTTAATAGAAAAGAAAGTGGGGAAGAACTTTGAGTGGGGAAGTTTCTGAACAGAACACCAATAGCTTATGCTCTAAGATCAATAATTGGTAAATGGACCTCATATAATTACAGTTTCTCTAAGGCAAAGGATACCATTAAAAGGACAAATTAGCAACCTCAGATTTTTTTTATTGCTCAAATAGCTCTCAGAGTTACCTCTTCAGAACAAAGCTGTCACGTAGGTCCTCAATGTCTGAAGAGGCCCTGAGACATATGACATAATAAGTAAGAGACTTCAGACCTCGGCAGCATCTTAAGAAAGCCACAAATGTTGCCCTTTTACTATCAGCATGCAAGAGCATTGATGAAATCACAATGGAGACACAGATGCATCCTTGTAGAACCAGGACAATTTAGGCCTCCAGCTAATAATGATATCAAGTCCAAAGTAAACAAGTCCAAAACTTGACAGAGGCTGACACACAGTTGGATTATCTTTTGAAGAGGGCCTTAGGCTGAAACTGTAATTATTCCATACATTAAGGGTATGACAATGAGTTTGCCTGACCTTAAATAAAAAGACTTGATTCTTCCTCTGTCTGCACTGTAGTGGTATGAGACATGCCCCTGTGATGAAGCATGTTGCAGAACTGACCTTGTGACTGTGCAGTGTGTCTCAAACATTCAGTCTCAGCTCTAGTGTTCTTCAGACTGAATCCTTGTGAACAAGAATGCACAGGAGCTTCTCTCTTTGCTCATGGCTGTCTCAGGACTACATTTCAACTAAGAGAGAAGAAAGCCTCTCCCTCAGCCCTTGTTGGTCAGGAAATACACCTTCAAACCCCCAAAACCAAACCAAACCAAACCAAAAACAAAACAATACAAAATCCTCAGAGATTTGGAATGCAAATGCCATGGAAAGTGAATAAAAATCTCAGCCTGGATCCAAGGCCATCTCTCTTTAAGCTGCTCACCTGAAAGCTAACTGTCCTCCACACTCACACATATGTGGCTTATTGTAAATTTGAACAAGGAGTTACATATCCAGGTTATTTAACCCCACTTGTTAGAAGAAACCAGATTGCTTTCCAGTATGCTATGGATTCTTCAGAGATAAGTACTTTCTAGAGTTCGCTGAAGTGCCTGGATCAACCTGCTCTACAGAGGTAAATAGGCCTACTCCCCTAATGTCCAACAGGGTTGAGGGCTTATCTCCTTTCCCAAATTTTGGTATTTTTCTTCCTCTGATGTTTGAGATTTTAAAAGGTATCCCTTTGCGTCAATGGGCTCTCCAAAAATTCTAGACTTCTCAGGAGCCCATGTGATATTTGTCTCTGACCAAGGAGCATTGCTCCCACTGGACAAAGTTCACAGAAACAAAGAGTAGGAAGCCAGTCCTAGAACCTTATGCAACTTACTTGAGTACAGTCACTTGAAATGTTATGAATTCATCAGTCTGTTTCAGTACTTGTTGGTTGAGCATAGATCTTAGGAGACAAACCATGCCGAGGAGATACACCCAAGCTTGTTTTTATGAATCATGGTATCTGCATTTGGCCTTCTGCTGATTCAGTTAAATATATGAATATATCCTAGGCTGTGATGAACAGTTAGAGAGTGAGAAAATGCTAGGAATTCAGTAGCTAAGGTCAGCAATTTGAGTTTTATTCAAAATATTATGGGAACATTTATACTCTGATCATCTCTCCTATCACAAGGATCTCAGCACCTCCTTAGTTCCCAGGGGTACTAAGTCCTTCTAACTTTGTTTAAAGAGGCATCATATCTTCCCACTCAACCAAAGGTAGCCTCTGATCATACAGCTTCCTGAAATAATGGATTGAGCCTCAGATATTTTTCCTAATGTTTCCCAGATTTACACTCAGATAAGTCATCATACACACTCACTTGAAGTGATATAGAGGGACATACACACATACACAGAAACAAACACAGAAGCAGAGGTAGAGATAGAGATAGGGAATTACACAGAGATGCACAATTAAAAAGAGAAAAATAAATATACAGGTATATATGGAGAGAAAAAAAATAAAAATCGAAACCCATTTATTAATGATTTAACAACCAACACAAATGCACCAGAACGTGCACACTTTTCCAACCCCATACAGAAAAAGAAAACAAGAAGGAATTGGAGAGGAGAGGAATAATATATTATAAAAGAAGTGCAATAAAATTATAATTAAGATAGTGGAAAGTAAAAGGCTTAGTGGTGGTGGCACCCGACTTTAATCTCAGCACTTGGGAGGCAGAAGCAGGTGGATTTCTGAGTTCGAGGCCACCCTGGTCTACAAAGTGATTTCCATGACAGCTAGGGCTACATAGAGAAATCTTGTCTGGAAAAAAAAGACAGTTGAAGAAAGAAAGATAGAAAGAAAGATAGAAACATGAAAATAAGAAAGAGAGAGAAAGAAAGAAACAAACAAAGAAAGAAAAAAGAAAGAAAGCAAGGAAGGCAGGAAGGAAGGAAGGAAGAAAGAAAGAAAGAGAGAGAGAGAAAGAAGGAAGGAAGGAAGGAAAGAAAGAAAGAAAGAAAGAAAGAAAGAAAGAAAGAAAGAAAGAAAGAAAGAGAGAAAGAGAGAGAGAAAAGAGAGATGTTGTTGCTTATAAGATTGGCATGCATTCAATCTGGTGTGCACATACCACCAATTAATATCAATTTATTACAATGCACCTCTATTGCCTAGTGATAGGAAATGTATATCTTAATAAATTTGTGTTATGTGTTTCATTTCAATGGAAATGTAGGCTGGAATTTCAAGATTATTCCCTCTCAAGTCTATTATTATTTCCTAGATGTCTTTATTCCCACAAGAAGATTAAGAAATATGAGCTGCAAATTTATCATGATTAGTTTTTCTCTGTATTGTTTATATGTATACACATTTGCACATATGTGCATCTCAAAAACAAAATTCAATTTTAATCCCAAGAAACTTGAAAATAACTTACAGGCATACTTTTTTATTTTCTTTTTTCTTTTTTTATTTTTATTTTTATTAATATTTTTTGGTTTTTATAATTTTTTTGTGACAGTTTCTTTGTATAGCCCTGGTTATCTTGGAACTCACTTTGTAGACCAGGCTGGCCTCAAACTTTGAAATCTGCCAGTCTTTGCCTCCCAGTGTACTGGCATTACAAGCGTGCTCTACCACCGCCTGGCTACTTATAGGCACTCTTATCATTGGTAGTAACTTCTTAATTATATCATTCACCTTATCGAGTTTTTTTTTTTTATTCGATATAATTTATTTACATTTCAAATGATTTCCCCTTTTCTAGCCCCCCCACTCCCCGAAAGTCCCGCAAGCCCCCTTCTCTTCCCCTGTCCTCCCACCCACCCCTTCCCACTTCCCCGTTCTGGTTTTGCTGAATACTGTTTCACTGAGTCTTTCCAGAACCAGGGGCCACTCCTCCTTTCTTCTTGTACCTCATTTGATGTGTGGATTATGTTTTGGGTATTCCAGTTTTCTAGGTTAATATCCACTTATTAGTGAGTGCATACCATGATTCACCTTTTGAGTCTGGGTTACCTCACTTAGTATGATATTCTCTAGCTCCATCCATTTGCCTAAGAATTTCATGAATTCATTGTTTCTAATGGCTGAATAGTACTCCATTGTGTAGATATACCACATTTTTTGCATCCACTCTTCTGTTGAGGGATACCTGGGTTCTTTCCAGCATCTGGCAATTACAAATAGGGCTGCTATGAACATAGTAGAACATGTATCCTTATTACATGGTGGGGAGTCTTCTGGGTATATGCCCAGGAGTGGTATAGCAGGATCTTCTGGAAGTAAGGTGCCCAGTTTTCGGAGGAACCGCCAGACTGATTTCCAGAGTGGTTGTACCAATTTGCAACCCCACCAGCAGTGGAGGAGTGTTCCTCTTTCTCCACACCCTCTCCAACACCTGCTGTCTCCTGAATTTTTAATCTTAGCCATTCTGACTGGTGTAAGATGAAATCTTAGGGTTGTTTTGATTTGCATTTCCCTAATGACTAATGAAGTTGAGCATTTTTTAAGATGCTTCTCCGCCATCCGAAGTTCTTCAGGTGAGAATTCTTTGTTTAACTCTGTACCCCATTTTTTAATAGGGTTGTTTGGTTTTCTGGAGTCTAACTTCTTGAGTTCTTTATATATATTGGATATTAGCCCTCTATCTGATGTAGGATTGGTGAAGATCTTTTCCCAATTTGTTGGTTGCCGATATGTCCTCTTGATGGTGTCCTTTGCCTTACAGAAACTTTGTAATTTTATGAGGTCCCATTTGTCAATTCTTGCTCTTAGAGCATACGCTATTGGTGTTCTGTTCAGAAACTTTCTCCCTGTACCGATGTCCTCAAGGGTCTTCCCCAGTTTTTTTTCTATTAGCTTCAGAGTGTCTGGCTTTATGTGGAGGTCCTTGATCCATTTGGATTTGAGCTTAGTACAAGGAGACAAGGATGGATCAATTCGCATTCTTCTGCATGCTGACCTCCAGTTGAACCAGCACCATTTGTTGAAAAGGCTATCTTTTTTCCATTGGATGTTTTCAGCCTCTTTATCGAGGATCAAGTGGCCATAGGTGTGTGGGTTCATTTCTGGATCTTCAATCCTGTTCCATTGATCCTCCTGTCTGTCACTGTACCAATACCATGCAGTTTTTAACACTATTGCTCTGTAGTATTGCTTGAGGTCAGGGATACTGATTCCCCCAGATTTCCTTTTGTTGCTGAGAATAGTTTTAGCTATCCTGGGTTTTTTGTTGTTCCAGATGAATTTGATAATTGCTCTTTCTAGCTCTGTGAAGAATTGAGTTGGGATTTTGAGGGGTATTGCATTGAATCTGTATAGTGCTTTAGGCAAAATGGCCATTTTAACTATATTGATTCTGCCGATCCATGAGCATGGGAGGTTTTCCCATTTTTTGAGGTCTTCTTCCATTTCCTTCTTCAGAGTCTTGAAGTTCTTGTCATACAGATCTTTCACATGTTTGGTAAGAGTCACCCCAAGATACTTTATACTGTTTGTGGCTATTGTGAAGGGGGTCATTTCCCTAATTTCTTTCTCAGCCTGCTTATCCTTTGAGTATAGGAAGGCCACTGATTTGCTTGAGTTGACTTTATAACCTGCCACTTTGCTGAAGTTGTTTATCAGCTGTAGGAGTTCTCTAGTGGAGTTCTTTGGGTCACTTAGGTAGACGATCATGTTGTCTGCAAATAATGATAGTTTGACTTCTTCCTTTCCAATTTGTATCCCTTTGACCTCCTTATGTTGTCGAATTGCCCGAGCTAGTACCTCAAGTACAATATTGAAAAGATAAGGAGAAAGGGGGCAGCCTTGTCTGGTCCCTGATTTCAGTGGGATTGCTTCAAGTTTCTCTCCATTTAGTTTGATGCTGGCTACCGGTTTGCTGTATATTGCTTTTACTATGTTTAGGTATGGGCCTTGAATTCCTGTTCTCTCCAAGACTTTAAGCATGAAGGGATGCTGAATTTTGTCAAATGCTTTTTCAGCATCCAATGAAATGACCATGTGGTTTTGTTCTTTGAGTTTGTTTATGTAGTGGATTGTATTGATGGATTTCCGTATATTGAACCAACCCTGCATTCCTGGGATAAAGCCTACTTGATCATGGTGGATGATCGTTTTGATGTGTTCTTGGATTCGGTTGGCAAGAATTTTATTGAGTATTTTTGCATCGATGTTCATAAGGGAAATTGGTCTGAAGTTCTCTTTCTTTGTTGGATCTTTGTGTGGCTTTGGTATCAGCGTAATTGTGGCTTCGTAGAAGGAATTGGGTAGTGTTCCTTCTGTTTCTATTTTGTGGAATAGTTTGAAGAGTATTGGTGTTAACTCTTCTTTGAAGGTCTGGTAGAATTCTGCACTGAAGCCATCTGGTCCTGTGCTTTTTTTGGTTGGAAGACTTTCTATGACTCCTTCTATTTCTTTAGGCATTATGGGACTGTTTAGATGGTCTAGTTGGTCCTGATTTAATTTTGGTATTTGGTATCTGTCAAGGAAATTGTCCATTTCCTCCAGATTCTCCAGTTGTGTTGAGTATAGGCTCTTGTAGTAGGATCTGATGATTTTTTGGATTTCCTCAGTTTCCGTTGTTATATCTCCCTTTTCATTTCTAAGTTTGTTAATTTGGATACTTTCTCTGTGCCCTTTGGTCATTCTGGCTAAGGGTTTATCTATCTTGTTGATTTTCTCAAAGAACCAGCTCCTTGTATTGTTGATTTTTTGTATGGTTCTCTTTGTTTCTACTTGATTGATTTCGGCCCTGAGTTTGATGATTTCCTGCCTTCTACTCCTCCTGGGCGAAATAGCTTCTTTTTGTTCCAGGGATTTCAGGTGTGTCATTAAGCTGGTAATGTATGCTCTCTCCATTTTCTTTTTGGAGGCACTCAGGGCTATGAGTTTTCCTCTTAGCACTGCTTTCATTGTGTCCCATAGATTTGGGTATGTTGTGTTTTCATTTTCATTGTGTTCTAAAAAGTCTTTAATTTCTTTCTTTATTTCTTCCTTGACCAAGGTATCATTGAGTAGAGTATTGTTCAGTTTCCACGTGTATGTGGGCTTTCTGTTGTTTCTGTTGCTATTGAAGACCACTTTTACTCCATAGTGATCAGATAGGAGGCATGGGATTAGTTCGATCTTCTTATATTTGTTGAGGTCTGTCTTGTGACCAATTATATGGTCGATTTTGGAGAAGGTACCATGAGGTGCTGAGAAAAAGGTATATTCTTTTGTTTTAGGATAGAATGTTCTATATATATCTGTTAAATCTAATTGGTCCAAAGCTTCAATTAGTCTCATTGTGTCCCTGTTTAGTTTCTGTTTTCCTGATCGGTCCATTGAGGAAAGTGCAGTGTTGAAGTCACCCACAATTATTGTGTTAGGTGCAATGTGTGCTTTTAGTTTTAATAAAGTTTCTTTTACAAAAGAGGGTGCCCTTACATTTGGGGCATAGATGTTCAGGATTGTCAGTTCTTCTTTTTGTATTTTTCCTTTGACCAGCAAGAAGTGTCCCTCAGGGTCTCTTTTGATGACTTTGGGTTGAAAGTCAATTTTATCTGATATTAAAATGGCTACTCCAGCTTGTTTCCTGAGACCATTTGCTTGTAAAATTGTCTTCCAGCCTTTTACTCTAAGGTAGTGTTTGTCTTTGACCCTGAGGTGTGTTTCCTGTAAGCAGCAAAATGTAGGGTCCTGTTTACGTATCCATTCAGTTAGTCTGTGTCTTTTTATTGGGGCATTAAGTCCATTGATGTTAAGAGATATTAAGGAATAGTGATTGTTACTTCCTATCATTTTTGACGTTATTTTTTAAATTTGAATGCTTAACTTCTTTTGGGTTTGATGAAAGGTTACTATCTTGCTTTTTCCAGGGTGAAGTTCCCCTCCTTGTATTGGTGTTGTCCTCCTATTATCCTTTTTAGGGCCGGGTTTGTGGATAGATATTGGGTAAACTTGGTTTTGTCATGAAATATCTTAGTTTCTCCATCTATGGTGATTGAGAGTTTTGCTGGATATAGTAGTTTTGGTTGGCATTTGTGTTCTCTTAGAGTCTGCATGAGATCTGCCCAGGACCTTCTAGCCTTCATAGTCTCAGGTGAAAAGTCTGCTGTGATTCTGATAGGTCTTCCTTTATATGTTACTTGGCCTTTTTCTCTTACTGCCTTTAGTATTCTTTCTTTGTTTAGAACATTTGGTGTTTTGATTATTATGTGACGGGAAGTATTTCTGTTCTGGTCCAGTCTGTTTGGAGTTCTGTAGGCTTCTTGTATATTCATGGGCATCTCTCTCTTTAGGTTAGGGAAGTTTTCTTCCATAATTTTATTGAAGATATTTGCTGGCCCTTTAAGTTGTAAATCTTCACTCTCCTCTATGCCTATAATCCTTAGGTTTGGTCTTCTCATTGTGTCCTGGATTTCCTGGATATTTTGGGTTACAAGCTTTTTGCATTTTGCATTTTCTTTAACTGTTGAGTCCATGGTTTCTATGGAATCTTCAGCATCTGAGATTCTTTCTTCTATCTCTTGTATTCTGTTGTTGATATTTGTATCTCTGTCCCCTGATTTCTTCCCAAGGCTTTCTATCTCCAAAGTTGTCTCCCTTTGAGTTTTCTTAGTTGTTTCTACTTCTGATTTTAGATCCTGGATGGTTTTGCTTAGCTCCTTCACTTGCATGTTTGTGTTTTCCTGTAATTCTTTAAGAGATTTTTGTGTTTTCTCATACATGAGCTCAGCCTGTTGACCAAAGTTCTCCTGTATTTCTTTAAGAGATTTTTGTGTTTCGTCTTTCATGACCTCAGCCTGTTGAGCAAAGTTCTCCTGTATTTCTTTAAGTGTTTTTTGCATTTCCTCCTTGTTGGCTTTTGTATTCTCCTGGATTTCTTTCAATGATTTTTGTGTTTCCCTTGCAAGGGCTTCTACCTTTTGATCCATTGTCTCCTGAATTTCTTTACGTATGACCTTCATGTGTTCCTGTACCAGCATCATGACCAGTGATTTTAAATCCAAATCTTGTTTTACTGGTGTGCTGGGGTATCCAGGACATGTTGGTAGAGGAGAATTGGGTTCAGATGTTGCCATATTGCCTTGATTTCTGTTAGTGACGTTCCTGCGTTTGCCTTTTGCCATCTAGATCTCACTGGTGTTAGTTTATCTTGTCAGTGCTGGACTCACCAGTGCAAGCTGCCCCTTCCCAGTTGGCCTCTGGTGCACAGCTTACCTCCTGCACTGCTTGTAGACAGTGTGCTGCTGCCCAGGCTGTTCAGATCCCAAAGCAGGCACCCGAAGGCTCCCGCTGGGGCCCGCTGGATTCACTGGAGCACACTGACTTCTCCCAGCTGGCCGCCCGGAAGCCCAGCTAGCCACTTGCAGGACTTGGAGATGTAATGCTGCAGCCCAGACTGATCTGGATCCGGAAGCGGAGAGAGTAGAGCTAAGGCCTTCTGCCTGAGGCCTTGCCCCAGATTGTGTCTGTGGAGCAGATGGAGCCCGTGTGCACTCCCAGGGAGTGCTGACGGTGTATGCTACTGTGACCTCCCCTGAGTTCCGCTCACTCCGCTCACTCCGCTGGGCAGCCGATCTGCCAACCGGGCTATCGCACACAAGGTTAGCCTGGCCGCCCAGTCCCTGAGTCCAGGCAAAAGCCTGGGAGGCCAAGGTCCGAGCAAAGTTCCCCTACGGCTTTGACTGTTAATTGGGTTTGCCAGGTGACTAGGATGGCGGGCGTGTGCGCCCGCGCTCCCTGAAAGCGCCGGGAGAGTCTGCTTTGCTAACAATCACCTGGGCGGGTTGACTCACAGATGGCCCACCAAGCCGCCCAGTTCTTGGGGTCAGTCCTGTGCCTTTTGGGGCCTGGACCCCCGCTTTGTTAGCCTTAGGCTATGCCTGTTACAGGTCTGCCCGCCTGAGCTCTCTGTCGTCCTGCAGGCAAAATGGCGGCGGCGCGCTTGCAGGCCTGGGCAAAAAACCTCCTGGTTGGGTTGGCACCCCGATGGCCCCCCGACCCGCCCAGGGCCTGGGTGCAGGCCAACGCCCGTCGGGCTCAGACCACCGCGGTGTTGGCCTCGGATTATGTTTGTGTACCTCAGTCTGTCCGATTCCTGGAGTACGGAACCAAGATGGATCCTCCTCTCCTGACTGGTGGGAGGCCGAGTTCTGAAGTGCGAGTTTTTTTTTTTTTTTTTTTTTTTTTTTTTTTGCTGTTACACATAAAGGCTGTGAAAAGTACAGAGAAGAATGGATAAAATAATATTGAAGCTCATGGCTACAAAATTACTTATTATCTAATCCTTGCTTATAGTCTACAGCCTGAAATGGCAACACTAATATGGAATAAAGATCCATTTCTTCCATGGAGAAAACTCTGGAAGACTGTCCATCTACCATATTAATCACAAAATTAACTATGTGGGTACTTGGTATTCAAATATAACTGTAGCAAGTTGAGTATGATAAAGGAAGACTAAATAGGCATCCATGCAGGAGCTCAGCATCCTGTTTTTTTTTTTTTTTCATTATGGCAGCAGACAGGCAGGAAGGGTGGTTGAAATGGATTACAAGCACTTGTTTTCTCCCCATGTAGACTTTTATCTTTTCACACCCTTAGTTTTATGCACAGCATGTGCATAGTATTAGGTAAATAAAAATTAATAGCAGCAGCTATTAAAAAGAAAACAAAGACAAAAAACAAAAGAAAATAAAAAACAAAACAAAAGATAAATAAGTAGCCTCTCTCTCTAATGCTCCATATAATAAATGCAGTGTGAGTGTCTAGGAAACAATCCCTTAAATAAGAAACATAGCACAAATTCTCCCTCTATCCAAAAGGAACCTGGAATCAAAACCAAAGGAAATTACTTCAGAAGCCATTTGTTTTCTTTTTTTTTCTCTTTTTTTTTCTATTTCTGGGATCATTTTAGCTCAAATGTGTACATTGTGCATGTATGCATACATAGGAAGAAGAATGCATACTAATTAGGTTCTACTAATGAACCTTTTTTTTATTTTCTTTATTTTCAATATTTTTGTTTACATTCAAAATGATTTTCCCTTTCCCAGTTCTGGTTCCACCCTCCCCATAAGTTCCCTAAACCCTCTTCCCTCTGCCCATTCTCCTATCACCCCTCCTCCTACGTCTCTGCCCTGGTATTCTCCTACAATGCTGGAACAAGCATTTTCAGGACTAGAACCTCTCTTTTCTCATTCTTGGGAGTCATTTGATATGTGAGTTGTGTCTTGGATATTCAAAGTTTCTGAGCTAATATCCACTTATCAGTGACTGTATTCCAAGTGTGTTCTTTTGTGAAAGGGTTACCTCACTTAGGATGATATTTTCCAGATCCAACCATTTACCTAAGAATTTCATGAATGTATTGTTTGTAATTGCTGTGTAGTACTCCATTGTGTAAATATACCACATTTTCTGTGTCCATTCATCCACCAACGGACATCTGGGTTCCTTCAAGCTTCTGAATTTTATAAATAGAACTCCTATGAACATAGTGGACCCTGTGTCCTTATAGCATGCTCAGGAATCACTTTTTAAACCATTTCTTTTACAGGGTTTATTTATTGTCTTCTATCTACTAGGCATTACTTATTACCCTGAAAATAGTTGTGTGTGTGTGTGTGTGTGTGTGTGTGTGTGTGTGTGTGTGTGTGTCTGGGTTTTGCTGAAGATCCATCTAAGACCATATCACAACATGACAGGTTACTTGAATTTTATAAACAAAAACAAGTTACACAAACTGGTTTTACATTTTGCTATCCATAGACTAATACAAAAGCATATTAGAATATGTAAGAACATCTCTGTTCTTGTGATTTTAATGCAAATAGGAAGAAACCAATGTGTGCATTTGCTCTGGCTGAAAATATAGCTCATGGCTCAGAAACATATATTCAAGGACACATTCAAGGACCACATTCACAAACAAACATACTTGGACACAAATTCACACCCACATACACACTTATACTTAACAAGTAAATTTAAAGAGAAGTAAAGCTTCTGATACTGTGTTGAATATCTGAAATCATCTGTACAATTTAAATCAAAGGAGCATATAAAACCACACTAGATTGAGAAATAAATCACATAGAATTTTAATTGACATAATTATAAAATATTGTGTTTCCAGAGCATTTCAAACATATTAAGATGTAGCTAATGATTGCAAAGGTGTGTGCATTTCTTCATAATGCTGATATTGCTTTAAAACATTTCAAGTAAGACTGACTTTTTAAGGAAAATAATTCTAAATTTAATTTAGAATTAAAATTAAAGAAAACCGGGAATGTTTTTGTACAAGTTAAAATGTTTGTTGACTAATAGCAAACTCATAGATTACATTTTCCTAATATGAGGAAAAATAGTCTTTTAATTATTGTTCAAAGATACATAAAAATATTTTTATTGTTGAAAAAAGGAAATACGTCTTTTTATTCTATATGGATAGAAATGAAAACCCTGTAAATATTGAAAGTACATATTACTAAACTAAATGTGCTACTGTGGGATGTTTCTATCACTAAGAAGGTATTAATTTCAGAACAGATTATTTAAAGCCATCTAAGCATGTAGAAAAATGTTGTCCTCCAGCCAAGACATAAGGTGTGACTCATGAGGACAGCTCAGTTCATTGTTATCTCTATAATATTCAGTCAAAAAGGCAGTGTTTTTTACATTTGAATTTGCAGTCAGGAGTAGGAGGAGACATGAGCAACTTAGGGAGAAGTTTGGGGATATCTTAGATTTCATGCAGGTGATTTGGCAATGAATTTCTATACTTAAAATAAATTATAAAATTAATAGGATTTTAAAATCGTATGAATCTACATATTTTAAAATATGGACAAAGTCTAAGACATATAAATTCAATACTAAGAATAAGAAAAAACCAGAAACCTTGGAGGAAAAGAAATTCTTAAGTTAGAATTGCAAAAATATATTCCCAATTCATTCATAGCAAACAAAGTACAGGATTATTTTTACTGTGATGAAAAACAGAAATGATTCAAAGAACTCTCAAACCTAAGAGATCAAACTATAAACCTAAAATAAAAAAAAAAAAACATCAAAGAATTGATAAAAATATAAAGGATC
Source organism: Apodemus sylvaticus (assembly GCF_947179515.1). Classification (NCBI taxonomy): domain Eukaryota; kingdom Metazoa; phylum Chordata; class Mammalia; order Rodentia; family Muridae; genus Apodemus; species Apodemus sylvaticus. The sequence continues at coordinate 2,030,710 of NW_026262996.1, forward strand.
ATTACTAAATACTCACTAGAGAGCAAGAAGAAAGAAAAGTGATAAAGATTTTTTATAAGAAAAAATTACATTCTGAAAATATTTCTTCAAGGAAAAATGGAAAATAAACATACCACATGAACAAAAATGGGAAATAAACATATCACATGAATAAAAATTAAAAGTTACTTATTAGAAATCTTCTGAACTACACAAAAGTTTGTAAGTAATTATGGAAGGGTAATATATGAAAGCACTAGAGTCATAGTGGAAAATGAATAAAAATGTTTACTTTAAAGCAATTGAATGTAAGTCACTATGGTGTTGAAAGACGTCACGGAGATTGTTCATGTACAGTACTGATCATGTGCTATAGGTGAAATCAAGATCCAGAGCCAAGAGCACATTTCCCTACAGGACTATCTGTTCTTCTGCACTTCTCTCTCCATAGGACACATCTGGTTCAGCCAAGCTAGTGAGTATTCTCATATTTAATGTTACTTGTTTGAAATTTCTTTTATTCTACACTTTCTCTTTAATCACTGTTATATATAAACCAGAAAATATTAAAATCATGTTTCATGGTGATCAGTAAACACATTTGGTTTGTTTAGTTATATGTCAATGCTGACATGTTAGAATATCGACTCTAGATACATTTTGCACCCATTAGCATTTATAAAAGTCACAGAGAATGTGATTCCCTGACCTACATTCTATTCTGCTCTACAGGAGAAATGGTCTCCCATGTTCTGCAGGCTACATAAATGTTAAATTTATGATCTGCACTAAATCCCAGTGAGAAAATAGAACAATAACTATTAGAAAAGTAGACATGTTTTAAAAGATTTATTCATTTTATTTACATGAGTACACTGTGCCTGTCTTCAGCCACTCCAGAAGAGGGTATCAGATTCCATCAAAGATTGTTGGGATCCACCATGTGTTTGATGAGAATTTAACTCAGGAAATCAGAAAGAGCATGCAGTGGTCATAAGCACTGAGCCATCTCTCCAGCTCCAAATAGACATTTATGTAATGACTATATGTGTAACTCAACAAAACTATGAACTATGTAGTATGTATGAAGTTAAGAGTTTTGTACTATGTACTGTTTGTATACACATGACCACACACCCCAATGGTAAGTTAAGAAAAATTGTTTCTAAAGAGAAGTGACATGAAAAGATATCCCTATGACAAGAACATTTAAATAAATATGAAGATAAAGACCCATGATTATGTAGCTGTACTTCAAAGCAGGTGTGAGCGTACACAGACATAATGAAAGAGGAGAGGTCACATGTAAAGAGATAAAATAATACGGAACATGTGGATATGGAGAACAGATGGTTTCTTGATATATTTTGCTCTATTTTACAGTAGTTTGTAGATATCTTATATAATATCAATTATTTTTATTAGACAAAAATATTTTAGAATAAGTAATAGCTGAGCAACACCTATGTTGATATATAAGAAATTAGAATTCAGGGGCAAATGCTGTTTTATTATAAAAGTCATAAGGGAAAACAATCAAGAAATAGGAAGGCAGACCTACCAGAATTATACCTCATTACTCATCTGAGATTATAAAATCTAGAAAATCCTGGACAGATGGACAGACCCCAAGAGAACACAAATACCAGCCCAGACTACTATAACCAGCAAAACTCTCAATTACCATAGGTCTAGAAAACATGATATTCCATGACAAAAACAAATTTACACAATATCTTCCCACAAATCAAGCCCTACAAATGATAATTAGTAGAAAACTCCAAAACAAGAGGGAAGAAAATATTCTTTTAACAAACCAAAAAGAAGATACCCACCTCTAAACACAAAAATAGGATAGCAGGGTGTGGTGGCACACACCTATAATCCCAGCACTTGTAAGGCAGAGGTAGGCGGATTTCTGAGTTCAACTCCAGCCTATTCTACAGAGTGAGTTCCAGAATAGCCAGGACTACACAGAGAATCCCTGTCTTTAAGAACAAAAAAACAAAACAAAACAAAACAAAACAACAACAACAACAAAAAACAGGAAGAAACACTCCCTTTTAAATACTATCTCTTAACATCAATGAACTCAGTTCTTAAAAAAAAAAAAGACAGAATATCTCAGTTGATACTTAAAAAAGACCCAGTAGTTTCTGGCATACAAGAAACCCACCTCAGTGAGAAAGACATATACTGCCTCAGAGTAAATGGCTGGAAAACAATTTTCCAAGTAAATGGTACCAAAACAAAGTAAGAGTAGACATTCTAATATCGAATAAAACATGACATTCAAATAAAATTATCCAAAATAATAAGGGTAATTCATACACATCACACGAAATATGTAACATGAAGAACTCTCAATTCTGAACATCTATGCACCCAATGCAAAGGCACCACATTCATAAAAGAAACTTTACTGAAACTCAAGGCACATATTGCATCTCACACAATAATAGTGGGAGACTTCAACACCCTATTCTCATCAATGGACACATCATGGAAAAAGAAGCTAAATGGAGAAACAGTGAAACTAACAGAAGTTATGAAACAAATGTATTTAACAGATACTGATGTAATATTTTATCTTTAAACAAAAGAACACCTTCTCAGCACCTCATGGAACCTTCTCCAAAACTGAAAATATAATCAGTCATAAAACAGTTCTCAACAGATATAAAAAAGATTGAAATAATCCCATAAATCCTATCAGGTCAACATAAGCCAGGCTAGTCTTGTAAGACATTGAAAACAATAGAAAGATTGTGTGCATTTGGAAGCTGAACAACACTCTACTCAATGATAACTTGTCAAGGAAGAAGACACTGCTCAATTTGTTCTATGAAACAACAATTACGCTGATACCTAAACCACACAAGACACAATAAAGAAAGAATTTCAGATAAATTTCCCTTATGAATATCAATGTAAATATACTCAGTAAAATTGTTGTAAACCAAATCAAATCACATCAAAATGATCGTCCAACATGATTATCCTAGGAATGCAGGTATGACTATAGATACTGAAACCTATCAATGTAATCGACTACATAATCAAACTCAAAGAAAAAAAAATGCATGTTCATCTCATTAGATACTTAGAAAGCATTTAATAAAATGCAAAACCCCTTCATGATAAAAGTCTTGGAATGGTCTGGATTTCAAAGCCTGTAACTAAACAGTAAAAGCAATAACAACAAACCAGTAGCATACTTGAGGCTAAATGGGGAAAAACTTGAAACAATCCCAGTAGAATCAGAGAAAAACAATGCTGCAAACTCTCTCCCAACTTTATAGTGCTAGAAGTCCTAGCCACAGCAATTAGAATACAAAAGGAAGTCTAAGGGAAACAAATTGGAAAGAAAGAAGTAAAACTATCACTGTTTGCTAAGTATTTGATTTTATACTTGAGTGACCCCAAAAATTACATTAGAAAACTCCAAAATGTGATAATCAACTTCAGCAAAGTAGCTGGATATAAAATTAACTAAAACAAATTAGTGGCCTTCCTCTACTCTAAGGATAAATAGGTTGATAAATAAATTATGAAAACAAAACCGTTCACAAAAGGCACAAATAATATAAAATATTTCTTTTTTTGATATATTTTTTATTTACATTTCAAATGATTTCCCCTTTTCTGGCCCCCCAGTCCATAAAAGTCCCATAAGCCCCCCTTCCCTCTCCCTGTTCTCCCATCCACCCTTCAAACTTCCCTGTTCTGGATTTGCCCTAAACTGCTACACTGAGTCTTCCCAGAACAAGGGACCAATCCTCCATTCTTCTTGTACTTCATTTGATGTGTGCATTATGTTTTGGGTATTCCAGTTTTCTAGGTTAATATCCACTTATTAGTGAGTGCATACCATGATTCACCTTTTGAGTCTGGGTTACCTCACTTAGTATGATGTTCTCTAGCTCCATCCATTTGCCTAAGAATTTCATGAATTCATTGTTTCTAATGGCTGAATAGTACTCCATTGTGTAGATATACTCCATTTTTTGCATCCACTCTTCTGTTGAGGGATACCTGGGTTCTTTCCAGTATCTGGCAAATATAAATAGGGCTACTATGAACATAGTAGAGCATGTATACTTATTACATGGTGGGGAATCCTCTGGGTATATGCCCAGGAGTGGTATAGCAGGATCTTCTGGAAGTGAGGTGCCCAGTTTTCAGAGGAACCGCCAGAATGATTTCCAGAGTGGTTGTACCAATTTGCAGCTCCACCAGCAGTGGGGGAGTGTTATTCTTTCTCCACATCCTTGCCAACACCTGCTGTCTCCTTAGTTTTTAATCTTAGCCATTCTGACTGGTGTAAGGTGAAATCTCAGGGTTGTTTTGATTTTCATTTCCCTAATGCCTAATGAAGTTGAACATATTTTAAGATGCTTTTCTGCCATCCGAAGTTCTTCAGGTGAAAATTCTTTGTTTAACTCTGTACCCCATTTTTAGTAGGGTTATTTGGTTTTCTGGAGTCTAACTTCTTGAGTTCTTTATATATATTGGATATTAGCCCTCTATCTGATGTAGGGTTGGTGTAGATCTTTTCCCAATTTGTTGGTTGCCGATTTGTCCTTTTGATGGTGTCCTTTGCCTTACAGAAACTTTGTAATTTTATGAGGTCCCATTTGTCAATTCTTGATCCTAGAGCATATGCTATTGGTGTTCTGTTCATAAACTTTCTCCCTGTACCAATGTCCTCAAGGGTCTTCCCCAGTTTCTTTTCTATTAGCTTCAGAGTGTCTGGCTTTATGTGGAGGTCCTTGATCCATTTGGATTTGAGCTTAGTACAAGGGCACAAGGATGTATCAATTCAGATTCTTCTGCATGGTGACCTCCAGTTGAACCAGCACCATTTATTGAAAAGTCTATCTTTTTTCCATTGGATGTTTTCAGATCTTTGTCAAGGATCAAGTGTCCATAGGTGTGTGGGTTCATTTCTCAATCTTCAATCCTGTTCCATTGATTCACCTGCCTGTTACTGTACCAATACCCTGCAGTTTTTAACACTATTGCTCTGTAGTAGTGCTTGAGGTCATGTGTAGTGAGCCACCCTTTGTTCTTCTCTGTTACAAGATGGCGCTGGCCACATGCTGCTCCCTGGTATTAAATCACTGGAACACATGCGCAGTGTGCTGCATTCCTTATCTCACTTACATGCTAATGAAGAACTCACTGAGTTCACCTATGAGAATACGGCTGGTTATCTCCCGGGGCAAATGAGGCTAGCAAGGGTACTTAAGGTGAGGCTGGGAGAGAGCCCGGGGCCGCCAATACAAGAATAAACTTAAGTCAAGGTTTCCCGAATAAACCATTACAGGAAGAAACTCCTTGTGTCGCGTAATCTTTGCTGGTGAAGGTGGACGTGACATAATTGGTGGCCCGTAAACGGAGTCTTCAGAACCTGTTAGTGGTCGGGGTTAAAGTTCAGCGAGCTGGTAAGTACCCAGGAGATGGGGGTTTAAAGTTCCTGGTGTTTGGGACGAGTGAGGTTTAAAGTTCCCGGTTTTTGGGACGAGTTTAAAGTTCCCGGTGTTTGGGACGAGTCTTATATTATAAAATAAAATTTAATCTATAATACAGGCCACGGGTCTCCAGTCCGTAGGATAAAGGACTGAGGTGGCTAGTTAGCTCTGCCCTGCAAAGTAAACAGAGCAGGAAGAGTTCAAGGTGGAACAAAAGAAAAGAGGATTTACATAGTAATCAGCTAAGAGCGAACTCAGCGGTTGAGAACTGTGGGAATTTTAAGTAAGAAGTTCTCACGCCTGTTTTTAAAGCGACAGGCATCTTATTAATCTGCCTGGTTAATTAAGCCCGTTTTGAAAAGAAAGACAGGAGAGGGTCCCTATATCCTAGCCTCAGGGGCTTGAGACAAACAGAATCTAAAGATTTCCCACAGCGAAAAAGAAATTCAGGCTATCATAGGCAAGTTAGAGACTGCGGTATGTAAGAGAACAAAGAGATTCAGAAACAAAGGGCGAATTCCCGCCAAGCGGCAGAGGCATTCCCTCAGAGCACCCTTTCCCCTTTCCCCTCCCGCACTTTGGGGGCGTTACTTTTGCCCAGAAGTTTGGGGGCTGGGGCGGGCCTGCCTGGGCTTGCTATTTCTTAAAGGAGCTACGAAATTTAAAAGAAAAATTTAAAAAGTACTTTGAATCTTCCACGGAAGGCTGGATCACACCTGAGGAATTTATGCAGCCTACCCGAGCTAAATTCTCTGGAGAAAAATTTATTCTTTACAAGTCAGAGGCAGTAAAATGACTGGACAAAGAAATTCCTGGGCTCTCCTCCCCCTCCTACCTCTCTACTTGGGCATGGCCAAGATACCGTGTCTCACATTTTTTAAACCTTTCTCTCTTTTTATAAACTTAATATGGGTTAAAAAAGCAAGACACTATACAATAACTATCAAGGGTTGCCTCTATTTCTTTCCTTCCTTCTCCGGCAGAACTCCCAGAAGAAAAAAGAAGATAAGAAGCTAACTCTTAAACAAGAGAAAAAGCAGGTTTCTGGAAAGCAGTTTTTCCATGTACAGGATATAGAATCAAATAGTGTAATAATAATGATACTACTACTAATAATAATATAGTGATAATAATAATTATAATAATAATTATAATGGTTAAAAGCTAATTTCAAAACTCTCCAGGAAACAGAAGAAAATGGGAGACGTCCTATTTTCTCTCTGAATCCTTATGGAGATATTCTTAGTTCTGGTTAAGGTATTTGAGATCTTTTTGGGACATCAAGTTCCATTTCTGTCTGTTGTGTATCTTTGGTGCACCAAACTTGTCTATATGTGTGTCAATTCATGTTGTCTATTGTTTGAATGGCTGAATGATTGTTGTGTTTATGTTATGTGTTAAAAAGAAAAAAATAAAATGGTAAAAAAGGGCGTGATCTGCTGGCAATCCTGCCAGTATGCAATTTACACAGAAGAAGATGATTAAAGATGCTTCACATTCTTAACTATTAGTTAAACATAGCTGGAGAAAAAAGCTACTTTTAAGAGGCCAACAGCCTCAAACTTAATGGTTAATTCTCCTGAAAAAATTTCTACCATGGTGATGGTTGGGTTCAAGGTGCTTTATTCCCCTGAAATTACAGCTGGAAAAATATATATATTTGGTTTAAATTAATGAGATTTGTGTAATCGCTTCATCCTTATTTCTAATTGGTCTTAAAGGTATAAATGTTTTACATGCCTTGACTATAGAGTAATGACTCATAAGTTATTGGACATGATTTAAAAAATATAAAGAGGGTAATAAAAGGTAAGTTTAAAACTAACAATTTAAGGTTAAAGCTATCTTAAGCAACACGTGGCATGACAGAAGCCAAGAAAATTAGGTCTTTAAGGTATTCCTAAATTGACATAATGTTTTATGTGATTCTTATCCTAGAACTCAGACTTATAAAAAATAAGACTTAAAGTAATGTCTCTTCAATAAATTACATTGTCATACAATCAAACAAACATACGAGCTGATAGACAAACTTTGCAATATGAAAATAATGTGTTTGCTATTAATTTAAAGAGAAAAGATTGTTTAAAACTGGGTTTTGCTTTCAAAAAATTACAGTTATGCTTTGATATTACAGGTTCCCTTTGTTATTTGACCTTCATACAATGGGGTCTGGTTACAGGCTACTCCTTGCAAGATTGATGGGTGTAGGTCAGGCCTTATCTTACAGGCTTCACCTAGAGAGTTATGGCCAAAAGAACATTTTTAACAGATTCATACAGATGTGGTTCAAAACAAATTTTTAAACTTAGATCCATAAAACATTAATAAGGCTATATAGAAGTTATAAAGGCATTAAAATTTGGCCTTAGATTCACCCCAAATATTAACACAGGAGGCTAAAGTAGCCCTCAAAAGAATAGAACAAGGGTTACAAGACACAATATTGTTTCATTACAAGGAAAGAGAGAAAATTGTTTTATATATTTTGTCTACATTTTTGCAGCCTACAGGCCTGCTTTGGCAGGAAAGTCCCCTGTTGTGGGTACATCCTAGAACTTCACCAACAAAATCTATTGATCGTTATCCTACTGCAATTGCTAAATTGGCCCTTGTAGGGATACAACAATGTCTACAATTTTTTGGGAAAAATCCTGCATCACTGATCGTTCCCTACACTGCCTCTCAGGTGTAGGTTTTGTGTGGGACGATTGATGACCAGGGCCATACTGCCACTGACCGACACTGTTCAGAACCTGATAGGCCAAAAGAAATGGTCAAATGGAAAGATGTGTTGTCTGGTCAATGGAAAGGCCCGGATCCTATTTTAATAAGATTCAGGGGAGCTGTTTGTGTTTTCCCACAGGGGGAAGATAACCCATTCTGGCTGCTGGAGTGACTGACGCGGAGAATTCTGACACCTGAAGATGACACCTGGACGGATCCCACAGAAACTACTCCTGGCCCTTGTGCTGTCTCTTTGGATTTGGGTTCCTAGTATATTGGGAGAATACAGATGGGCTATCTTGTCGGCTTTCCCAAAGCCAATACCTGTCCGTCATGATGCAGTTGTTTTCCCAAAGTTTTTTACAACTAACAAAACCTTAGAATTGCCATACTTGCCCTATGATCCCACCCGAGCACCTTTAGTGGAGAGTCGCTCTCTACTAGAGCGAGGTTCTCTCTGTTTTGAATTTGATGGGGCAGGAGAATGCATCAAGCTCACGGGCCGGGCCTTGGGAATGTTTGACAAGCAGAAGGGAGGCTGGCTGAAGCAGACCCAGGATACCTCTAACCCAGTTAAAACAGTTACAAAACGGGTCTTCTGGCAAGAGGCAATCTGGATTAATGGCACATTTCTATCGCCCAATTTTCTAAACAAGGAGCGTCCTCGTCAACCCAGGATAGCTCCTCATTGTAGTTGGGAGGACGAAGGGATAATTCCACCCTGGTCTGATTGTCAATCCTCTATTACTCGTTGGACAGACCAAACTAAAACCTTTTCCTTTTCCCCCAATATGATGGTAGACCAAGAGGAAGAATTCGCTATGAAACAGGGACTCTTTATACAGGACATTAGAATGCACCCGTTCCGTAAGTGGGTACTTTGTGGAGTTAATGGCAGCTGTTCAGATCTCAATTCCTTGGCTTTTATCCGAGGAGGAGCTGCTGGAAAGGCCTCTTTTACTGGTGCTTCAAAATTTTTTCAGTTCCGGGGATTAAGTGCTGCTATTCCGGGAAAGGATAGAATTACACAAAAATATACTAATTCTACCATAGAAATCACTAGATTCAATAAAACCCTGGTGAATCAAATTGACTACCCACCTATCCCGGTATTCGTCTATCCCCCTTTCTTGTTTATTCTCTCAAATAAGTCATTTGAGAAGTGTTCCAATGACACTTGTTGGATGTCACAGTGTTGGGATTCAGAGTGGGCTACCCGTGCCATGGTAGCCAGGGTTCCGCGGTGGATTCCTGTCCCCATGGAAGTCCCTTCTACCTTATCCCTGCTCAGACAGAAAAGAGATTTCGGTATCACTGCAGCTATTGTTGTGGCCATCTCTGTTAGTGCAGTTGATGCTACAACTGCTGGGATTGCTATGGTAACCAAAGTTCATACAGACAGAGCCCTGAACCAATTGTCGGCCAAAGTGGCGGATGCTGTCAATGTCCATACTTCTGCTAGTGTTCAGCTAAAGGGCGGGATAACGATTAGTAACCAACGCCTCGATCTGGTGGAAGAAAGACTACATATTCTTTTTCAACTTGCTCAATTGGGATGTGAAAGAAAACTGAGTGCGCTCTGCATTACCAGTGTACAGTATGAAAATTTTAGCCGCGCGGCGAATTTGTCTAGGCAATTGTCATTATATCTTGCAGGAAATTGGTCTCAAGGCTTCGATGAAACACTCGAATCCTTGCAGGCAGCAGTGTTGGCTATCAATTCGACTCGAGTGGACCTGTCGCTGACAGAGGGACTCCCTTCCTGGACCACTTCAGCTTTTTCTTACTTTAAGGAGTGGGTGGGGGTGAGTCTATTTGGCGCAGTCTTAAGCTGTGGATGCGTGTTCACGCTTTGGCTGGTCTGCAAAATCAGATCTCAACAAAAACGTGACAAGGTTATGATTGCTCAAGCACTTGCAGCTATTAATCAAGGCGCCTCCCCAGAGATCTGGGTATCCATATTATAATAATCTTACAAGCATTGGACTGCTCGGCTCTTGTACCCCTAAGGACGGCATAGAATTTGCCCTCTTCTGGTGTGTCTGAAGACAGCTACAATATACTTATCTATAATTTAATCTTTAAAAAGGTGCCTGGACAGGACCCTTTGGGACAAGACACATAAAGTGTGTATCCCAAAGAGGATATATAGAAACATCCAGACATACAAGCACGTTTATTATTCATATCATCAAAAAGGTAATGGCTTAAAAAACAATTTTACATTTTTGTATACATCAAATCATAAAGATTTGTTCTTGATGTACCACATTATGATGTTGATTCTAAAGGACTTAATTAGCTTTTACAGATGGTTGATACTCATATTTCTAATTTAAAAAATCAATATATGTGCATATAGCCATGATTCATCTTGGGACATCATTTTCATAAATGGCTTTTCTGAAGGAAGAGCTAGATATCTTGTTTATAATCAACAGGTGGCTATAAAAACACATGGGCTCAGCTCAGTTAGCAGAGCTGACAATGATCAACTTATGGATTATGCTTTTAATCCTTTTACAATTTGCCAAAGGGCTCATGCCCTGAGTAATCTGTCATCTAGTGTTGCTCATGCAATTGATGAGCAAGTGTGCCTTTATGGACAACTGAAAGGAGGCTTAATGGTTATAAACCAAAGAATTGATTTAGTACAAGAAAAATTAAGACCTTGTGGCAGCTAGCCCAAGTGGGATGTCAGTGGAAGTATTCTAGTTTATGCACTACCAACATTCATTATGAAAATTTTACAAGAGCTACTAATTTGTCTAAACAAATGTTTAAGTATCTTTTAGGAAATTGGACTGGTGAATTTGACGCCCTGATGGACCAACTCCATATGGCTATTATGGCTGTGAATTCCACTCCAGTGGATGTGTCTTTGGCTGAAGGACTGTCATCATGGATCAGTCCAGCAGTGTATCATCTGAAGGAGTGGGCGGGACTTAGAGTCCTTGCTGTTCTCATGATTTTAATAGTATTTGCTTGCCTGTGGTGTATCTGTAGGATAGGTTTGTCCAACAGAGACAGGCCGCAATGATAGTACAGGCACTCACAGCTATTAAAGCTGGACAGTTCCCCCAGGCCTGGCTGACAGCCTTAAATACTCTCACCTGATAGCATGTTTAATAATAAAAGAGGGGGAACAAACAGGAGCACAGAATACATGGCCATGGTATGATTAGATCTTGTAAATTTACAAAAATGCTTTTACCTCAAGAATTTTTTCTTTTATAATATATCTGCGGTTAGAAACGTTAACAGAAGGGCAGTCAGACTTCTTCAAACCACCCTTTTTCTTCTTTATTAGTACCGATGTGTCTAGTGATCACCTAGATTGTAACAGTACCCACACACAATGCTATCTATCAGAATGTTGGGATGGCGACAACGATACTGCCTTAGTAGTTCATCTACCCATGTTTGTGCCCATTCCAGTTATAGAAGACCCAGACACTTTTCTTGTAGGACAATTGTTCCATGTCAAGAGAGATTTCGGTATTACTGCTGCCATTATTACAGCCATTACTATATCTGCAGCAGCCGCTGCTACTGCTGCAGTTGCCATGGCGTCTCAAGTGCAGACTGCAGAGATGGTGAATAGTATTGTTGAGCAGTCTGCACGAGCCTTACACACGCAAAATCAATATAATTCCCATTTAGAAGCTGGAATACGACCTTTGAATCAGAGAGTAGATATTCTACAAGAAGAAATTGATGCACTTGTAACAATGGTGCAGGTATCTTGCGTTAAACATACCCCAGGATTGTGTATTACTCCCCTTCAGGTAAATATGACAGCTCTAAAAGAAAGTCAGTACAATATCAGTGAATTCCTTAGAGGAAATTAGTCTCTTGAGGGAGAATCATTAACCAAACAGCTTGTATTTCAGATAGCTTCGCTTAATTCCACAAGACTGAAGCCAATCACCGTGGAGGACCTGACCTCGTGGATCTCCAGTGCCTTTTCTTGGATCAAAGAGTGGGCTGGGTTGTTAGCTATAGCCGCCCTTATGTGCCTAGCAGCCTTCATCTGCCTTTGGTGCTTCTGCCGCATTAGACAAGATCATGTAGCTCATAGAGCTGTAGTTTATCAGGCTCTTGTAGCTTTGGACGCTCAGGAAGATGTCTCTGTGTGGCTGGCCTCTCTAAAATCTTAGAAGCCTTCGCTCCAGGGTACACTGAGCATATAGGACTGTACATACTATACTGTCTGGAATCCAATGACATCCAAGGACGGGCAACTTCTCGGCACTTAGATCAACCTAAGACATGGGGCCCGGTGGGCGATAGGGTAACCCTTTGACGGGTCAGACTAAGTGTGGCAGAGATGACCCAAGTCAGGGGTCATTGGTCAGCAGGATGCCAGTGACCCGATTAGCCCTGACATGGGACGGCTTCTATTAAAACAAAAAAGGGTGATATGTAGTGAGCCACCCTTTGTTCTTCTCTGTTACAAGATGGCGCTGGCCACATGCTGCTCCCTGGTATTAAATCACTGGAACACATGCGCAGTGTGCTGCATTCCTTATCTCACTTACATGCTAATGAAGAACTCACTGAGTTCACCTATGAGAATACGGCTGGTTATCTCCTGGGGCAAAAGAGGCTAGCAAGGGTACTTAAGGTGAGGCTGGGAGAGAGCCCGGGGCTGCCAATACAAGAATGAACTTAAGTCAAGGTTTCCCGAATAAACCATTACAGGAAGAAACTCCTTGTGTCGCGTAATCTTTGCTGGCGAAGGTGGACGTGACAGTCATGGACACTGATTCTCCCAGAATTTCTCTCTGGAATCCCTCCTGGTCAGGTTGGCACAGAGATGTTCCCCCAAAACAGCCCAGGGCCTGGGTACAGTCCAACCCCCGTTATGCTTATACCCCTGCGATGTTGGCCTTAGGCTGTCTGCTTTCTCTGGTGTCTGAGAACCATGATGGAGGTGAGTCTCTTGTAACTGACTGGTGGGAGGCAGATTTCTGATGTGGCTTCTGTGCGGTGAAAGGCACTGTAAATCCACCACTGCTTTCAGCCTGGCTGGCCAGCGATCGTCAGTGGTCGTGGCTTAGGACCTGCCTGCACCCTGTCACCTTGGTTCCACTGCTGATGGCCCTTCCTCTGGAACAGCTGCTGTTGCCGCTGCCACCGCCAAACCTCTATATAAAATATTTCTAATATAATCCTTTTGTAATGAAAAAACATAGGGGAATTTATGGCCAATGTACAATGTAGAAAGTAATTTGAGAAAACTTTTTTTTTAAAAAAAAGATACAAATTTAGACCACTGATTCTCAACTTGGTTGCCACAATCCTTTTGAGGGTCACATATCCTGCATATCAAATATTCCACACAGTACACATTATAATTCATAACAGTAGCCAAATTTCAATTATGAATGAACAGTGAAAAGATGTCATGTTTAGGGAAAATTTCAGCATGATGAAATATACTAGTGTCACAGGACTAGGAAGGCTGAGAACCACTGGTTGAGACCCTACTTCCTTAAGAGATTCCAAGCCTATTGCTAAACAGATTCTTGTCTCAACTGCAGGCAACATCCTGTGTTCTTACCTAAGAATATAATGAAAAACGAGGAGTTCTGGCAGCAGTATCCATGAAATAACACTACTGTCAATTCTATTTGCCTTTCATGGCATTCAGTCCACCTTCCCACTTGAAATCAGAGAGCTGTACTCCACATCACTATCTGAAGCTCTGTCTGTCTCAAAGGAGCCCTGCTTCTGTGCTTGTCAAACAGACAGGAGCTTATTATAACTGCTCTCTGAAAGTCTTCACCCACCGGCTGACCAAAACAGATATGACCCACAGCAAACATTGGATGGAACTGAGGGTCTCTAATGGAAGACTGTGGGAAAGGGTTCAGGGCCTTTGTGAAGATAGAGAATTCACAGGAAGACCAGCAACTCAACTTACCTGGACCACTGGGATATATCAAGGACTTATTCACCAAAAACACAAAAGCATAGAGTAGCTGCATCACGACATATGACACAGGTGGGACTTTTGGAGAGTGAGGTTCTAGAAACGGGGAAATCATTTGAAATGTAAATAAAAAATATATCGAATAAAAAATATTTTACATTAGTGATTAGAGGAAATAGCATGGTGTGTAGAAACCAAACACACACACACAAAAACTAAAGCTTGCAAATGATCTGGCAATTCTGCTTTTGGATACATAACCAGGAGAAATAGCACCTGGAATTTAACTGAATATGTAACAGTTGTGCAGTGTGGGACAAAATGTGACAGGGCTAAAGAGGAAGAGCCGAGGGAACTCCATCCCTTGATACCTCAAACATGAGGATCACAGAAGTTGGCACCTCCATAGTCATAACCTGGTGTAATAAAGCCAGCTCCCCCACCATCAGCTCTAGAAAGAATGCATTACCCTGTCAGCTATTAGGCATCAGCTTATTTGACCTTAGAAGGATCATCTCAACCACACACCCCAAAATCCTACAGCTGCTGAGTATATAGAAGATGCATCTTCCAACACATCTACCCTGGTATTCTGGTTCAAAAACCTTGTTCCAGAGACTCTGTGAATATCCCTTTCTTCTCCACAATAAATGAACCAGTTCCCCAAAGCTTTTCCGAGGTGTGTTTAGTGCCTGTCCCCTCATGCCTGCTGAGATCCTGCACAGCACACACCAGTGCCTAACAAATCTTACATACCTCAACTCCAGCTCAGTACACAACGGACCTGGCTACCCCCAGGAAAATGCAGATATGGGACATCAGTGAAGCTTGGTGTTCGTGTGGGACTCCTAACCATGGGAACAGGGGCTGTCTCTGATTCTGTTGCCTGCCTTTGGGACCCTTTACGCTAACTAGGTTGCCACTTCTAACCTCAATAGAAATAGATGCATCAAGTCTTACTGCAAGTTAATATGTCAAGGCCAATTGCTATCCATGGGAAGTTCTCTGTTTTCTGAAGAGAAACGGAAAAGTGGATGGTTTCAGTCAGTCAGCAGAAGGGTGGGGAAACGAGGAATGCATAGAAACTTTGGTATGGATGTAAATTAATTAATTAATCATTTACATTTTAAAAATTAAAATAATAAATGACTTTACAGTTTCAAATAAATACTAAATAATTGGTTAACACCAAAGAAATTCAATATAGTTTCTTATCCTCTTAATGTGGTGGTTTGAATTAGAATGATATACATTAGCTCATTTGTTTGGAAAATTGGTCTCCAGATGTTGGAGTTGTCTGTGAAATATTAGTAAGAGTGTTAGATTTGGTGTGCTACTAGCGAACTCCTTGAGACTTCAATAAACTAATGCCAGTTTGCTCTCTGCCTCTTGCTTGGATTTGAGATGTGAATTCTTGTAGGGAGCTGCTTACCCGTTAACTGTCGTTAACAGTTAACAAGTCCTTATTTGGGTGGAGCCTGTTGAGTCTTGTACCTTCCATGTGGATACAGTCTATCAGCAATGCCCACGTGGCTAAGCCTGATTGGCTGACTATTAGTATTTAAGGGCTGGGATGATTCTCTCTAGGGGGAGAAGAAGAAGTACAGGGATCCTGAGTAAACTGCTTGAAGAAGATCTTCCTGTGTTGCATCATTCCTTGCTGACGAGGGTGGTCGCGACAACTGGTGCCGAAACCTGGGAACTCTCCTCGTTCCGGGGGTTTGAAGATCAGAAATTCTCACAGTCAGGGTAGCGCGCTGGTAAGTTCCCGGTTAAATGGGATAAGGTAAAGTTCTTGGTATTGAGAGACTATAAAGTTCCCCAGTAAGTGGGACAAAGTAAAGTTCTCGGTGAGAGACAATAAAGTTCCTAGGTAAGGAGGGACAAAGGGAAAGGTCCTTGGTACAAGAGGCTATAAAGACTCCGGTGTGGAGCGATAAAGTTCCCAAGGTAAGGTGGGACAAAAGGGACCGTTAAAAATGGGCAGCCTGCTCCTCTCTGTAGACAAAGAGGGAGCGAAAAGTTTACGGAAGGCAAACTGAAAGTGAAAGTAAAGTCTGCGGAGGTTTAAGTTCGCAGATTAGCAACCTAATGAAAAGTAAAGAGTTACAATTTATAGAAACCTAGTGAAAATTAAAGAGTTACAATTTATGGACCCTGCGTGACCTACTGAACATTAAAGAGTTACAATTTATGGACCCTGCTCTGATAGCAGTATCCTACATTTTTGCCTGCGTTCTTTTTTGGGGAGTCGTGTTCTGGTTTTGCTGACCGATGTTCACCCCTGGTGATCGCAAGTAAAAGGACTTAGAGCCTTAATTTTTAAAATGGGGACCTCACAGTCTCATCCAATTTTTCTGGCCCTTCAGGAGCTGCTTTTATCAAAGAATTTAAAGATCAAGAAATCGACCTTAGAGAGATTTCTTAATGAATGTAATACCGTGGCACCCTGGTTCGCTGTTTATGGCAGCCTAATGGTCACCTGCTGGGATAGGTTAGGGAAGGATCTGGACTTAGCCTGGGATCAGGGCACACTCAAAGGAGGAGTAAGACCTATTTGGAAGCTTGTTAGGGGCTGTTTAGAAGATAAAAAATGCTGTAAAGCCGTAGAGGATGGACAAACTGCTTTAGAAATCTTACAAGAGGAAAGATCAGAAAAGACAGAGAGTGTTAAAGAAAAAGGGGCAAAGTCTCTCTACCATGCCTCAGAAGGGTTAGGAGATTTCAGTTCGGAAGATTCTGATCTTGAGGAGGAGGAGATACATGCTCTGGTTGAACAGTTGGAGGGAGCAAGCCTAAAACAGAGGAAGAAACTTGGAGATAAGTCAGGGATGGCAGCACCATCAATGGGTGTGGCCATCCCCACCCTGCCAGCACCTTCTACTCCTACACCTAATCTAGAGACTACCCAGTATACAGGGAATTCCTTTTGCCCACAAGTTTGGTCACAGGTTCGCACCGAGCTCTCTTTAGCTTATCCAGTGTTTCAGGATACACAAGGGCAAAGGAGTCATGAGCCTTTAGACTTTAAAGTTATTAAATCTCTGGCTGAATCAGTTCAAAATTATGGAACATCCGCTGCCTTCACGGTGGCTCAAGTTGAGGCTCTCACTAGGCACTGTATGACTCCTGGGGATTGGAGTTCATTGGTTCGTGCCTGCCTAAGCCCAGGACAATACCTTGATTGGAAAGCATTTCTTATAGAATTTGCAACTGAGCAGGAGGCAGTTAACATAGCGGCGGGCAACCCACAATGTGATAGGGATATGCTCCTGCGTCAAGGAAGGTATGCCAACCAACAGACTGGTTATTCGGTGCAAGTATACAATCAAGTCAAGGATATGTCTATAAAAGCTTGGAAGTCCCTCCCCAATAAAGGGGAGGTAACAGGAAATATTACCAAGGTTATTTAAGGGCCAATGGAGCCTTTCTCTGATTTTGTTGCTCGACTCCTCTAGACTGCCACCAGAATTTTTGGCAATGTGGATTTGGCAGGGCCCCTAATAAAGCAGCTTGCTTTTGAACAATACACAAAGGAGTGCCGTGCGGCTATAACCCCGTTCAAAAACAAGGGGATAGAGGAATGGATGAAAGCGTGCAGAGAGTTAGGAGGGCCGCTGACTAATGCAGGTCTTGCTGCGGCTGTGGTGCAATTAACACAGAACAGGAAGTCACAGACAGGAGCTTGCTTCAGGTGTGGAAAGCTGGGCCATCTTAAAAAACAATGTCCGGAAAGAGGAAGTACAGGCATGGTTGGAATTCCACGCCCTAGACAACCTGGGTTGTGTCCCAAGTGCAAAAAGGGAAATCATTGGGCTAATGAGTGTCGGTCCATTAAGGACATAAATGGACAGCCCCTTCCATCTGACTATTGAACGTGCTCATCATACCCTTAAGGAATGTTTAACAAAACGAAAAGAGGGAAATTGGGTATTTTAGAACATCCAAAGAACGACTTTCATTGGCATTATTTACTTTAAATTTTTTGAATCTGGATAATGATGGTTTGGCTACAGCTGATCGGCACCAATGCCCTAATAATACCTTGAAGGGTGATGCTAAATGGAAGGATGTGCTTACTGGATTATAGCATGGCCCTGATCCAGTGTTGGCGTGGGCGAGAGGTTCTGTTTGTGTGTTTCCTCAGACTGAACAAGATCCACTGTGGGTGCCTGAGCGGCTCACCAGACACTGCAATAAAAATGAAGATCCTCCTACTGATTCTCGGCAAGACGTTGATGCTGGTGTAGATGGAGCCAAGATGGGTGATCTTGTCGGTGTTCCCGAGACCCATGCTGATACACCATGATACTAAGCTGTTTCCTTGTCTTTCTAGTTCTAACAAGTCTCTTGATATACCTTATTCACCTTTAAAGAGGAGGGAGTGTAAATGAAAACTATGCCCTTGCCATCCTTTTGATAGTACTTTCAATTGTTTACCTGTGGTGCATCTGCAGGATGAGGTGTATCCAACAAAGACAGGTTGCAATGATGGTACAAGCATTCACAGCCATTGAAGCTGGACAGTCCTCCCAAGCCTGGCTGGCAGCCATGAAGGCCTAATAAGATGCTTTCAATGCTCAGGATGCGAGTCTAAGCACTGTACTCGGGGGCCCATGATTGGAGAGCCCTTGAGGGGAGCATGTTTGACTGCACACGGGTTGGTACGACAGAACCCGTCTCTGAGCAAAAGGTACCAGACGGGTTTGACGAAATCCACTGGGCTGATGGCTCAGAAGGGCATCGAAACAAGGTCCATGAGTCCACCCGATGGGCAAATGATATATCAGAGGTCAAACCTCTACTCTCGCCTGAATGCGTGTTTAAAAAGAAAAAGTAGCAACTGTAGGGAGCTGCTTGCCCGTTAACTGTCGTTAACAGTTAACAAGTACTTATTTGGGCAGAGCCTGTTGAGTCTTGCGCCTTCCGCGTGGATACAGCCTATCAGCAATGCCCACGTGGCTAAGCCTGATTGGCTGGGTATTAGTATTTAAGGGCTGGGCTGATTCTGTCGGCCGTGGGGGGAAGAAGAAGTAGTACAGGGGTCCTGAGTAAACTGCTTGAAGAAGATCTTCCTGTGTTGCGTCATTCCTTGCTGGTGAGGGTGGTCTCGACAACTTCTCAACTGTATTGCCATCCTGTCATCACTCTCTGCCATCTGGAAGCAGAAACCCAGAAAAGTCCTGTGTTTTCAAAGTGACCATCCTTGTGGAATTATCCCAGCAACAGACACACATTCTTCCTTTGGATAGTCCTTAAACATGTCAGGGACATGTTTTAGAGTCACTTTTTGTAGTAATTGTTATACCCAATAGCTTAAAGTCAACTGGACGTAAGTTAAATTTGTATGAGAAAAGCGAACCTCAATTGTAACACCTCCATTGGATTGGCCAGTGGTATATCTTCTTTGTGGAATGATATGAGAGGACCCAGCTCACTGTGGGAAGTGCAACCCTTAGTCTGGTGGTCCTGGGTACCATAAGAAATCAGGCTAAGCAAATGATGAGGAGCACACCAGTGAGTTACAGTCTCCCATGATCTCTGCTCCAGCACCTACCTCTATGTCACTGTCTTGAGTTTCTTTACGATGTTGGCTCATAAAAGCTGAAATAAATACTTTCTTCTCAAGTTGCTTTTGGTTATGGAGTTTCATCACAGTAATAGACATTGCTAACAGTCCACACAATAATGTTGTGGTAGACCTGACCAGTTTATTTGAGGAGGATTGTGATAACGTTTGGACTTTGGGAAAACAAAGCCATCACATGGGTACTCATCGTATATACAGTCACTAAACACAGACACTATCATGGATGCTAAGAACGGCTTGTGACCATAGCCTGATATAGCGCTCTCCTGAGAGGCTCTGCGAGAGCCTAACAAATACAGATAGATGCTGTCAGCCTACCATTACACTGAGTGCAGGTTCCCAATGGAGGAGTTGGGGTAGAGACTGAAGGCGCTGAAGGGGTTTGCAGCCCCATAGGAAAAACAACAAAGTCAACCAGCCAGACCATCCACTAAGGGGTTCACATGGCTCTGGCTGCATATATAGCAGAGGAATTCCTCATCAAGCATCAATGGGAGGGGATGTCCTTGGCCTCATGAAGGTTTAATACAGGCCCAAGTGTAGGGGAATTGAAGATGGAGAAGCAGGATTGGGTCGGTACATAGAGAAACATGCTTATAGAAGAAGAGGGAGAGAAATGCAATAGGGGGTTTCTGGGAGCCAGAGAAACTAGGTAAAGAGATCACACTTGAAAAGTAAATACATCAAAAATTAATTAGTTATTTAATAATAAGTTTAAAAGGAGTTTGGGGGAAGCCATCACATGCTAAGAGATCACTGGACTGTTCTTTATGAACCCAAGAGATAAGAAGGCTGATAGTGGAGATAAGGAGGCTTGGCTTGCAAAGTTTCAAAGGTATTTGAAGTCTTTCTCAGAACTATTTATAAGACTCTGGCTCTAGTCAGCTAGCTATAAATAATTTGACCAGGCTGAAGTGACTAACACTGAAACCTTTGCCTTACTTGGTTCATTGAAATTATCTGGGAAGTGTTTGCTCAGGGTCGGCCCACAGACCCTGTGGTACAGAAACACTTGAAGTTGCATGTCATCTGACAGACAGACTTATTAGTGTTAAGAATCTCTCACATGTTCCTGGTTTTGAAGGTAGAAGGGTGTCGTGGAGAGTAATTGAGTCTCATCACCATAGGAAACCAGGACAGACCTATGGTGAAGGTTTCAACTCAGTAGCAATAAAAATCACAGTCATGGACAGGAGTTGAGGTTAGCACCATGTGACAGGGTCTGAGTTCCAGAGGAGGGCCCATGAGAGGCTATTGGTGCAGTGCTCCATAGACTCCAATATTTTACTGATGTCAGATACCATAGGAGCATCTCCAAGGGCTGCAGCTGGTGTGTTGCTGGGTGGAACCTAAAAGATTAGCTGTGTGAGCTGCAGAAAGCAGGGCCAGAGGGGCCAAGAGATCTTGAGTGACTCCCAGATTATACACTAAATTTCTAAGAATGTTGATGTTTATTTTGCTTTGATTTTGACAATACCCTGCTTCTTCCCACTTGTTCTAAAAATATATTTATTTTGATTTTTCAGGAGACTGCAGCTGAGCTACCCTGAACTTTTAAAGACATCAAAATGTCTTAGAGAGACTGAAATATAGAACTTTGAAAGGGACTTTGAATATTTTTATGAGTTATCTTTTAAAATGTTTGGAATTATAAGGTCTATGAGACCTTTTAAGTTACTTATCTGTTATTATTTAATATTAACATGACATCTTAGGGACCAATGGGAAAGGAAATATTCCAGTTGAATGGATTTTTGTCATTTTGACAAGGGAGTCATTGTACTTGTAAATTAATACGAGTTTGACTCAAGCTATAGCCATTTTTGAAAGAGACTCTCAATTGAGAAAAGGCCCCATTAGATTGGCCCATTGGCTGACCAAGAAATATGCAATGGTGCAAATTTCTTGATTAATGATTAATGATTAATTTGAAAGTGCCCTGATGAGTGTAGGTGGTGCCACTCCTGGGACGGTGGTCCTGAGTACCCCTTGGAAACAGATTGCACAAGCCATGAAGAATAAGCCAGTAATCAGCATTACTCTATTGCCTCTGCTTCAGTTCCTGCTTCCAGGTTCCTGCCCTGAAAAAATTCTGCCCTGACTTTCCTGTGGGATGGACTGGAAACTTTAAGCTGAAATAAACCTTTTCCTCTCCAGTTACTTTTTATCATAGTTTTTCACTACGCCATTAAAGTACTAAGGCAACTGTGTCCACTTACTCCAAAATGGTTCAATTTATGTTATAGCTCTAAGCTTCATGCCATTACACACTCACCAAAATTCACCAACGAATCTATCTCCATATCAGAGATCCCGATGCCCACAAGAATTTTCCATCACTTTTTCTAAAGTGAACTCTGCATATTTTGAAACCTTCTTCTGAATTTTCCACGTCAATAGATGGATTATACATGCCACAAAACATTGTCGTAGAGCTGGAGAGATGGCTCAGTGTGGAAGAGCACTGACTGCTCTTCTGGAGGTCCTGAGTTCAAATCCCAGCAACCACATGGTGACTCACACCTACCCAGAATGAGATCTGATGCCCTAATCTGGCCTGTTGAAAGACAGCTGCAGTGTACTCACATATAATAATAATAAAACAAACTTATTTTTTAAGAGGTGAAAGAATCCATTACAGTGTTGGGTGGTGCTCCTGTGTAGTGGTGACATAGCTCATCGAGATTAGCTAAATTTCCTGTTGTTCTTAGCTCTGTTAGGTACATCTTTCTGGAATCGATATTTTCCCTGGCAAAAATATGAAGATATTTGTCTCTCTACTCACAACATGGATGTTCCAAATGTTAAGAGAAATGATTATCAAATAAGTAATGATCTCCTTCAGAGGGTTTCAGAAGGGTTTAAACACCCCCTTTAATAGTAGTTTGTCAAGACTTGAGAGTAGTTTTATAGAGTGTATTCCTTACCAGTTGCTAGACTCTACTTATCTTCTAGATTAGAGAAATAGTGTTTTCTTTTGTTCTGTTGTTAATATTCTGTGCCTTTTATTATTGGGAAATAGGGGATCATATATCTCTGGATTAACTTGAATTCACTATTCAAGGATGATATTCAGTTTCTAACCCTCCTGCCTCTTCCTGTGAGTGCTGAGATTATAGCTTACATCTTCATGTCTGGCTATCCTGTGCTGAAGGTCAAACCCAGGGCTGTGTACATACTTTAGGCAAGCAATCTACTGTTATGCTTTATCTCAATCCTCTATTCCTGCATCTTAAAAATTCTGTATTGGACCAGTGAGATGGCTTGATTAGGCAGTGTCTGAGAAGCCAAGAGCTCTAGAAGCTCTAGAGCTCAATTCCTGCATGAGAGAGGTGTTTTCTACATGTGAGCTGGGAAAACTTGCATACCTGAATACATAAAATCATTAGATAATAAATGTAAGTGACACAGGAGAATCAGAATGATTAAAGAAGGTTGGTATCAACTGCATTTACTCAATAACTTCCTCATATTCTATCCATCTTTTAGTTCCTTAAAAAGTTGAGAAGAAATGGGTTCCCATTCTTGATCTCCATCAGCCATGCGTACTATTGGGAAAAGCATCTCATTTTCCCCTATTCCTCTAGCCTTCTGTACTGTTTGTAGGATATGGAACTGGTGGGTTCTCCTTTTCTTTTTTTATTTTTATTCTTTTTTTTAATTTATTGATATATTTATTTACATTTCAAATGATTTCCCCTTTTCTGGACCCCCACTCCCCGAAAGTCCCATCAGTCCCCTTCCCTCCCCCTGTTTTCCCATCCAACCCTTCCCACTTCCCTGTTCTGATTTTGCTCTATACTGCGTCACTGAGTCTTTTCAGAACAAGGGGCCACTCCTCCGTTCTTCTTGTACCTCATTTGATGTGTGGATTATGTTTTGGGTATTCCAGTTTTCTAGGTTAATATCCACTTCTTAGTGAGTGCATACCATGATTCACCTTTTGAGTCTGGGTTACCTCACTTAGTATGATGTTCTCTAGCTCCATCCATTTGCCTAAGAATTTCATGAATTCATTGTTTCTAATGGCTGAATAGTACTCCATTGTGTAGATATACCACATTTTTTTGCATCCACTCTTCTGTTGAGGGATACCTGGGTTCTTTCCAGCATCTGGCAATTATAAATAGGGCTGCTATGAACATAGTAGAGCATGTATCCTTATTACATGGTGGGGAATCCTCTGGGTATATGCCTAGGAGTGGTATAGCAGGATCTTCTGGAAGTCTGGTGCCCAGTTTTCAGAGGAAACGCCAGACTGATTTCCAGAGTGGTTGTACCAATTTGCAACCCCACCAGCAGTGGAGGAGTGTTCCTCATTCTCCACATCCTCGCCAACACTTGCTCTCTCCTGAATTTTTAATCTTAGCCGTTCTGACTGGTGTAAGGTGAAATCTCAGGGTTGTTTTGATTTGCATTTCCCCTAATGACTAATGAAGTTGAGAATTTTTTTTCTTCTCCTTTTTTTTTTTATTCGATATATATATATTTTTACATTTCAAATGATTTCCCCTTTTCTAGCCCCCCACTCCCCGAAAGTCCCATAAGCCCGTTTCTCTTCCCCTGCCCTCCCACCCACCCCTTCCCACTTCCCTATTCTGGTTTTGCCGAATACTGCTTCACTGAGTCTTTCCAGAACAAGGGGCCACTCCTCCATTTTTAATCTTAGCCATTCTGACTGGTGTAAGGCAAAATCTCAGGGTTGTTTTGATTTGCATTTCCCTAATGACTAATGAAGTTGAACATTTTTTAAGGTGTTTCTCTGCCATCCGAAGTTCTTCAGGTGAGAATTCTTTGTTTAACTCTGTACCCCATTTTTAATAGGGTTGTTTGGTTTTCTGGAGTCTATCTTCTTGAGTTCTTTATATATATTGGATATTAGCCCTCTATCTGATGTAGAATTGGTGAAGATCTTTTCCCAATTTGTTGGTTGCCGATTTGTCCTTTTGATGGTGTCCTTTGCTGTACAGAAACTTTGCAATTTTATGAGGTCCCATTTGTCAATTCTTGATCTTAGAGCATACGCTATTGGTGTTCTGTTCAGAAACTTTCTCCCTGTACCGATGTCCTCAAGGGTCTTCCCCAGTTTCTTTTCTATTAGCTTCAGAGTGTCTGGCTTTATGTGGAGGTCCTTGATCCATTTGGATTTGAGCTTAGTACAAGGAGACAAGGATGGATCAATTCGCATTCTTCTGCATGCTGACCTCCAGTTGAACCAGCACCATTTGTTGAAAAGGCTATCTTTTTTCCATTGGATGTTTTCAGCCCCTTTGTCGAGGAGCAAGTGGCCGTAGGTGTGTGGGTTCATTTCTGGATGTTCAATCCTTTTCCATTGATCTGTCTGCCTGTCACTGTACCAATACCATGCAGTTTTTAACACTATTGCTCTGTAGTATTGCTTCAGGTAAGGGATACTGATTCCCCCAGACTTTCTTTTGTTGCTGAGAATAGTTTTAGCTATCCTGGGTTTCTTGTTATTACAGATGAATTTGATAATTGCTCTTTCTAACTCTGTGAAGAATTGAGTTGGGATTTTGATGGGTATTGCATTGAATCTGTAGATTGCTTTTGGCAAAATGGCCATTTTAACTATATTGATTCTACCGATCCATGAGCATGGGAGGTTTTCCCATTTTTTGAGGTCTTCTTCCATTTCCTTCTTCAGAGTCTTGAAGTTCTTGTCATACAGATCTTTCACATGTTTGGTAAGAGTCACCCCAAGATACTTTATACTGTTTGTGGCTATTGTGAAGGGGGTCATTTCCCTAATTTCTTTCTCAGCCTGCTTATCCTTTGAGTATGGGAAGGCCACTGATTTACTTGAGTTGATTTTATAACCTGCCACTTTGCTGAAGTTGTTTATCAGCTGTAGGAGTTCTCTAGTGGAGTTTTTTGGGTCACTTCGGCAGACTATCATGTCATCTGCAAATAATGATAGTTAGACTTCTTTCTTTCCAATTTGTATCCCTTTGAACTCCTTATGTTGTCGAATTGCCCGAGCTAGTATCTCAAGCACAATATTGAAAAGATAAGGAGAAAGGGGGCAGCCCTGTCTAGTCCTTGATTTTAGAGGGATTGCTTCAAGTTTCTCTCCATTTAGTTTGATGCTGGCTACTGGTTTGCTGTATATTACTTTAACGATGTTTAGGTATGGGCCTTGAATTCCTGTTCTTTCCAAGACTTTAAGCATGAAAGGATGCTGAATTTTGTCAAATCCTTTTTCAGCATCCAATGAAATGACCATTTGTTTTTCTTCTTTGAGTTTGTTTATGTAGTGGATTGCATTGATGGATTTCCGTATATTGAGCCAACCCTGCATCCCTGGGATAAAGCCTAATTGATCACGGTGGATGATCATTTTGATGTGTTCTTGGATTCTGTTGGCAAGAATTTTATTGAGTATTTTTGCATCGATGTTCATAAGGGAGCTTGGCCTGAAGTTTTCTTTCTTTGTTGGATCTTTGTGTGGTTTTTGTATCAGCGTAATTTTGTCTTCGTAGAGGAATGGATTTCCGTATATTGAACCAACCCTGCATTCCCGGGATAAAGCCTACTTGATCATGGTGGATGATCGTTTTGATCGTTTGATGTGTTCTTGGGTTCAGTTTTTATCTTTGACACTGAGGTGTGTCTCCTGTATACAGCCAATTGTAGGGTCCTGTTGCCTTATCCAGTCTGTTAGTGTATGCCTTTTTATTGGGGAATTGAGACCATTGATGTTAAGAGATATTAGGGAATATTGATTATTACTTCCTGTCATTTTGATGTTCTTTTTATATTTGAGTGGTTATCTTCTTTTGGGTTTGATGAAGGAAGGTTACTATCTTACTTTTCCCAGGGTGTAGTTTCCCTCCTTGTATTGGAGTTTTCCTCCTATTATTCTTTGTAGAGCTGGGTTTGTGGAAAGATATTGTGCAAATTTGGTTTTGTCATGGAATGTTTTGGTTTCTCCATCTATTGTGATTGAGAGTTTTGCTTGGTATAGTAGTCTTGGCTGACATTTGTGTTCTCTTAGAGTCTGCATGAGATCTGCCCATGATCTTCTAGCTTTCATGGTCTCTGGGGAGAAGTCTGGTGTGATTCTGATAGGTCTTCCTTTATATGTTACTTGGCCTTTTTCTCTTATTGCCTTTAATATTCTTTCTTTGTTTAGCGCATTTGGGGTTTTAATTATTATGTGGTGAGAGGTATTTCTGCTCAGATCCAGTCTGTTTGGAGTTCTGTAGGCTTCTTGTATATTCATAGGCATCTCTCTCTTTAAGTTGGGAAAGTTTTCTTCCATAATTTTGTTAACGATATTTGCTGGCCCTTTCAGTTGTAAATCTTCACTCTCATCTATACCTATAATCCTTAGGTTTGGTCTTCTCATTGTGTCCTGGATTTCCTGGATGTTCTGGGATACAAGCTTTTTGCATTTTGCATTTTCTTTGACTGTTGAGTCAATGGTTTCTATGGTATCTTCAGCATCTGAAATTCTCTCTTCCATCTTTTGTATTCTGTTGTTTATATTTGCATCTATGGCCCCTGATTTCTTTTCAAGGTTTTCTATCTCCAAAGTTGTCTCCCTTTGTGATTTCTTAGTTGTTTCTACTTCTGTTTTTAGATCCAGGATGGATTTGCTCAGTTCCATCATTTGTTTGTTTGTGTTTTCCTGTAATTCTTTAAGAGATTTTAGTGTTTTCTCTTTCATGACTTCTGCCTCTTGACTCAAGTTCTCCTGCATTTCTTTAATTTTTTTTTTTTTTTTTTGCCTTTCTTCTTTATTGGCTTCTATCTCTTGAGCCTTATTCTCCTGCATTTCTTTAAGTGATTTTTCTTTTCCATTAAACGGGTTTCTAGCTTATTCATGTTCCCCTGTATTTCTTTAAGAGATTCATTTATGTCCTTTTTGTGTTCTTCTAGCAGCATCATGATCAGTGATTTTAAATCCAAATCTTGTTTCTCTGGTGTGTTGGTATAACCAGGACTTGCTGATGTTGGAAAGTTTGGTTCAGATGCTGCCATATTGCCTAGATTTCTGTTAGTAGCGTTCCTGCGTTTGCCCTTTACCATCTTGTTCTCTGGATTTAGTTGGTCTTGTCCCTGGCTGGTGTTTGGGCCTCCTGAGGGGCTCTGGGGCTATTACTGCAACACTATATGGCTGGGTTTCCCCTGTAGCAGATTGCTGCTGTGCTGTCCTCTTCTTGGGTGCCCTTGCAGGTCTAGTGTGCTTTGCCCCAGATTGTCTCTGTGGATCAGATGGAGCCCGTGTGCACCCCCAGGGAGCGCCAATGTTGTATGCTGCCGGGACCTCCCTTGCGTGCTTATCGCTCCGCTGGGCAGCCGATCCCCCAACCAGGCTGGCACACACAAGGTTAGCCTAGCTGCCCAGGCCCTGGATCCAGGCCAAAGCCTGGGAGGCTAAGGTCCGATCAAAGTTCCCCTCGGGCTATGACTGTCAACTGGGTCAGCCAGGTGACCAGGATGGCGGACGTGCGTGCTCGCGCTCCCCGAAAGCGCCGGGAGAGTCTGCTGTGCTAACAACCTCCTGGGCGGGTTGACACACAGATGGCCCACCAAGCCGCCCAGTTCTTGGGGCCAGTCCAGGGCCTGTTGGGGCCTAGACCCTCGCTTTGTTGGCCTCAGGCTATGCCTGTTAGCCGGCTCTGCCCACCAGAGCTCTCTGGCGTCCTGTAGGCATGCACACCGGCCCCGGGCAAAAAAACCTCCTGGCTGGGTTGGCACCCTGATGGCCCCCCGAACCGCCTAGGGCCTGGGTGCAGGCCAAGGCCCATCGGGCTCAGACCCCCGTGGTGTTGGCCTCAGGTTATGTTTGTGTACCTCAGTCTGTCCGATCTCTCTGGAGTCTGAAACCAAGATGGAGGTGAGCCTCTCCTGACTGGCAGGAGGCCAGTTCTGAAGTGGCTTCCGTGCAGCTTAAGGCAGCGCAAATCTGCAGCTGCTTGCAGCCCGGATGGTCAGCCAAGGTCAGTGGTCATGGGCGCAGGGCCAAACTGGACCCTGTGTTGCCTTGGCTCCACTGTTGATGGCCCTTCAGCTGGACCAGCCACTGCTGCACTGCTGCCACCGCCGCTGCCGCTGCCGCTCTCGCTCTCCTCTGGTTCTCCTTTTCTTGCCCCTCCTTTTAGGCCTAGGAGTTAGAACAAGGGGCAATTCAGGATATTCAGCTATTTCTATTTTGTGGAAGTGCTACAGACCATCTCATCTGGGTATGGGGTTCCTGGGATGAGTCCTTGATGTCCAGGTGGGTAAAGATTTGGAAGTGAAAAACAGAAACAAACTCAGAGGCAGTTTGAATCTGAATGTATTTTGCAGTTCCCAAGCAGGGGAATTTATGCATTAAAAACCAAACATAACAACTCTTAGAAACAGTATCCAATGAAACAAACACTAACACCAACAAAAATTATTTGGTACAGCAAAATAGAACAAACATCTGAGCATTACTATTCTGAAGGTACATGCTCAGTTAGTTATTCACAAACAGAATGAGTAACATCATTAATATTAATACTACTCATCAAAATATAACAATTCAAAACCATGTATTCAATAGGGCAGTCCTCCAAGGCTAGTGGCATATTTCCAAGAAAAGGTTATTAAATATTCATGGTCAGTGCTCTTAACTGATGAGCTAAATTCCCTGCTCAGCTTGTTACTTATTATTTAACATCTAATTCCTGATTTTTTATAAACCTTCAACCCATAAATTTAAACTATTTTAATTCTTTTTTCTTTCTTTCCTTTTTTTTTTTTTTTTTTTTTTTTTTACATTTTTTCGGTATATTCTTTATATTTCAATTGATTTCCCCCTTTTTGGGTCCCCACTCCCTGCAAGTCCCATAAGCCCTCTTCCCTCCTGCTGTTCCTCCATCTACCCCTTCATGCTTCCCTGTTCTGGAATTCTCCTATACTCTTGCACTGAGTCTTTCCAGAACCAGGGGACACTCCTCCATTCTTTTTGGACATCATTTAATTTGTGGATTATGTCTTGGGTATTCAAAGTTTCTAGGCTAATATCCACTTATCAATGAGTGCATACCATGATTGATCTTTTGAGACTGGGTTACCTCACTTAGTATGGTGTTCTCCTTCTCCATCCATTTGTCTAAGAATTTCATGAATTCATTGTTTCTAATGGCTGAATAGTACTCCATTGTGTAAATATACCACATTTTTTTGTATCCATTCCTCCGTGAAGGACACCTAGGTTCTTTCAGCTTCTGGCTACTACAAATAGGGCTGCTATGAACATAGTGGAGCATGTATCCTTATTGCATGCTGAAGAACCCTCTGGATACATGCCCAGGAGTGGTATAACAGGGTCCTCAGGAAGTGTCATGCCCAGTTTTCTGTGGAACTGCCAGACTGATTTCCAAAGTGGTTGCACCATCTTGCAATCCCACCAGCACTGAAGGAGTGTTCCTCTTTCTCCACATCCTTGCCAACACCTGCTGTCTCCTGAGTTTTTGACCTTAGCCATTCTGACTGGTGTGAGGTGAAATCCCAGGGTTGTTTTGATTTGCATTTCCCTAATGATTAATGATGGCGAACATTTCTTAAGGTGTTTCTCAGCTCCCCGAAGTTCTTCATGTGAAAATTCTTTGTTTAGCTCCGTACTCCACTTTTTAATGGGGTTCTTTGGGTCTCTGTGTTCTACCTTCTTGAGTTTTTTGTATATATTAGATATTAGCCCTCTGTCGGATTTAGGGTTGGTTGGTGAAGATCCTTTCCCAATCTGTTGGTTGCCGTTTTGTCATTTTGACAGTGTCCTTTGCCTTACAGAAACTTTGTAGTTTTATGAGGTCCCATTTGTCAATTCTTGATCTTAGCGCATACGCTATTGGTGTTCTATTCAGGAACTTTTCCCTTGTGCCCATGTCCTCCAGGGTCTTCCCCAGTTTCTTTTCGATTAGTTTCAGTGTGTTAGGTTTTATATGGAGGTCCTTGATCCATTTGGAGTTGAGCTTAGTACAAGGAGATAAGAATGGATCAATTCGCATTCTTCTGCATGCTGACCTCCAGTTGAACCAGCACCATTTGGTGAAAAGACTATCTTTTTTTCACTGTATGTTTTCTGCTCCTTTGTTGAAGAGCAAGTGACCATAGGTTTGTTGGTTCATTTCTGAATCTTCAATCCTATTCCATTGATCCGCATGCCTGATATTGTACCAATACCATGCAGTTTTTATCACTATTTCTCTGTAGTAAAGTTTGAGGGCTGGGATACTGAATCCCCCTGAAGTTCTTTTACTGTTGAGAATAATTTTAGCTCTCCTGTTTTTTTTGTTATTCTAGATGAATTTAAGAATTGCTCTTTCCAGCTCTATGAAGAACTGGGTTGGGATAGCATTGAATCTGTAGATTGCCTTTGGCATGATGGCCATTTTAACTATATTAGTCCTGCCAATCCTCGAGCATGGAAGATTTTTCCATTTTCTGAAATCTTCTTCAATTTCTTTCTTCAGAGATCTGAAGTTCTTCTCATATAGGTCTTTCATTTGTTTGGTTAGAATCACCCCAAGATACTTTATGCTCTTTGTAGTTATTGTGAAGGGAGTCATTTCCCTAATTTTTTTCTCAGTCTGCTTATCCTTTGAATATATAAAGGCTACTGATTTGCTTGAGTTGATTTTGTAGCCAGCCACTTTGCCAAAGTTGTTTATCAGCTGTAGGAGTTCTCTAGTAGAGTTTTTAGGGTCATTTAAGTATAATATCATATCATCTGCAAATAGTGATAGTTTGACTTCTCTTTTCCTATTTGTATCCCTTTGACTTCCTTCTGTTGTCTAATTATTCTAGCTAGGACTTCAAGAACTATATTGAAAAGAGATGAAGAGAGGGGGAAGCCTTGACTAGTCCCTGATTTTAGTGGGATTGCTTCAAATTTCTTTCCATTTAGTTTGATGTTGGCTACTGGTTTGCTGTATATTGCTTTTACTATGTTTAGATATGGGCCTTGAATTCCTGTTCTTTCCAAGACTTTTAGCATGAAAGCCTGCTGAATTTTGCCAAATGCATTTTCTGCATCTAATGAAATGATCATGTGGTTTTTTTCTTTGTGTTTGTTTATGTAGTGGATAGCATTTATGGATTTCCGTATATTGAACCAACCCTGCATCCCTGGGATGAAGCCTACTTGATCATGGTGGATGATCATTTTGATGTGTTCTTGGATTCCGTGGGCAAGCGTTTTATTAAGTATTTTTGCATCGATATTCATAAGGGAAATTGGCCTGAAATTCTCTTAGTTCGATCTTTGTGTGGTTTTGGTATCAGTGTAACAGTGGCTTCGAAGAAGGAGTTAGGTTGTGTTCCTTCTGTTTCTATTTGGTGGACACGTTTGAAGAGTATTGGTGCTAAGTCTTCTTTGAAGATCTGATAGAATCCTGCACGGAAACCATCTGGTCCTGTGCTTTTTTTGGTCAGAAGCCTATCTATGACCCCTTGTATTTCTTTAGGGGTTATGGGTCTGTTTAGATGGTCTATTTGAGCATGGTTTAATTTTGGTAATTGGTATTTGTCTAAGGAAATGTCCATTTCGTCCAGATTCTCCAGTTGTGTTGAGTACAGGTTTTTGTAGTAGGAGGCTGATTATTTTTTGAATTTCCTCAATTTCTGTTGTAATATCTCCATTTTCATTTCTAATTTTGTTAATTTGGATACTTTTTGCCCTTTGTTTAGTATGGCTAAGGGTTTATCTATCTTGTTGATTTTTTCAAAGAACCAGCTTTTGGTTTTGTTGATTCTTTGTATGGTTCTCTTGGTTTCTATTTGATTGGTTTTAGCCCTGAGTTTGATGATTTCCTGTCTTTTTCTCCTCCTGGGTGAATTAGCTTTTTCCTGTTCCAGGGCTTTCAGTTGTTCCCTTAATCTTCTAGTGTATGCTCTCTCAAATTTCTTTTTGGAGGCACTCAAAGCTATGAGGTTTCTTCTAAGCTTTCATTGTGTCCCATAGATTTGTGTATGTTGTGCCTTCATTTTCATTAAATTCTAAGAAATCTTTGATTTCTTTCTTTATTTCTTCCTTGATCAAGGTATTATTGAGTAGAGTATTGTTCAGTTTCCATGTTTCTTTGGGCTTTCTGTTGTTTTTACTATTATTAAAGACCACTTTTACTCCATAGAGATCTGATAGGAGGCATCAGATTATTTCAATCTTCTTATATTTGTTGAGGTCAGTCTTGTGACCAACTATATGATCTATTTTGGAGAAGGTACCATGAAGTGCTGAGAAAAAGGTATATTCTTTTGCTTTGGGATGAAAAGTTCTATATATATCTGTTAACTCCAATTGGTTCAAAGCTTCAATTAGTTTCACTGTCTCCCTGTTTAGTTTCTGTTTTCCTGATTGGTCCATTGGTGAGGGTGGAGTGTTGCAGTCACCCACAATTATTGTGTTAGGTGCAATGTGTACTTTGAGATTTAGTAAAGTTTCTTTTATAAATGAGGGCGCCCTTGTATTTGTGGCATAGATGTTCAGGATTGAGAGTTCTTTTTGTTGGATTTTTCCTTTGACCAGCAAGTAGTGACCTTCCATGTCTCTTTTGATGACATTAGGGTGAAAGTCAATTTTATCTGACATTAGAATGGCAACTCCGGCTTGTTTCCTGGGATCATTTGCTTGTAGAATTGTCTTCCAGCCTTTTATTCTAATGTAGGTTTTGTCTTTGACACGCAGGTGTGTTTCCTGTATGCAGCAAAATCTAGGGTCCTGTTTATGTAAACAGTCTGTTAATCTATGTCTTTTTATTGGGGGAATTGAGTCCATTGATGTTAAGAGATATTAGGGAGTTTTGGTTATTGATTCCTATCATTTTTGATTTTAATTTTATACATGTGTGGTTATCTTCTTTGGGTTTGATGAAAGAAGCTTAATATCCTGCTTTTTCCAGGGTATAGTTTCCCTCGTTGTAATGGTGTTTTCTCCCTTTGTAGGGCTGGGTTTGTAGAAAGATATTTTGTAAATTTGGTTTTGTCATGGAATATCTTGGTTTCTCCATCTATAGTAATTGAGAGTTTTGCTGGGTTTAGTAATCTCGGCTGGCATTTGTGTTCTCTTAGGGTCTGCATGAGCTCCGCCCAGGATCTTCTAGCTTTCATGGTCTCTGGTGAGAATTCTGGTGTAATTCTGATAGGTCTTCCTTTATATGTTACTTGCCCTTTTTCTCTTACTGCCTTTAATATTCTTTCTTTGTTTAGTACATTTGGGGTTTTGATTATTATGTGACGGGAGGTATTTCTGTTCTGGTCCAGTCTGTTTGGAGTTCTGCAGGATTCTTTTATATTCATGGGCATCTCTCTCTTTAGGTTAGGGAAGTTTTCTTCCATAATTTTGTTGAAGATATTTGCTGGCCCTTTCCGTTGTAAATATTCACTCTCATCAATGCCTATAATCCTTAGATTTGGCTATCTCATTGTGTCCTGGATTTCCTGGATATTTGGGGTTACAAGCTCTTTGCATTTTGCATTTTCTTTAACTGTTGAGTCCATGGTTTCTATGGTATCTTCGGCATCTGAGATTCTTTCTTCTATCTCTTGTATTCTCTTGTTGATATTTGTGTCTATGGTCCCTGATTTCTTCCCAAGGTTTTCTATCTCCAAAGTTGTCTCCCTTTCTGCTTTCTTAGTTGTTTCTACTTCTGTTTTTAGATCCTGGAAATTTTTGCTCAGTTCTGTCATTTTCTTGTTTGTGTTTTCCTCTAATTCCTTAAGAGATTTTAGTGTTTCCTCTTTCATGACTACTGCCTGTTGATCAAAGTTCTCATGTATTTCTTTAAGTAATTTTTGCATTTCTTCCTTATTGGCTTTTGCATTCTCCTGAATTTCTTTCAATGATTTTTGTGTTTCCCTTGTAAGGGCTTCTAATTTTTGATCCATTTTCTCCTGAATTTCTTTAAGTATGTACTTCATGTGTTCCTGTACCAGCATCATGACCAGTGATTTTAAATCCACATCATGTTTTTCTGGTGTGTTGGGGTATCCAGGACTTGCTAATGTTGGAGAATTGGGTTCAGATGCTACCATAATGCCTTGGTTTCTGTTAGTAACGTTCCTATGTTTGCCTTTAGCTATCTAGTTCTCCCAGGAGTTAGATGGTCTTATTGTCACTGGCTGGAGCTTCAACCTACTGTGGATCTTTAAGGTTATTTCTGCAACACTGGATGACTGGGTTTCCTCTGGCACAGATTACTGATATGCTGGCTTCCTCTTTTGTGCCTTTGGAGCCCTCCTCAGTCTTGCCTCAAGCAATGTTATACTTAGGTTGTCAAGGTCAACCAGGTGTTCTCTGTCTGCTCTATTATGGAGGGAAGAAGTTGTGGTGGGGGTCACTCCATCTGTTGATTCTCACATAGGACACAGGTCCTGCGATGGACTGGCTTGCAGATGAACCGCTTATGTGCTCAGTTCCTGAGTGCAGGCAGACCCCTGGCGGTTTGCACCACCAGAAATCTAAAGCTCAGGGTGATACAGTACCTAGTGACCCTTTTCTGTCCTAGCAGGCAGTGAGTATGGTCGGGCGCTTCTCTCCTTCTGCAGCTCACTGGGCAGGACACAGGCCCTGTGCCCGGTGGGCTGGCAGACAAACCACCTATATGCTCAGTTCATAAGTGCAGGCAGACCCCGGCCGTTTTGCACTCCCAGAGATCTAAAGCTCAGGGTGATACAGTACCTAGTGATCCTTTTCTGTCCCGGCAGGCAGAAAATATCCACAGGCACCTTTTTAATATTTACATAAATCTGTAATTTTTTTTTGTTGTTGTTGGAGGAGATTGACTTGCTGTCTCAGCTGAGCTTCTTGGACACAGTTTTATAACTCCTGCTTGGATGAGCTTGTCAGTGATGTAAGATGACTTTGAGTATTCCTGTCTCCTCCTCAGCATTCAACTATGATTGTATAAATAGCTTCAATCTTTTTACAGCCTCACCAAGATACATTTAAATGAAATTGCTTTTATGATCTTCCATCACTAATGTATGTGGAGTACCTGTTTGAAGTAAAATTTATTCCTATTTCTATGTAAAAGTTATGCAACTCATAGGTACAATTGAACACAACACCACAGACACACATACACACACACACACACACACACACACACACACACACACACACACACACACACACACACACAGTTTTTTCCTAGCCCTGGAAAATTTCTCCCAGGCATTTCCCATCCATTGAGTGGTTCCTGGCTCCACTGTAAAGGTATGTATATAATAACTTATTTGATTTTTATGATAGGCTAATAGAATCAGGATGTGATCTATCTAGATCCATCTACATTTTCAGACCTAACTTATAACTTGGCAGTGGCTTAATGCAAACATAATTAGTAGCAATATTCATTACTAATCTCCCAAGGAAACAAAGTTATCATGTAATGGGAGGTATGATTTGATCTTCCAAGAGAATGCTTTCTATAATCCTTAAAAAATACATATCCTGGACATGAGAGAGGAACATTTTGTAGACTATCTTATTGTGTTTGCCCACTATGAACGCATACTTTTCTTGTAAACTTCAAAGGTTCAACCTAAAACCTATGAGCTGTATGATTTTCAGGAAATTTTCATTTTTTTACTAGATACCATATGAGATTTTTAAAAGTATTTAATATTTTAATGTTCACTCAGATAAAAAGAATCCCTTTCCAAACATGTCCTTTTGCTTTCAATATTGGTTACCATGAAATAGAGTTCATATTATTTTTGAAAATGTGTTTACATTAAATGTAAATTTAAATGTAATGTAAATTTACAATATTATTTGACCATGTGTGATGTTAACCAATGGTGGCTGTTCCTCCTCATTCCTCAAATGTCATGACTCATAAATGTTTTCTTGATAAAAGCTGGTGACTCTCTTCATATTCTTTGAAAGTTATATTAAATGTTTTGGGCAGAGTAATATTCAATTAATATGTTTTAGTATTCAAATTGTATGAGCAGGTTAGAGGAAAAAACCATAAATAGAGTAGCTATCAATCTGTCTATTGATCTATCATCTGAAACTATCTAATCATATATATATACTTTTTATGCATATATAAGAAACAAAATTAAGATGAATTGCATAAAACGTATCCTCTACACCAATATGTTTGATATTAGATGCTCTTCCTTGAAAAGCATCTTCCTATTCCTGGAAATAATGACAATCACCTCTTATGAGAATAATAATTCTGTCCATAATATGAATAAAATAAAAAAATGTTTTAATTGTTATCATTACACATCTGAATTGGAAGAAATATATGGACTTTCAAAAAAAAAAACCCAATCATTTTAGTATTGTTTACTATCAAAAATCAAAGTCAATTTCACTTCCTTACAGCAATGACACATATAAGGCACACTATCAGCATATGAATGTATATATATATTCATATATATATATATATATATATATACACACAGATAAATACTATATATATGTATGTATGTGTATATGTGTATATATGTATATGTATATATGTATATATGTCCATTAGGAGTAGGAATAATATTCTCCATCATGATTTGCTCGTCACAGCATGCAGCACTGACATCAACACAGCTTCAAATTCAGGTAGGATCATAAGCACCTAAGTACATTACATGGTCAATATGTGGTGCTACCTGAATGCATCAGGAACATCAACAGAATTTTTTTTGCAGGTCCGGTTTCAGATATCAATCTAAACTGTATTCCCAGCTAAGAGCACTTACCTCAATATGTCTATGAGCATCAGTATGGACTTTCCAATTCTTCAGGTTCGCAAACAGTAACATAGAACACAACCATAATTTGGGTCTCCATCAGCAACAGGAATAATAGATTCCATCATGATTGCTGCCTACAGCATGCAGCAGTAACATCAGATTAGCTTCTTCTTATACGTTGGGTTAGAGGCATCAAAGTTCATTACAAAGTTGAAATCTGGGACTACATGAATGCATAAGGAACATCAACTGAATATCCTCTTTCAGGTATATCTCAGGTGTCAATCTGATCTCCATTGCCAGCTCAGAACATGTACCTCAATATGACTGTGGGCATAATTATGGACACTGGAGTTTATCAGAGTCTCAAGCAGCAACACCAATTATAGCCATAACCGGGATCTCCATCAGCAATAGGGATAATGGATGTGCTCATGATTGCTGATCACAACATTCAGCACTAAAATCAATACAGCTTCTTCCTCTTCTTACAGAAGGGGTAACAGTTATCAATGCATTGTAACATGTTCAACATTGAGGTTGCATTCAAGCATAAGCTACATGAACAAAATTTCCTGTGACAGGTAGGATCTTAAACATTAATCTAATCTCTAGTGGCAGCAAAAAATATTTACCTCCATTTGACTATGTGCATGAGTACAAACCATGAAATTTATTAGATTCTCAAGCCGCAACACCAAATGTAGACATAACCAGGGTCTCTATTATCAATAGAAATAATGTATTTCAAGTTCTGGTGGTCAGAGCATGAGGCATTGGAATCAACATATCTTCTTCTTACAGGTAGGTACACAGTCATCGACATTCATTGCAGATTCAACATCAGGGGCTACATCTATGCAGCAGGAACATCCACTGAATTTCCTGTGATAGGTAGAATCTCAGACATCAGTCAGTTCTCCAGTGCTGGCTAAGAATACTTACCTCAGTAAGAGTGTGGGTGTGATTATGGCCTATAAAATAAATTAAGTTCTCAAGCAACAACACCAATAATAGTCATCACCAGGATCTCCATTATAATAGTAATAATGGACTCCATCATGATTTCTGGTCACAATATGCAGCAGTGACACTATCATATCTTCTTCTTACAGGTAGTATCACAGCTATCAAAGTACATTGCATGTTGGACATCAGGGGCTCCAGGCATGTACCAGGAACTTCATCCAAATTTCCTGTGATATGTAGGATCTCAGACATCAATCTGATATCTAGTGCCAGCAAAGAATACCTGCTTCAATATGATTGGTGCATGGGTATGGACAATAATATTCTTTAGATTCTCAATAAGCAACAGCAATCATAGTCATCACCAAGATCTCCGTCAGGACAGTCATTGTGGACTCCATCATGACTTACTTCATTATAACTTACACAGTCTTACTGACAATGTTCTTTATAATAGAATATTCTCCTGAGGGTCTCATATACCAAGAACCTCTTCAAAAACACACTAACTTAGGATCTCAATATGCCTGCAAAGAAGTTTTGTAAATATATTTCATTTGTCAGATGAGAGGGTAAGATGAACTCAGGCTTTCAGAATATGTACCCAAAAGACACTTGATTGCACCACAAGGATACAGCTTAAATATGTTCATTGTGAATTAATTCATAATATACAGGAACTGCAAATACCATATATATCACTCAACTGATTACTGGAAAAAATGTGGTACATTTACACAATGGAGTATTACTCAGTTGTTAAAAATTATAACAAGTAATTCAAGGGCAAATGATTAGAATTTGAAAAGCTTATTCTGAGTCATTTACCCAGACCTAGAAAGGTGTACATTTTATCCTTACCTAACTAACCTCTCTTGATAAATGGATTTTAGTTTGATTACCATTTGCTTAAAACCTAACATCTACTTAAATGTGAATGTATGTGGGAAGCCATGAGAGATCCTTTCTTCGGCCTGGAGAGCTGACAGGGCAAAGTTCCTGAGTAAAACAAAGGAGAACCTCTCAGGTAATTGTGGTGGAAGGAAGTCCTGAGATATCTGCGGTAGACTCCAGCCTGTGCAAACACCAGATATCTTCACGAGAGGACCCTTATATCTTTCCGCTGAAACTGCTAGATTGCCCTTCTTTCCATCGTCCTTGCCTTGAGGCATGTCCCTCCTGAAAGCCTTAAAACATGTGTACCCCAGAACATTAAGCGAGACCTCGACAATTGAATCCCCTCTGCCTGGTCTCCGTTCTTCTCCCCCCCCCTCCCTTTTGACCCTCAGGTAGTGCCCCTTCGGAACCCTGGAATAACTGGATCTGCTGGATGGGTTACGGTGGTGCCTGAACAGGAACCTGAAGTAAGGTCAACTACAGGCAACGGAGAAGAAACCCCAGGAAGAGGATTCAAGGACCCCAGAGATCGCATTGCTCGTGCGTCGCTGGAGGGGCAGGTGAGTGGCCAAACATTGTCATCCTATTGTCATTGCGGAAAAAAAGAGGCTAAAGAGGCTTGATTCATAGGAGAAATCAAGCATTAATCCAGGGAGAGAGGAATAAGAGTTAAGAAATAGGATTTAATTAAGTTTTTTTGTTTTGTCATGAGAAATGTTCTTGGTTAATTTTAAGTGGACCTGATATTCACCCGCTAACTTGAGATAAGGTTGGTAAAGAAATTAGTAAGATTTTGAAAACAGGTACAAGTGAACCAATGTCTGATACATTCTTTAGTTACTGGGGGCTCATTTAGAGTGCGAACGAGGACTCTGCTGAATATTGCCTCTGCCCTTTGTCTCGGGCAGCTTCTGTCACCTCGCTTTCCCCTAAAAAGAACTCTCCAAAACCTTCCTCAGTCATTATAGTTAGGTCTGAATGCCTGCCATCCGCTACTGTAACTTCTCTTTATCCTCCGCTCCCGAGGGACCCATCCCTTGCTGATATGCCATTAAGTTAAGAGACCCCCTGGGGAGAAAGCCAAATTGGAGGAGAAAAGCTGCAGAGAGCAAATAGCCCTCTTAAAGGAGCTACGAGGGACAAATGGTCACTCTAACTTGAAGATTTATTTCAAAGTCAAATGCCTAGAAAAAGCCAGAGCCAAAACAAGCCCCTCCATGTGGCCTGCCACCCTATACCCAGCGATAGGCATGCAGCATGGCTCCTCTCAGCCAGGTCCCTCAGACCTTAACTGGGTCCAGGCAATCACTAGAGATCGTCCTATACTCAGCCTTAAAATAAATGGTAAAAGCTTTGAGGGCATCTTAGACTCAGATGCTGATTCTACTGTGATCTCACAAAGTGCTTGCCCCTTCCCCACTACCCCCGCTTGGCCTTTGCAAGCCTCTCTGACCCATCTGCAGGGGATTGTACAATCAAAATAATACTCTCCAGAGCTCAAAGTTGCTGACTTGGGAGGACAGAGGAAAATACTGGCTCTACTCAGCCCTTCATGGTCCCTGGTCTGCCTGTTAACCTCTGGGGAAGAGACATTCACTCTCAAAAAGGAAGTCCTTATGTGTAGTCCCAAAGAGGTTATTGCTCAACAAATGCTCTCCCAGGGCTATCTCCCTGGACAGGGACTAGGCAAAAATGGACAGGGGAGGCAGAGCGGCAGCAGCAGCAGCAGCAGCAGCAGCAGCAGCAGCAGCAGCAGCAGCAGCAGCAGCAGCAGCAGCAGCTGGTCCAGAGGAAGGGCCATCAGTAGTAGAACCAAGCGGACAGGGTCCAGGCAGACCCTGCGCCCACGACTACTGGCCATCGCTGGCCAGCCAGGCTGCGAGCAGCGGAGGATTTACGGCGCCTTTCACCACACAGAAGCCACATCAGAACTCTGCCTCCCGCCAGTCAGTTATGAGGCCTCCATATTGGTTCTCGGTCGCCAGAGAAATCAGACTGAGGTACGCAAATATAACCCGAGACCAACATCGCGGGGGTCTAAGCCGGACGGGCATTGGCCTGCACCGAGGCCCTGGGCTGATCGGGGGGGGGGGGGCACCGGGGTGCAAACCCGGCCAGGAGGTTTTTGTCCCCCGGGCCAGCGCGTGCACCACCGCCATTTTGCCTAAGGGAAGCCAGAGAGACCTAGCAGGCAAAACCAAACCGGCTAACAGGCATAGCCCGAGGTGGACATAGCAGGGGTCTCAGACGGTCAGGCCCTGGTCTGCCCCCAGGTCCTGGGCTGCTCGGTGGGCCATCTGTGTGCCGACCCAGCCAGGAGCTTGTTTGCCCCGGGCCGGCGCACTCTGCCGCTATTTTGCCTACGGGAAGCCAGAGAGACTAGCAGACAAAACCAAACCAGCTAACAAGCATAGCCCGAGGCGGACATAGCAGGGGTCTCAGACGGTCAGGCCCTGGACAGCCCCCAGGCCCTGGGCTACTCGGTGGGCCATCTGTGTGCTGACCCGGCCAGGAGGTTGTTTATCTGGGCCGGTTTGTGCACCACCGCCATTTTGCCTACAGGAAGCCAGAGAGACCTAGCAGGCAAAACCAAACCAACTAACAGGCATAGCCCGAGGCGGACATAGCAGGGGTCTCAGACGGTCAGGCCCTGGACTGCCCCCAGGCCCTGGGCTGCTCGGTGGGCCATCTGTGTGCTGACCCGGCCAGGAGGTCGTTAGCCCAGCAGACTCTCCCAGCACTCTCAGGGAGCTCGCCCACGCCACCATCCTAGCCACCTGACAGACCCAATTAACACTCACAGCTGAGGGGAACTTTGCCCCGACATTGGCCTGCCAGGCTTTTGCCTAGACTCAGGGCCTGAGCAGCTAGGCTAGCCTTGTGTGCACCAACCCGGTTTGGAGTCCTGCTGCCCAGCAGAGAGATTAGAACACAGAAAAAATCCCTGCAGCATACAGCCTCAGTGCTCCCTGAAGGAGCAAACGGGCACCTTCTGGCTCACAGACACAATCTGGGGCAAAGAACACTAGGGCTGCAAGGGCACCCAAGAGGAGGAAAGCACATTAACAATCTGCAACAGGGAAAACCCTGCCCTCCAGTG
The DNA here is from genome assembly GCF_947179515.1 of Apodemus sylvaticus. Taxonomy (NCBI): domain Eukaryota; kingdom Metazoa; phylum Chordata; class Mammalia; order Rodentia; family Muridae; genus Apodemus; species Apodemus sylvaticus. The sequence continues at coordinate 2,073,090 of NW_026262996.1, forward strand.
TTGCAGAAATAGCCCTAGAGCCTCTCAGGAGGCTGTAACACCAGCTGGAGACAAGACCAATTAGCTCCAGAGAACAAGATGGCAAAAGGCAAACGCAGGAACGCTACTAACAGAAATTTAGGCAATATGGCAGCATCTGAACCAAACTCTCCAACATCAGCAAGTCCTGGTTATGCCAACACACCAGAGAAACAAGATTTGGATTTAAAATCACTGGTCATGATGCTGCTAGAAGAACACAAAAAGGACATGAATGAATCTCTTAAAGAAATACAGGGGAACATGAATAAGCTAGAAACCCGTTTAATGGAAACACAAAAAACACTTAAAGAAATGCAGGAGAATAAGGCTCAAGAGATAGAAGCCAATAAAGAAGAAAGGCAAAGAAAACTTAAAGAAATGCAGGAGAACTTGAGTCAACAGGCAGAAGTCATGAAAGAGGAAACACAAAAATCTCTTAAAGAATTACAGGAAAACACAGACAAAAAAATGATGGAAATGAACAAAACCATCCTGGACCTAAAAACAGAAGTAGAAACAACTAAGAAATCACAAAGGGAGACAACTTTGGAGATAGAAAACCTTGAGAAAAAATCAGGGGCCATAGATGCAAATATAAACGACAGAATACAAGAGATGGAAGAAAGAATCTCAGATGCCGAAGATACTATAGAAACCATTGACTCAACTGTCAAAGAAAATGCAAAATGCAAAAAGCTTATATCCCAGAACATCCAGGAAATCCAGGATACAATGAGAAGACCAAACCTAAGGATTATAGGTATAGATGAGAGTGAAGATTTACAACTTAAAGGGCCAGCAAATATCTTCGATAAAATTATGGAAGAAAACTTCCCTAACCTAAAGAGAGAGATGCCTATGATTATACAAGAAGCCTACAGAACTCCAAACAGACTGGACTTGAGCAGAAATACCTCCCGTCACATAATAATCAAAACCCCAAATGCTCTAAACAAAGAAAGAATATTAAAGGCAGTAAGAGAGAAAGGCCAAGTAACATATAAAGGAAGACCTATCAGAATCACACCAGACTTCTCACCAGAGACCATGAAAGCTAGAAGGTCCTGGGCAGATCTCATGCAGACTCTAAGAGAACACAAATGTCAGCCAAGACTACTATACCCAGCAAAACTCTCATTCACCATAGATGGAGAAACCAAGATATTCCATGACAAAACCAAATTCACACAATATCTTTCCACAAACCCAGCTCTGCAAAGAATAATAGGAGGAAAACTCCAATACAAGGAGGGAAAGTACACACTGGAAAAAGTAAGATAGTTACCTTCCTTCATCAAACCCAAAAGAAGATAACCACTCAAATATAAAAAGAACATCAAAAATGACAGGAAGTAATAATCAATATTCCCTAATATCTCTTAACATCAATGGTCTCAATTCCCCAATAAAAAGGCATACACTAACAGACTGGATAAGGCAACAGGACCCTACAATTGGCTGTATACAGGAGACACACCTCAGTGTCAAAGATAAAAACTACCTCAGAGTAAAAGGCTGGAAGACAATCTTACAAGCCAATGGTCACAGGAAACGAGCAGGAGTAGCCATTCTAATATCAGATAAAATTGACTTTCAATCTAAAATCATCAAAAGAGACACAGAAGGACATTTCTTGCTGATCAAAGGAAAAACCCACCAAGAAGAACTTCAAATTCTGAACATCTATGCGCCAAATGCAAGGGCACCCTCATTCGTAAAAGAAACCTTACTAAAGCTCAAAGCACACATTGCACCTAACACAATAATTGTGGGGGACTTCAACACTCTACTTTCCTCAATGGACCGATCGGGAAAACAGAAAATAAACAGGGAGACAGTAAAACTAATTGAAGCTTTGGATCAATTGGATTTGACTTATATTTATAGAACATTTCACCCTAAAGCAAAAGAATATACCTTTTTCTCAGCACCTCATGGTACCTTCTCCAAAATTGACCATATAATTGGACACAAGGCAGACCTCAACAAATATAAGAAGATCGAACTAATCCCATGCCTCCTATCAGATCACTATGGAGTAAAAGTGATCTTCAATAGCAACAAAAACAACAGAAAACCCACATACACGTGGAAACTGAATAATATTCTACTCAATGATACCTTGGTCAAGGAAGAAATAAAGAAAGAAATTAAAGACTTTTTAGAACACAATGAAAATGAAAACATAACATACCCAAATCTATGGGACACAATGAAAGCAGTGCTAAGAGGAAAACTCATAGCCCTGAGTGCCTCCAAAAAGAAAATGGAGAGAGCACACATTACCAGCTTAATGACACACCTGAAAGCCCTGGAACAAAAACAAGCTATTTCACCCAGGAAGAATAGAAGGCAGGAAATCATCAAACTCAGGGCCGAAATCAACCAAGTAGAAACAAAGAGAACCATACAAAAAATCAACAAAACCAGGAGCTGGTACTTTGAGAAAATCAACAAGATTGATAAACCCTTAGCCAAACTGACCAAAGGGCACAGAGAAAGTATCCAAATTAACAAACTTAGAAATGAAAAGGGAGATATAACAACGGAAACTGAGGAAATCCAAAAAATCATCAGATCCTACTACAAGAGCCTGTACACAACACAACTGGAGAATCTGGAGGAAATGGACAATTTCCTTGACAGATACCAAATACCAAAATTAAATCAGGACCAACTAGACCATCTAAACAGTCCCATAATGTCTAAAGAAATAGAAGGAGTCATAGAAAGTCTTCCAACCAAAAAAAAAAGCACAGGACAAGATGGTTTCAGTGCAGAATTCTATCAGACCTTCAAAGAAGAGTTAACATCAATAATCTTCAAACTGTTCCACAAAATAGAAACAGAAGGAACACTACCCAATTCCTTCTACGAAACCACAATTACGCTGATACCAAAGCCACACAAAGATCCAACAAAGAAAGAGAACTTCAGACCAATTTCCCTTATGAACATTGATGCGAAAATACTCAATAAAATTCTTGCCAATTGAACCCAAGAACACATCAAAACGATCATCCACCATGATCAAGTAGGCTTTATCCCGGGAATGCAGGGTTGGTTCAATATACGGAAATCCATCAATGCAATCCACTACATAAACAAACTCAAAGAACAAAACCACATTGTCATTTCATTGGATGCTGAAAAAGCATGTGACAAAATTCAGCATCCTTTCATGCTTAAAGTCTTGGAGAGAACAGGAATTCAAGGCCCATACCTAAACATAGTAAAAGCAATATACAGCAAACCGGTAGCCAGCATCAAACTAAATGGAGAGAAACTGGAAGCAATCCCACTGAAATCAGGGACCAGATAAGGCTGCCCCCTTTCTCCTTATCTTTTCAATATTGTACTTGAGGTACTAGCTCGGGCAATTCGACAACATAAGGAGGTCAAAGGGATACAAATTGGAAAGGAAGAAGTCAAACTTTCATTATTTGCAGACAACATGATAGTCTACCTAAGTGAACCAAAAAACTCCACTAGAGAGCTCCTACAGCTGATAAACAACTTCAGCAAAGTGGCAGGTTATAAAATCAACACAAGCAAATCAGTGGCCTTCCTATACTCAAAGGATAAGCAGGCTGAGACAGAAATTAGGGAAATGACCCCCTTCACAATAGCCACAAACAATATAAAGTATCTTGGGGTGACTCTTACCAAACATGTGAAAGATCTGTATGACAAGAACTTCAAGACTCTGAAGAAGGAAATGGAAGAAGACCTCAAAAAATGGGAAAACCTCCCATAGTCATGGATCGGTAGAATCAATATAGTTAAAATGGCCATTTTGCCAAAAGCAATATACAGATTCAATGCAATACCCATCAAAATCCCAACTCAATTCTTCACAGAGTTAGAAAGAGCAATTATCAAATTCATCTGGAACAACAAAAAACCCAGGATAGCTAAAACTATTCTCAGCAACAAAAGAAAATCTGGGGGAATCAGTATCCCTGACCTCAAGCAATACTACAGAGCAATAGTGTTAAAAACTGCATGGTATTGGTACAGTGACAGGCAGGAGGATCAATGGAACAGGATTGAAGATCCAGAAATGAACCCACACACCTATGGCCACTTGATCCTCGACAAAGAGGCTGACAGCATCCAATGGAAAAAAGATAGCCTTTTCAACAAATGGTGCTGGTTCAACTGGAGGTCAGCATGCAGAAGAATGCGAATTGATCCATCCTTGTCTCCTTGTACTAAGCTCAAATCCAAATGGATCAAGGACCTCCACATAAAGCCAGACACTCTGAAGCTAATAGAAAAGAAACTGGGGAAGACCCTTGAGGACATCAGTACAGGGAGAAAGTTTCTGAACAGAACACCAATAGAGTATGCTCTAAGAGCAAGAATTGACAAATGGGACCTCATAAAATTACAAAGTTTCTGTAAGGCAAAGGACACCATCAAGAGGACAAATCGGCAACCAACAACTTGCGAAAAGATCTTCACCAATCCTACATCAGATAGAGGGCTAATATCCAATATATATAAAGAACTCAAGAAGTTAGACTCCAGAAAACCGAACAACCCTAATAAAAAATGGGGTACAGAGTTAAACAAAGAATTCACACCTGAAGAACTTCGGATGGCGGAGAAGCATCTTAAAAAATGCTCAACCTCATTAGTCATTAGGGAAATGCAAATCAAAACAACCCTGAGATTTCATCTTACACCAGTCAGAATGGCTAAGATTAAAAATTGAGGAGACAGCAGGTGTTGGAGAGGGTGTGGAGAAAGAGGAACACTCCTCCACTGCTGGTGGGGCTCCAAATTGGTACAATCACTCTGGAAATCAGTCTGGCGGTTCCTCCGAAAACTGGGCACCTCCCTTCCAGAAGATCCTGCTATACCACTCCTGGGCATATACCCAGAGGATTCCCCGCCATGTAATAAGGATACATGCTCTACTATGTTCATAGCAGCCCTATTTATAATTGCCAGATGCTGGAAAGAACCCAGGTATCCCTCAACAGAAGAGTGGATACAAAAAATGTGGTTTATCTACACAATGGAGTAGTATTCAGCCATTAGAAACAATGAATTCATGAAATTCTTAGGCAAATGGATGGAGCTAGAGAACATCATGCTAAGTGAGGTAACCCAGACTCAAAAGGTGAATCATGGTATGCACTCACTAATAAGTGGTTATTAACCTAGAAAACTGGAATACCCAAAACATAATCCACACATCAAATGAGGTACAAGGAGAAAGGAGGACTGGCCCCTGGTTCTGGAGAGACTCAGTGAAACAGCATTCGGCAAAACCAGAACAGGGAAGTGGGAAGGGGTGGGTGGGAGGACAGGGAAAGAGAAGGGGACTTAAGGGACTTTCGGGGAGTGGGGGGCTAGAAAAGGGGAAATCATTTGAAATGTAAATAAATTATATCGAATAAAATAAAATGGACAGGGGATACCCATGCAGGTAGAAGTCAGAGACTGCTGCTAAGGCGGCCAGAGAAAAACTGCTCATGGGCGGCATGTGGGACCTCGACTGCAGAGAAATTCCTGGGCTCTCCTCCCCTCTCCACAGGTGTGTGTGTTCTACTAGGCATCCTCCTTTCCCCTTGTTAAATCTTAAACAAGAGAAAAAGCAGGTTGCAGAAAACCAGTTTTTACATGTGTAGGAAACGATATCAAAAAAAAAAAAATATGGTTAGAACCTATTTCAAAACTCTCCTGGAAAGGAAAAGAAAATGGGAGACGTCCTGTTTTCTCTCTGAAACCTACTGGAGATCTTCTTAGCTCAGGTTAAGATATTTGGATCTTTTGGGGACATCAAGTTCCCTCCCTGTCTATTGTATGTCCTTTGTGCACCAAAATTTGTCTATATGTGTGTCCATTCATGTTGTCTATTGTTTGTTTGGCTGAATGATTGGTTGTTTTTATGTTTTATGTAAAAAAAAAAAAACGGTAAAAAGGTGTTATCTTGCTGGCAGTCATGCTAATTGCAGTTTACACAGTGGAGGCTAATTTGAGGTGCCTCACATTCTAAGGTAGGAGTCAAAGACAGCTGGAAAAAAAGCTGCTTCTTAAAGCGCCAGCAGCCGGACAAGTGGAAATGGTTATTCTCCTAGAAAAATTTCTATCATGATGATGATTGGGTTCAAAGTGCTTTATTCCCCTGAAGTTACAGCTAGAAAAAAAAATGTATTTGGTTTAAATTTATGAGATTTGTATAATTGCTTCATTTTTATTTCTAATTAGTCTTAAAGGTATAAATGTTTTACAAATCTTGACTACAGAGTTATAAATTAATTGGTTATGATTTAAAAGGTATAATCTTATTTAAAAAAGGGTTAGTTTAAAACTGGTGATTCAGTGTCGGAGCCATCTTAACTAGCTACACATGGCATGACGCAACCCAGGAAATACAGGCCTCTAAGATGCTTCTAAATTGACATGGTGTTTTGTGTGAATCTTGGCCTGGAGATTGGACTTATAAGAAATACGATTTAAAATAATGTCTCTTCAATAAGTTACAAAGTCATAAATTCAAACACAAGATGATGGACAAACTTTACAATATAAAAATGTGTTTGCCATTAATTTTAAGGAGAAAAGATTGTTTAAAACTGAGTTTTGCTTTCAACAAATTGTAGTTATACTTTGATAATACAGGTTCCTTTTGTTATTTGACCTCCATACAATAGGGTCTGATTACAGGCTACTCCTTGCAGGACCAGTGGGTGTGGGTGTAGGTCTGGCTTTAGAGATAACAAACTCAAATCAGGAATTTTACATTTGAGTTAATACAAAGCTCAGAGCTTCCTCAAAGCAGCTCAAAGCTGCAGAGGCTTGAGAGATGCAGTTTTGTCTTGCAGGACTCATTTAGAGAGTTTCTGGCCAAAAGAACATTTTTTACAGGTTCATAAAGATGTAGTTTAAAATAAAGTTCAAACTTAGATCTGTAAAAGATTTTCATTAGAAAGTTATTCCTCAAGAAATGGCTTGCGCTTAACAATGGGCTTTTAAAATTTTTAAGAAAATGATTTTCAAAAGGTGTTAAGATAAATTTTTTGGCTAAGACACTGCTTTAAGTTTGTCATTTAAGCCTCTGATATTCTCAAGATAGATGCAAAATAAATATTGAGAGACATAACTTGGAGAAAGCTACCATAAGTATTTGTCAACAGTTTATGATATATACTCACTTCCATTCCTTAACAAAGAGATCATTAATGTAAAATCTCTCCAAATAAGGTTTTGACATCCTCCAATAAAGATTTGATATAATAATAAAATGTTACAAAATAAAATCTTAAAAATATTTCTAAGAGAATGTTTTAAGAGCATGATAAAATGTTTGTTCCTTATTTTAAACAGCAAATTGATTATTATTGTTAATCTATTACATGACAAGCCTTTTTGACAAAATTAATAATTGTTATCAAAAAGATAAATTGTTAAAAATTTGCCTTTATACATGTTTTTATATTGTTATAGATTTATACATGCATCCTATAAAAATGCATCTACTATAGGAGTGAAGCTCATATAATTAGATCACATGTTTATTCTTTTGAGTGTCTCCTTGCTTCAGCACAGATAATTAAGTTGGGTGCTGTAGCTGTTCTTTTTAAAATGTTAAAAATCAAACCTTTGATTTTTATATTAACAATAATACATATATAGCTCATGACTTACAATTGCTTAAAGTTGTTGCTTTTTAATGATACTAATTCTTAACTTTTACAATTATTTATACAAATACAATTCAAAAAATTAATCAAAAAGATACATATGACTATTGACAGCTTTTCAAGCTTTCTAGTTATAACTGTTTTAACATAAGAAACAAAACATAAAATTAGTCATTACATATATTATATTTTAGTACTAAATGTTCCAAATCAGATTAAGACAAATATTACAATTGATTATTATAATCAGTCATTTGAGATGTCTTATTAACAATTTGATATTAGTCATATTACTGAGATTCCTCATAATTTGCAAAGACAAGATATTGTAGAACAAGCCTATAGAACTTTACAATATTTTTATAACAAAAGAGGGGAGAATCACATCTCTATATACCATAAAATTTTTAAATTTTAATGCTAGGGATCTCTCTGAGTGTAGAGAGGAGGGTTTGTTTGTGTTTTTTCTACAGGATGCTGAAGGAGCATGCTAGCTGCCAGAGTGGTTAAGGAGAGATTCTGATCATTGAAAATGGCCGCGGTCCTCAACACCTTTGGAAGCTTCTTACTAATGCTGATACCACAGACAACTACGGACTCAACATCCCTCTTTCCATGGCAATTTTGTTTAGCTAAAGATTAAACAAATTATAAGGTCAAGGGGAAATATTGGGTACTGCTGGTTTAAATTAGCAGCAGAATGATTTGAGTGTCAAATTTAATTTTTATGGTATATAAAAATATATGTTACAAAATATATAAATGTTACTACAAAAACAAGTAAGTTTGTTAAGATAAATATTACATAAATGCGTATCTTAATTATGTCATATCCATATTTTTTATTTTATTTATACTTGATACCATTGTTTTATTCTTTATAGTATTTAGAGATTATATTCTATTCTATAATATAAATCAAAAAATATAATATCTTCTTTATTTATACATATTTTAATTACTTATTGTTATACACTTCATATTTTATATAACACCCCGCCAAACCCTGTCCTCCCTCTGACTGCTCCACATCCCATATCTCCTTCCCTTGCACTGACCCCACATAGATGTCTCTAGAACCTCACCCTGCCTGACTTCTAAATTCCCTGAGGTCTCCATTTAATTGAGGGTTAGATGCATTATCTCTGAATGAATACTGGCCCCACAGTCCTCTATTTTTTGTGTGCTAGTGGCCTCATATCAGCTAATGTATATTGCCTGTTTCATAGTTCAGAGTTTAAGAGATACTGTGGGTTCAGAATAATTGAGATTGCTGGTTCTCTTACAGGGTCAGCAAAGCTTGATCTAGCCTTCCCTAATTCAACAGTAGGGGTCAGCTGCTTCTGTAAGGTGATTTATTTCAAATATCTAATTCTGACACCTTCAGTTTTTTGTTGGGTTGTCTGGAATGCTGTCATGCTAGGTTCCATTTTGGAAGCATTCAGTAACAGTGTCAGTCCTTGAGGCATCATCTTGTACTGAATCCCACTTTGAACCTGTCATTGGAACTTCTATTTCGCTGACCCCTCTACATTTTCTTTCCTGTAATTCTTTGAGGAAGAAACAATATTGGATCAGAGGTATGAATGTGGGATGGCCCCCCACTCCCTCATTTGAAACCCTGTCTTCCTCCTGGAGATAAGCTCTATAAGTTCTCTCTTCATACTGTCAAGCATATCATCTAAGGTTTCCACCTTTTACTTCTGTGAGTCTCTCACCTCCCATATCTCTTGTAGATTCTGGAGGATTCCCACAACCTACCTCCCTCGGTTGCCTGTTTCCATTCTTTTTGCTGGACCTCAGGGCTTCAGATATTTTCCCTCCCCCAGTGTCAGATCAGGTTCCACTTCCCGCATCTGACTCTCTCTCCTCAACCCAGTCTACTTTGCCTCCCAGGTTTCTCCCTTTCTCCTAACTTGGAATTGCTTTCTTCTCCCTCTCAACTGGGAATGAGATATCCTCTCATCATTTAATTGACTCTTTTTCCTGGCCATATTTGATTCTTCGCTATGTTTCTGCGCTAATCTGCCCATGGATCCTGGCCATTTAAACAGTGTCAGACATGGTTTTCCTCTTGTGCCATGGACCTTAAATTCGACTAGATCCAAATGTCTGGGCCTCCAGAACTTGAGCACATTTTGTAGGCAAGAAAAATTATAGGACAAAGGTTTTGTGACTGGGAGTATGTTCCATAATTAAACTGCTAGGATCCTTGCCTGGTTACAGAAGATGGGCAGTTCAGGATCCATATCTGCAATTACAAAAAGATGCTGCTAGTGTCATTTTTATGGATTCCAGAGAGTTTTACATAGGGTTCCTGGATCTGAGTTCTGAAGCATGATTGTGCTTTCCTTAATAGCTACTGTCCACTTATATGAGAGCACATACGATGTTCATCTTTCAGTATCTGAACTATGTCCCTCAGTATAATCTTCTTGAGTTCCATTCATTTGCCTACAAATTTAAGTATGTCATTGTTTTTAACACCGATAAACTATTTCATTGGGTAATTGTACCACATTTCTAAATCCATTTTCAGTTGAGGGACATCTATATTGTTTACAGTTTCTGACTATTATGAATAAAGATGCAATAAAGATGGTTGATCAAGTGTCTCTGTGGTAGCAAAGAAGAAACTTTAGGGCATATCCTCAAAAGTGATAAAGCTGTGTCTTACTGTAGAATAATTTAGTTTTCTGAGGAACCATCATTTTGATAATCATCCTAGCTGTACTGGTTTGCAATTCTACCAACAAAGGATGAAATGTGTTCCCCATGTTTTAAATCCTTATAAAAAATTTGTACTGTACCATGTAAATTTTCTTGTGATTTGATATTAGTCATTCTAATAGGTAAAAGTCATAATCATAATGTAGTTCCAAATAGTGTCTCCCTGATGGCTAATGATAAAAATCATTTTTATGTGTCTCTAAACATATGGAATCCTCTGTTGAGAATTGTATCTTCTATTTTGACTCAACAGTTCTTCAATACAGAGTTTATTTATGTTTTTATAATAAACTCCAAAACATAATAGGCTATCAGGTATTTCTGTTGTTTAAATTAACTTTTAGTTTTTTATGATCTGATAGGACATGGGATTATTTAACTTTTTTTTCTCTGTTATGATTTAATTTGTTAGCGACCTGTAAATTTTAAAGAATGTTTCATGAGGTGCTGAGAAGAAATTGTATTCTTTTGTTTTGGAGTGACATGTTCAGTAGATGTATGTTAGAACTATTTGGTTCATTAATGTCTACTGTCTACATTATTTTCTTGTTTAGGTTTTGTCTGCATGACCTCTCCATTGATGCAATTGGGGTATTGAAGTCACCCACTATCAACTCCTAAGGATAATGGAAACTAAAACTTTGGTACAATTTGTTTCCTTTATAAATGAGGATGCCCTTCCATTTAGGACAATAATTCTAAGAAACGAACATCACCTTGTTTATCTTCTCTTTGAAATTTATGTAGTTTCCTTTCTTGTCTCTGTACTCAATTTTGGTTTGAAACCATATACACACACACATATATATATATATAATAAGAATGGCTAAACTACCCATGACTAAACTATATATATAAAAAAAGAATTGAGGATACACCTTCTCCCATCCTTAGGAGTTTCACAAAACACTAAGAAAAATGCCTCAACATAACAGTTAGAGGACCTGGGACAGACCTATGCAGGACCTGTTCTTGCTGTTTCACTCTCTGAGAGCCCATGTGAGCTTTTATTAATTGGTTTGCTGGGTCATATTCTGCAGGTATTCCCCCTTCCCTTTGCCATCTCCATCTTCTGAGCAATTCCCTGATCTCCAAGGGTAGGAAGCTGATAGAGTTCTCCAACATAGATGCTGCATATTGACTGCTGGAGTAAGCCTCTCTGATGATATCTGGGCAATGTAACTATCCATCAACATAGCTCAGTATGTTTAATAACATTTTTGATGAATGATTTTCTCTATGTAGCTTTGACTGTCCTAGAAACTGCTCTGTAGGCCAGATTGACCTTGAACACAGAGGTCTGCAGGCCTCAGCCTGATTTCTCTGACTTCCCTTCTCAGTTCCCTTCCCTTCCCTTCCCTTCCCTTCCCTTCCCTTCCCTTCCCTTCCCTTCCCTTCCCTTCCCTTCCATTACCTTCCTTCAAGTACACTACCCTTCCTAACTTGTCCCCTCTCTTCTTTTCAATTGCTGTTGTCATGTTCATTTCCATTTCTCCTTCTTTCTCTTTTTCTTTATCTCTTTCTTTCTCTTTCTTTCTCTGCCCTTTCTCACTCTTTTTCCTTCTTTAATTGCTTCCTTAATTCCTTTCTTTCTTTCCCTTCCCTTCCCTTCCCTTCCCTTCCCTTCCCTTCCCTTCCATTCCCTTCCTTCAAGTACACTACCCTTCCTAACTTGTCCCTTCTCTTCTTTTCGATTGCTGTTGTCATGTTCATTTCCATTTCTCCTTCTTTCTCTTTTTTCTTTATCTCTCTTTCTGTCTCTTTCTTTCTCTGCCCTTTCTCACTCTTTTTCCTTCTTTAATTGCTTCCTTAATTCCTTTCTTTCTTTCTTTCTTTCTTTCTTTCTTTCTTTCTTTCTTTCTTTCTTTCTTTCTTTCTTTCTTTCTTTCATTCTTTCTTTCTTTTCTTTCTTTCTTCCCCCCTCTCTTCCACTCTTCTTCCCTCCTCACTCTCTGTTTCTTTCTTTCTTTCTTTCTTTCTTTCTTTCTTTCTTTCTTTCTTTCTTTCTTTCTTTCTTTCTTTCTTTCTTTCTTTCTTTCTTTTTCTTTTCTTTCTTTCTTCCCCCCTCTCTTCCACTCTTCTTCCCTCCTTCACTCTCTGTTTCTTTCTTTCTTTCTTTCTTTCTTTCTTTCTTTCTTTCTTTCTCTCTCTCTCTTTCTCTCTCTCTTTCTTTCTTTCTTTCTTTCTTTCTTTCTTTCTTTCTTTCTTTCTTTCTTTCTTTCTCTCTCTCTCTTTCTCTCTCTCTCTCTCTTTCTTTCTTTCTTTCTTTCTTTCTTTCTTTCTTTCTTTCTTTCTTTCTTTCTTTCTTTCTTTCCTTCCTTCCTTCCTTCCTTCCTTCCTTCCTTCCTTCCTTCCTTCCTTCCTTCCTTCTCTCCTCTCTTCCTTCGCTCCTTCTTTTCTTTCTTTCTTTCTTTCTTTCTTTCTTTCTTTCTTCTTTCTTTCTTTCTTTCTTTCTTTCTTTCTTTCTTTCCTTTCTTTCTTTCTTTCTTTCTTTCTTTCTTTCTCTTTCTTTCTTTCTTTTCTTTCTTTCTTCCCCGACTCTCTCCCACCTCTTCTTCCCTCCCTCCCTCTCTCTGTTTCTTTCTTTCTCTCTCCTTCATCTCCTCACTTTGCCCTTTATTTTCTTCCTTTCTTTATTCTTTCCTTTCTTGATTCTTTATTCTTGATTAATTCAGTCCTGGAAGTTTTGTGTTACAATTAGCTTAGCACATCTTTCAAACAGGAAAGATTTTAGGTGGAGGATTTGGTGGCAGAATTTTTATTTAGTTTTCTCTTTCTGTAGCCTGCAGGTTACCTTCTCACACAAAAGACACTAAAATATAACCTGAAGTTCCAAGACCACTCCTCCTTGACCTCTCTATATTCAATGAGCTACAGGGAAGTTCCTTTGATAATCTAGACCACAGTAAGTTTTCAGAGAGTAACTTGATGTCCTTCTATCAGTCTTAGATGTTTAAGGATCTCCACTTGACCTCATTGTCCAACTATATCAAATGAAAACCTGTTCTACTACTGGAAAAGTAGACTGGCTACAAAAGATGGATGTCATTTCAAACACCCAATGTTCCCTCACCAGGACAACTCTCTAGGGTAATACTAATAGATTCCAGGATATTTTAAGTTCCCTAGGATTCGACACTTTACCTCACTTAATTGAATTTCAGCTGTCTCATCCCACACCATTCCTCACATATCATCAACTCCAACCTGATCTCTTTCACGTCAGATCTCACTTGCTCCCAACTCACCCATTGTCTCTAGTCTACTTCTATTTCCCATTGAGATCCATGCTTGCCACCTACATCCTTCATCCTTTCCAAACTAACCTCTCAGGGTCTATGGATTTTAGCTTGATTATCATTTACTTAAAACCTAATGTTTGCTAAGAAGTGAATGAATAAAATGTATACCTTTCTAGGTCAGGGTTACCTAACACAGAATAATCTATTATAGTTCTGATCATTTGCCTATCTATTACTTGCTATTATTTTTAACCACTGAGTATATTCCATTGTATAGATGTACCACATTTTCTTTGTCCAGTACTCACTTGAGTGATATATGAGATATTTGCAGTCCCCAGCTATTATGAATAATTTCACAATGACCATAGTTAAGCTATGTCCTTGTTGTACAATCAAGTGTCCTTTGGGTACATGCCCAAGAGCACAATATTCTGATCCTGAATTAGATCAATTTTCAACTTTCTGAGGAATCTGCATGTTGATTTCTATAGGGAGTGTAAAAACATGCACTGCCACCATCTGCACAGTTTCAACAGCATGAACTGTCACTTGTGTTATTGATCTTGTCCATTCTTCCACATGTAAGGAGGAATATTAGTTTTGCTTTTGCATTTCACTGATGGCTAAGGATTGACAATTTCTTTAAGTGTCTCTCATACACATTGGGTTCCTATACAGAGAATAATGTGTTTAGATTGATAACCCATTTTATAACATTTGTAGTTTTTGTTTTAATAACTAGTTTCTTGTGATCATTTTGTATGTTGGATATTATATTTCTATAGTATGTAGAGTTGATAAAAATATTTTCCCACACATAGGTTGCATCTATGATCTATTGATGGTCCCCTTTGTTGTTTTATATTAGCAGCAAAATGATTGAATGCCATGCATAATTTTTGAGCTATATGTGTTTTAAAATATATTGATGTTACTATAAATCAAGTAGCTTTATTTTAAGATAACTATTATATAAAAGTATAACTTAATTATGTCATTTTCATAATTTTTTATTTTATTTATACTTGACATTATTGTTTTATTCTTTATAGTATTTAAAGATTATAATCTATTTCAAAATTTAAATCAATAATAAATTTAATCTCTTATTAGTATTTAAATTATTGTTATTCACTTCATATTTTATTGAACACAGCACCAATCCCTGTCCACCCTCTTACTATTCCACATTGCATCTCTCCTCTCCTCCCACTGTCCCCTATAGATGTCTTTACCCCCCCCCCCCCACCTAATCTCTAAATTCCCTGGTGTCTCCATTTTATAGAGAGTTAGTGTTTTATCTCTGAATGAATACAGACATGGCTCTCCTCTATTCTTCATGTGCTAGGGACCTCATACCAGCTAGTGTATATTACATGTTTGGTATTCCAGTGCTTGAGAGATACTAGGGGTTCAGATTCATTGAGAACTCAGGTTCTCCTAGAGTGTCACCTAAGCTTAATTTGACCTTCCCTAACTCAACAGTAGGGGTCAGCTGCTTTTGTACATTGTTTAAGTTCAAATATCTGCATCAGACTCCTTCATCTGACAGCAGTCCAGATTGCTGTCTTGCTAATTTCCATTTTGGGGGTATTCAGTAACAGTGTCAGTCCTTGGCACTACCTCTTGCACTGGATCCCACTTTGAACCTGTCATTGAGACTTCTATTACTCTAGCTTCTGTACATTTCCATCCCTGTCATTCTTTCAGACAAAAACAATTTTGGGTGAGAGGTATGAATGTTGGATGGCCCCCTGCTCCCTCATCTGAAACTATATCTTCCATCTGGAAGCTCTATAAGTTCCCTCTCCATACTGTCAAGCATATCATCTAAGGTTCCTACCTTTTATTGTTGTGAGTCTCTTACCTCCCCGGTATCTGGTGCATTTTAGAGGATCCCCCCAACCTCCTATCTCCCTAGGTTGCCTGTTTCCATTCTTTCTGCTGGACCTCAGAGCTTCAGACCATCTTCCTCCCTCAGTGTCAGATCAGGTTCCTGCCCCCACTTCTAAACCCATCTCCTCTGCCCTGTCTACTTTCCCTCCCAGATTTCTCCCTCTCTCCTTACTTGTGATTGATTTCTTCTCCCTCCCATGTGTGAATGAGGTATCCTCACATCATTTAATTGACTCTTTTTCATAGTCATATTTAATTTTATACTAGGTTTCTGAGCTAATCTGATCCTGGATCCTGGCCATCTAAACAGTGTCTGACATGGTTTTCCTCTTGCGTCATGGACCTTAAATTGGACTATATACAAATGCCTGGGCCTCCATTAACTGAGCACTTTTTCCCATTCTGTAGGTAGGACAAAGTTTTGTGACTGGGACTGCTTCCCATCAATAAACTTCTAGAAAAATTGCCTGATTACAGAAGATGGGCAGTTCAGGATCCATATCTGCAATTACAAAAAGACATTGCTAGTTTCATTTTCATATTTTCCAGAGAGTTTAATTTAAGCTCTCTGGGTTTGAGGACTGAAGCACAATTGTCCTTTACTTAACAGCTAGTATACATATCTATGTGAATACATACCATGTTCATCTTTCCATATCTGAATTATGTCACTCAATATACTCTTCCAAAGTTCCATCCATTTGCTTACAAATTTAGGATATCAATGGTTTTACCAACTGAAAACATATTTGATTGAATAATTGTACCACATTTTCTTACTCTATTTTTCAGTTGAGGGACATCGATGTTGTTTACAGTTTCTGATTATTATGAATAAAGATGCAATAAAGATCACTGAGCAAGTGTCTTTGTGGAAGCAGAGTAGAAAATTTGTAGCATAAACTCAAAAGTGATATAGCTGTGTCTTACTATAGAATAATTACAGGTTTCTGAGGAACCATTATATTGATTTTCCTCATGGCTGTACTAGTTTGTAATTCCCCCAACCATGGAGGAATGTTTCAAATCCTTGCTACCATGTACTGTTCCTTGAGATTTGATATTAGTCATTCAGATAGTAATAAATTAATCATAAATTAGTTATAAATTGTGTCTCAATGATGGCTAAAGATAATGAAGAAAAAAATAAGAGTTTCTAAAACATTTGAAATCCTCTGTTGAGAATTTACCTTCTATCTTGCTTCAGCAGTCATTGAGTACAGAGTTTATGTATGTTTCTGTGACTTTGTAGGCCATCAGATATTTATCTTGTTCAAATGAACTTTTAGTTTATGGTGGTCTGAGAGGACACAGGATTATTTAAATTTTCTTGTCTATGTTAAGATTAAATTTGTTAGCAACGGGTAAATTTTGAAGAGTGTTTCATGAGCTGATGAAAAGAAAATGCATTCTTTTGGGTTTTGATGATATGTTTAGTAGATGAATGTAAGTACTCTTTGGTGCACTATTATCTGTTAGCTCCAGTATTTCTCTTTAGGTTTTGCCTACATTCCCTCTCCTTTGTTGCAAAAGTGGTATTGGAGACATCCACTATCAGTTCCTGGTGTTGCATGATTAAATATAACTTTTGTACAATTTGTTTCCTTTGTAAATGTTGATAACTTTCCATTCAGGACAGTAATTATTTTATTTTATTTTATTTTATTTTTTATTTTCATTTTAAATGATTTCCCCTTTTCTGGACCCCCGCTCTCCTAATGTCACATAAGCCCCTTCCCTCCACCTGTTCTCCGATCTACCCTTTCCCACTGTCCTGTTCTAGTTTTACCCTATACTGCTACACTGAGTCTTTCCAGAACCAGGGGCCACTCCTCCATTCTTCTTGTACCTCATTTGATGTGTGGATTATGTTTTGGATATTCCAGTTTTCTAGGTTAATATCCACTTATTAGTGAGTGCATATCATGATTGATCTTTTGAGACTGGGTTACCTCACTTAGTATGATGTTCTCTAGCTCCATCCATTTGCCTAAGAATTTCATGAATTCATTGTTTCTAATGGCTGAATAGTACTCCATTGTGTAGATATATCACATTTATTTGCATCCGCTCTTCTGTTGAGGGATACCTGGGTTCTTTCCAGCATCTGACAATTATAAATAGGGCTGCTATGAACATAGTAGAGCATGTAACCTTATTACATGGTGGGGAATCCTCTGGGTATATGCCCAGGATTGGTATAGCAGGATCCTCTGGACCTGACATGACCAGTTTTCTGAAGAATGGCCAGATTGATTTCCAGAGTGGTTTCACCAGCAGTGGAGAAGTGTTCCTATTACTGCACATATTGCCAACACCTGCTGTCTCCTTAATTTTTAATATTAGTCATTCTGACTCATGTATGGTGAAATCTCAGGGTTGTTTTGATTTGCATTTCCCTAATGACTAATGAAGTCAAGCATTTTTTCTAAGAAATGAAAAAATCACTTTGTTGTATCTTTCTAATATTAATGAAGAGTCCTTGTCCTTTGTACTTAGTTTTGGTTTGAAATATTTACATATATATGTATGCTAGAATGGCTAAGCCAGCTTGCTTCTTTGGTCCATTAGTTTGTACAGGATAGATCAGGATACTGAGTGCTCACAACCTGAACTGAAAGCAGGAAGCAGAGAGAATTAATTGAAGGTAATAAGATGATACCAGCTGTGAGTTTCTGTCTGTGATGATATACTATTTTCCTCACACCAACGCCAGTCTTGCAAGTAGCACTTACCTTTTGGGATTCGTTGTTCAAATTCTGAATATTAAGGATGGAATTACATACATTTTTATTCAAAATATTCCTTTTTTTAAAATTTGGTATATTCTTCATTTCCATTTCAAATGATTTCCCCTTTTCTGTCTCCCCACTCCCCGAAAGTCCCATAAGCCCTCTTCCCTCCCCCTGTTCCCCCATCTACTCCTTCCCAATTCCCTGTTCTGGAGTTCCCCTATACTGCTGCACTGAGTCTTTCCAGAACCAGGGGCCACTCCTCTGTTCTTGGACATCATTTAATATGTGAGTTATGTGTATGAGTTGGGTATTCAAAATTTCTAGGCTAATATCCACTTATCATTGAGGACATACCATGACTGATCTGTTGAGACTGGGTTACCTCACTTAGTATGATGTTCTCCAGCTCCATCCATTTGTCTAAGAATTTCATGAATTCATTGTTTCTAATGGCTGAGTAGTATTCCTTTGTGTAAATATACCACATTTATTTTTTATTCATTCCTCCTTTGAGAAAAACCTGGGATCTTTCCAGCTTCTGGCTACTACAAATAGGGCTGCTATGAACATAGTAGACCATGTGTCCTTATTCTATTCTGGGGAATCCTCTGGGTATATGCCCAGGAGTGGTATAGCAGTGACGTGCCCAGTTTTCTGAGGAACCACTAGACTGATTTCCAAAGTGGTTGCACCAACTTGCAATCCCACCAGCAGTGGAGAATTGTTCCTCTTTTTCTATATCCTCTGGATATATGCCCAGGAGTGGTATAACAGGGTCCTCAGGAAGTGACATGCCCAGTTTTCTGAGGAACCACCAGACTGATTTCCATAGTGGTTGCACCATCTTGCAATCCCACCAGCAGTAAAGGAGTGTTCCTCTTTCTCCACATCCTCGCCAACACCTGCTGTCTCCTGAGTTTCTGACCTTAGCCATTCTGACTGGTGTGAGGTGAAATCTCAGGGTTGTTTTGATTTGCATTTCCCTACTGATTAATGATGTTGAACATTTCTTAAGGTGTTTCTCAGCCCTCCGAATTTCTTCATGTGAAAATTCTTTGTTTAGCTCTGTTCCCCATTTTTAAAGGGGTTATTTGGTTCTCTTGGTTGTACCTTCTTGAGTTCTCTGTATATATTAGATATTAGCCCTCTGTCAGATTTAGGGTTGGTGAAGATCCTTTCTCAATCTGTTGGTTGCTGTTTTGTTCTTTTGACAGTGTCCTTTGCCTTAAAGAAACTTTGTAGTTTTCTGAGGTCCCATTTGTCTATTATTGATCTTAGTGCATAAGATATTGGTGTTCTATTCAGGAACATTTCCCCTGTGCCCATGTCCTTAAGGGTCTTCCCCATTTCTTTTCACAACACCACACCCTTCTCTCAAGAGTCAGACATCACTTTGGAGGAGGTACTGGAAAGATTCTATGAATCAAAGATAGTGAATAACTCCAGAGACAGTCTGCTTTCAAGGCAAAGAAAGCATTTTCACAAATGATTTATAGTGGCTATAACTATATGCACAAGACCCGTTCAAAACCATGCCAGAAAAATCCCAGGATATAGGAAGGGTACTCTAAAAAATCCCAGTGTGAGGTAAAAACTCTAGCCACTTCCTTCTGGTCACTATTGGGAAATGGAAAATTATATTTTTAGGGATACAGACCATGAACCTAATAACAACAGTAACTGCATATGATGGTTTTAGTGAGAAATGTATCCTTTAAGATTAGATATTAGAATACATTATTTTCTACATGCCTGATGTTTGCCAAGGTATAGTAGCTTATGTAGATTGTGGAAGAAGTATCTTATAATATGCAGACTTTGAACATTTGCACATCACTTGACTTTCACCTTATTTCCCCTTTTAGTGCTTGTAACAGATGTGAATTCTCAGCCTCCTACTAGTTTTACTATTCCTGACACTTGCTGCCATACAACCCATCATGAAAGAGCCTTTTCTATCTGAAATCATGACAAACTAAACTATACGTTTTGTGAGGAGTCCTGGTCATGGAATTTCATCATCCCAACTGTAAGTGAATACAATGAATTTTGTGGGTTTATCAAAAACACAGAAAATATGAACGGGGTAGTTACTGGTAGAGGGATAAAAGAAATGAAGGAACTAGAAGAAATGAAATGCAGAATGGATTTTTCTTTTTTTTAAAGATTTATTTATTGTTTATATGTTAAGTACACTGTAGCTCTCTTCAGACATACCAGAAGAGGGTGTCAGATCTCATTACGGATGGTTGTAAACCACCATGTGGTTGCTGGGGTTTGAATTCAGGACCTTTAGAACTGCAGTCAGTGCTCTTAACCACCGAACCATCCCTACAACCCTGGATTTTTCTTTTTTAACCTAAACATCCATCAGCTTAGAATGAAGAAACTAGGTAACTTTATTCTGTAAAAGTTTGTGTTCTGATTGAATTCAAGGCCCACTACATAGATGAGGACCTATGTGGTTCATAGTGCAAATTTGATCATTTCCCATAGCTCAGGAGGTCATTTGCTATAGATAAAAACCTACTATGATTCTTTTTAGTTAGGTGGATATAGTATCAATCAAGCCACACATGAAAACATATCATATATATTTGGTAATATTTAGTTGTAATAATAATAGAATTCTACCATTCAAAGCAAAATAGACAGAAAATGTTATGTAATTTTAAAGCATGAATAACTGTATACATGGTTTTTGAAAGGTAAAGAAGCAAATAACTTTCACTATGTATGTTCATTTACTTATAACTTACATGTAGTATAGGTATTTATATAGCTACCTAATAGTGTGAGATCTTTTGATATATTCTGACACTCTGATTTCGGCTAACCCTCTCCCCTACTTCTGCATGTATATCTCTCCCTAATTAGAACCTGACTGACTATTCTATGACCTTCATCAGTTTACTTGTAACTTCCTTTTGACCCATCTACTGCTCTCTGACTTCAAAGCCTGCGATGGTTCCTATTTACTGGATTCAGAATTTTCTTCATGTTATTCACTCAGATAAGCAGATTTTGATGTAGGAGACACTGATGAGAAAGAACATTTCTGATTTATTGTCTAGATTAACTCACTCAGTACCATTTTTTTTTATAATTTTATTCATGTTCTTGGCAAAGCCTTTACTGCATCTTTTGACAGATGAATACCCTTCTGTAATGTATATGGACCACAAATCTAATCATCAGTTAGGGCATTCATATTACTTCTATTTCCTAGTTATTGTGACTATATCAATAATGAGTAAGACTGAGAAATATTTACAGAAGAATGTTGAGTATTTGGGTAAATAAGAACGGGTAGTAAGATTCAGCACATTTACAAACAAATCAAAAAGATCCTTATAATGAGCTTGAGCAGGAACTAGATGTTTTAGCTTCTTATGTGATGTAGTAAAATGTTCTGACAAAAGCGACTTTTATCTTTCTGAGAGAAAAAATGCTAATTTGGCTCCCAACTTGAGGTTTCTCTTCTCATGACAGTGAAGTCACAGCAATGAAACCTTGAGAAAATTCATTACACCAAGCATAGAGTCAAAAGTAGATAAGAATGAATTAATACATTTTTAACTTGTTACCTCCATTTTGTGTAGTCCAGGATGTCTGGACCAGGTAATGATGCTTAATATAATTCAGAAGGGCTTTGCTGTATCAAGTAACATAATCAAGTTATTTCTGCACAGACGATATTTGAGATTATTCTTAATTTAGTTTAAGGACCTTTTTAATTTTTCCTCATGTATCGTATATGTGCTTAGTACCTTTATTCCTTAATGATAATTAAATAATTAATTAATACAAACTACCATATTAGCTCTTATAAAACATCTTATAAAGAAAGGTTTACATTTAGTTAATATTCAGAAAAATCAAAATGGGATGTATACTGCTTCAATTTTATAAAAAAATATATGAGGATAACAAATCGTTATGGTTTTGAAAAAAATAATGAAAGAATTAGAATTTCACTGATAAGAGATCAATCACCATATATGTGAAAAATTTCCTTTCAGCAGTTTGAATATTTCAACAGTCATTTTGTTTAAACATGTTAAGTATTAAAATATGTATTAGGTTAAATATTTGTTATAGTACCCACAATGAAAGGAAATAGTAATGGATAAAAAGACTGAACTCTAAAGAATACAGTTTTCTTTCATAAAAATATTCTTGCAAATATTATAAGGTAAGAAAAACAGGTTATTTGATTTCTGACATATTTCTGTTAATAAACAAAAAATTCCTTGATTTATATTTCTCACTGTGCTATGAATTTTTGGAGGTATGGTATTAAAATTTTTTATAGGTAAAATTTTTGTTGTGCTGGCCAGAATTACATGAATAATTCCTTAAATCTCTTCTGAAATTTGCCCATAAGAGAAAGCTCTTGTCAGCAAAAATGTTATAATTTCTTAGAGGAACTCACTAGTGGGACTCTGTGAATTCTTCGTATTTTCTCTACTAGAGCTCTCATGTACTACCTTCTTTCCTAGTGTTTTTTCAATGTACACATAGAGAGATGAATAAAGGCAAAGATTTTGATGCAATTTAGTATACCATTTGGGAAATGATAAATAATAGGCTGCAGGGCTTTTGTTTGATTGTTTGTTTGTATTATGATCTGACAGTCAAGTTAATTATAACAGTTTTTAAAGGTCAACTGAACATTAGAATCACAAAATCTAATTAATCTAAATTTTGTCTTGGGTTTAGATTAATTCACTTTAAGCTTGAGAATATAATATACCCCAGCTTCTCATTTCTATGTTTTCACCTGTCAAGACAGTTTGAAGAAGGGACAATAACATTACAAAGAAATTTCTGAAAACATACAGGCCAATATAGTAAAGGCCATGGAGTTCACGTGTATAAAATGCCATCTGAAAAATTTAACTCAGGTTAATTTTTTAATTTATTACTATCTTTTTCACTAGCATATCATTTATGTTAAGAATTACAATTTTCTTTTAAGATCACATATTTATTTGTGAGTTGCATAAATTATAAATGTTGCTATAATTTCAATATTCCCTTTAAACTTTATTTACTGTGTTCCCATATCATGGAATTAAAATTCAGCGGGACCATTGTTCTAATCAATTGGATACTTGTTCTGTTAGGTAGTGACTTGTACCAGGAGTACCATAAATTTTTTCTATATAGAAGCCCTTGTGAAGGAAGACATGGGAGGAATATATCAAAAATTGCTTTGCTAAGGCCCCATGTAACTCACAAGGGGCACAAAAATGAATAAAATATATCTATCATTATTTAATGATGTTTTGCTTATGTCTAATTACATGAGAGTATGTGCAACACACATTCCTTACTATGAGAGGTTACACTTAATTAGAAATTTTACTAATTTAAAAAGCTTCCTTTCCTTCTTTTAAAAAAGAAAAGAATATACTTATTTCATTATTTCATGATCACATCTTTTTATTATACGGTGTTTGAGGTTTGCTGGACAGTCACCTACACATTCCTCAATGAGTTTATCACAAATTTGAGACACATTTTTTTTGAAAGTGAATTATTAAGGTGTTATCCTGCTATTTGAATCTGGGGAAAGATTAACAACACACTTGAA
Source organism: Apodemus sylvaticus (assembly GCF_947179515.1). Lineage (NCBI taxonomy): Eukaryota > Metazoa > Chordata > Mammalia > Rodentia > Muridae > Apodemus > Apodemus sylvaticus. The sequence goes on from NW_026262996.1 coordinate 2,096,974, forward strand.
AAGTAGGAAGATGTGCAAGCACATGACCGGAATTATATCATCGTTAAAGCTGAAATATGAATATTTATACTTCATGGGTTATGTGGAATATACAGTGATACCTGTTCTCAAAATAAAATGCTTAAAATATGAGAAACAGGTGTCCTCTTCCTTGTTGTTTCCATGTGGACTGTAGAAAACAGAGAGGGAAATCCCTGATTATGATCCTTGTACACAAAAGGCAACCCCTGTAAGTCTCTTGACTTCATTGTTTCAAAATTAGTATGAAGAATCAAGAAGCAGCTATGATCCGTACTAATAGCAGTTACTTATTAGGGAAAACTACATGCATTGAGTACTTCCTAGTTGGTGATTCTGCACATACTAGAGAGACGTGCTGTGATTAAATGAATCAATATACAAGGTTGCACTCTATCTCATGACCGTAGAGGTGTTTTCCGGGACTACATCAAATATAACTTTCATTGCCCATGATCATAGCTTTTATATTATTCTAGAAGGTATGAAGTTGATACTGATATTATCAAGTTAATAATTTAAGATATGTTCTCATTATTTCGTAAGAGGTCTGGAGAACAGACATCAATAACATATCTTATTCAGCTTGGGAGGTAAACTTTCTGGCAATCATTATACAATATTCCCGAAGATCCATTGCAAAAACTGTGGAAAAATGAGATGTTCAGATGAGGTAAATTTGGCTTTCTTTTCTTTCTTTTTTTTTTTTTTTTTGACAGAAACAGAAATTGGCATTTTTTTATTTTCTATATTCTTTGTTTACATTCCAAATGATTTTCCACTTCCTGGTTACCCCCTCCTCATAAATCCCATAAGACCTCTTCATTCCACCCATTCCCCAATCAACCCCCTCCCACTTTGCTGTCCTGGAAATCCCCTAAAATGCTGCGTCAAGCCTATCCAGGACCTGGGTCCTCTCCTTCTTTCCTTCTTATGAATGATTTGATATGTGAGCTATATCTAGTGTATTCAGAGCTTTAGGGCTAATATCCACTTATCAGTGACAGCATTCCATATGTGTTTTTTTGTGAATGAGTTACCGTACTTAGGATAATATTTTCCAGTTTCAAACACTGGCCTAAGGACTTCATGATTGCATTGTTTTTATTTACTGTGTAGTACTCTATTGTGTAAATATACCACATTTTCTGTATCCATTCATCCATTGAGTGACATCTAAGTTCTTTCCAGCTTCTGGCTATTATAAATAAGGCTGTGACGGACATAGTGGAGCATGTGACCTTATTTCATGCCAGGGATTCCTCTGGGTATATGCACAGGAATGGTATTGCAGGGTTCTCAAGGATTGTCATTTTCACTTTTCTGAGTAACCACCAGACTGATGTCCAGAGTGGTTGTACCATCTTGCAATCCCACCAGCAATGGAGGAGTGTTCCTCTTTCTCCACATCCTTGCCAGCACCTCCTGTCTCCTGAGTTTATGATCTTAGCCATTATGATTGCTGTGTGGTGAAATCTCAGGATTGCTTTGATTTGCATTTCCATGATGACTGTGGATGTTGAACATTTCTTAAGGTGCTTCACAGCCATTTAGTATTCCTCAGGTGAAAACTCTTTGTTTAGCTCAGTACCCCATTTCTAAAGGGGTTATATGGCTCTCTGGAATCTACCTTCTTGAGTTCTTTTTATATCTTGGATATTAGCCCTCTGTCACATGCTGTGTTGGTAAAGATCTTTTCTCAATTTGTTGGTTGCCTTTTGTTCTTTTGACAATATCCTTTGCATTACAGAAACTGTAGTTTTATGAGGTCCCATCTGTCAATTCTTGATCTTAGAGCAAAAGTTATTGGTGTTCTGTTGAGGAAATTTTCCCCTGTGCCCATCTCCTCAAGGGTCTTCCCCAGTTTATTTTCTATTAGATTCGGTGTGTCTGGTTTTATGTGGAGGTTCTAGATACACTTGGACTTGAGCTTAGTACAAGGAGATAAGAATGGGCCAATTTGCATTTTTTTAATGCTGACCTCCAGTTGAACTAGCACCATTTGTTGAAAAAATTATCTTTTTCCTTTGGATGGTTGTAGCTCCTTTGTCGAAGATTAAGTGAACATAGTTCAGTGGGTTCATTTCCAGTTCTTCAATTCTAATCCATTGATCTACTTTTCTGTAACTGTACCAATAAACAGTTACAGAACCAAATGTGTTTTTAACACAATTGCTCTGCAGTACAGCTTAAGGTCAGGGATAATGATTCCCCAAAAGGTCTATTACTGTTAGGATAGCTTCAGATTTCCTGGGATTTTTGTTATTCCAGATGAATTTGGAATTGCTCTTTCTAAGTCTATGAAGCATTGAGTTTAGATTTTGATGGGCATTGCATTGAATCAGTAGATTTCTTTTGGAAAGATGGTCATTTTTCTTTATTAACACTGCCAATCCAAAAGCCTGGAAGATTTTACTATTTCTGAGGTCTTCTTTGATTTCTTTCTTCAAAGACTTGAGGTTGCTGTCATACAGAACTTTCACTTGTTTAGTTAGAGTCACACCAAGATACCTTATATTGTTTGTGGCTATTGTTAAAGGTGTCGTTTCCCCAATTTATTTCTCAGTCTGTATTCCATTGTGTAAATATACCACGTTTTCTGTATCCATTCCTCCACTGAGGGACATCTGGTTTCTTTCCTTCTTCTGACTATTAAAATCAGACTGAATATTTCTTAAGGTGCTTCTAAGCAATTCAAAGTTCTTCAGATGAAAAGTCTTTGTTTAGCTCTGTACTCCATTTTTAATAGGGTTATTTGGTTATCTGGAGTCTTACTTCTTGAGTACATTGTATATATTGGAAACTCATACTCTGTCAGGTGTAGGGTTGGTGAAGATATTTTTTCCAATTTGTTGGTTAACATTTTGTCTTTTTGACAGTGTCCTTTGCCTTACAGAAACTTTGCAGTTTTTTGAGGTTGATTTGTCAATTCTTGATCTTAGAACTTAAGCTATTGGAGTTCTGTTCAGGAGCTTTTTCCATGTGCCCATGTCTTCAAGGGTTTTCCCCAGTTTCTTTTCTACTTGTTTCAGTGTGTCTAGTTTTATGTGGAGGTCCTTGGATTTGGACTTAGTACAAGGAGCTTAGAATGAATCAATTTTCATTCTTCTGCATGATGACCTCCATTTTCTTTCTTTCGAATTACTTTCTCAGCCTCCTTATACTTTGAATATAGAAGTCTACTGATTTGCTTGAGTTGATTTTATAACCAGACCTTTGGTGAAGATGTTTTTCAGCTGTATGAGTTCTCTGGTGAGTTATGTTGGTCACTTAAGTATACTATCTTATCATCTGAAAATAGTGATAGTTTGATTTTTTCCTTTCCAATTTGTGTTCTTTTGACCTCTTTATGTTGTCTAATTGCACTCTCTAGCAATTCAAGTACTATATGGAATAAATAGGGAGAGAGGTCAGCCTTTTCTAGTCCCTAATTATCAGGTTTCTCTCCAATTACTTTGATGTTGGCTACTGGTTTCATGTATATTGATTTTATTTTGTTTAGATATGGGAATTGAATTCCTGTTCTTTCCAAGACCTTTAGCATGAAAGGATGATAAATTTTATCAAATGCTTTTTCAGCATCTAATAAAATGACCAGTGTTTTTTTTCCTTTCAGTTTGATTGTGTAGTAGATTGCATTGGTATATTTCCATATATTGACCCATCTGGGCATCCCTGGAATGAAGCCTACTTGATCATGGTGAATGAACATTTTGATGTGTTCTTGGATTCAAGTTAGAAATACTTTTATTAAGTAGTTTTGCATTGATATTCATAAGGGAAACTGGCATGAAGCTCTCTTTCTTTTTTGGATCTTAGTTTGGCATAGGTATCAGAATAATTGTGGCTTTGTAGAATGAGATGGGTAGTTTTCATTCTGTTTCTATTTTGTGGGAAAGTTTGAAGAGTATTGGTGTCAGGTTTTCTTTGAAGGTCTGAAAGAATTCTGAGCTAAAATCATCTGGTCCTGTACTTTTTTTGATTGGAAAACTCTCTTTCTTTCTTTTTTTTAGATAATTTTTTTATTCAATATATTTTTTATATACATTTCAAATGATTTCCCCAGTTGGAAAACTTTCTATGACCACTTCTATTTCTTTAGGGGTTATTGGATGGTTAACATGGCATATCTGATCTTGATTAAATTTTTGTAGTTGGTAGCTGTCTATGAAACTGTACATTTCATTCAGATTTTCCAATTGTGTTCAGTATAGGCTTTTGTAGTAGAATCTGATGATATTTTTTGAATTACATCGGGTTTTTTTGTTATATCCCCCTTGACATTTCTAGTTTTGTTAATTTGGATATTGTCTCTGTGCCCTTTGGTCAGTCTGGCTATGGGTTTATCTATCTTGTTGATTTTCTCAAAGAACCAGCTACAAGATTTGTTGATTCTTTGTATGGTTCTCTTTGTTTCTATTTGATTTATTTCAGCACTGTGTTGATGATTTCTGCTTTCTATTCCTCGTGGGTGAATTAGCTTCTTTTTGTTTCAGAGTTTTCAGATGTGCCATTAAGCTGCTAGTATATGCTCTATCCAGTTTCATTTTGGAGGCCCTGATGACTATGAGATTTCCTCTTAGCACTGCTTTTCTTGTGTCCCATATATTTGGGTATGTTGTGTCTTAATTTTTTTTTTTTTTTTTTTTTTTTTTTTGAAGAACACTCAGTGTTCTTAAACACTAAGCCATCTCTCCAGCTGGATGTTTACTTTTTTTTTTTTTGAATCTTTTTTTTATTTGATATATTTTTTATTTACATTTCAAATGATTTCCCCACTCCCAAAGAGTCCCGTAAACCCCCTTCTGTCCCCCTGTCCTCCCACCCACCCCTTCCCACTTCCCCGTTCTGGTTTTGCTGAATACTGCTTCATTGAGTCTTTCCAGAACAAGGGGCCACTCTTCCTTTCTTCTTGTACCTCATTTGATGTGTGGATTATGTTTTGGGTAATCTAGGTTTCTAGGTTAATATCCACTTATTAGTGAGTGCATACCATGATTCACCTTTTGAGTCTGGGTTACCTCACTCAGTATGATGTTCTCTAGCTCCATCCATTTACCTAAGAATTTCATGAATTCGTTGTTTCTAATGGCTGAATAGTACTCCATTGTGTAGATATACCACATTTTTTGCATCCACTCTTCTGTTGAGGGATGTTGTTGGGTTCTTTCCAACACCTGGCAATTATAAATAGGGCTGCTATGAACATAGTAGAGCATGTATCCTTATTACATGGTGGGGAATCCTCTGGGTATATGCCCAGGAGTGGTATAGCAGGATCTTCTGGAAGTGAAGTGCCCAGTTTTCGGAGGAACCGCCAGACTGATTTCCAGAGTGGTTGTACCAATTTGCAACCCCACCAGCAGTGGAGGAGTGTTCCTCTTTCTCCACACCCTCTCCAACACCTGCTATCTCCTGAATTTTTAATCTTAGCCATTCTGACTGTTGTAAGGTGAAATCTCAGGGTTGTTTTGATTTGCATTTCCTTAATGACTAATGATGTTGAGCATTTTTTAAGATGCTTCTCCGCCATCCGAAGTTCTTCAGGTGAGAATTCGTTGTTTAACTCTGTACCCCATTTTTTAATAGGGTTGTTTGGTTTTCTGGAATCTAACTTCTTGAGTTCTTTATATATATTGGATATTAGCCCTCTATCTGATGTAGGATTGGTGAAGATCTTTTCCCAATTTGTTGGTTGCCGATTTGTCCTCTTGATGGTGTCCTTTGCCTTACAGAAACTTTGTAATTTTATGAGGTCACATTTGTCAATTCTTGTTCTTAGAGCATACGCTATTGGTGTTCTGTTCAGAAACTTTCTCCCTGTACCGATGTCCTCAAGGGTCTTCCCCAGTTTCTTTTCTATTAGCTTCAGAGTGTCTGGCTTTATGTGGAGGTCCTTGATCCATTTGGAGTTGAGCTTAGTACAAGGAGACAAGGATGGATCAATTCGCATTTTTCTGCATGCTGACCTCCAGTTGAACCAGCACCATTTGTTGAAAAGGCTATCTTTTTTCCATTGGATGTTTTCAGCCTCTTTGTCGAGGATCAAGTGGCCATAGATGTGTGGGTTAATTTCTGGATCTTCAATCCTGTTCCATTGATCCTCCTGCCTGTCACTGTACCAATACCATGCAGTTTTTAACACTATTGCTCTGTAGTATTGCTTGAGGTCAGGGATACTGATTCCCCCAGAATTTCTTTTGTTGCTGAGAATAGTTTTAGCTATCCTGGGTTTGTTGTTATTCCAGATGAATTTGACAATTGCTCTTTCTAACTCTGTGAAGAATTGAGTTGGGATTTTGATGGGTATTGCATTGAATCTGTAGATTACTTTTGGCAAAATGGCCATTTTAACTATATTGATTCTACCGATCCATGAGCATGGGAGGTTTTCCCATTTTTTGAGGTCTTCTTCCATTTCCTTCTTCAGAGTCTTGAAGTTCTTGTCATACAGATCTTTCACATGTTTGGTAAGAGTCACCCCAAGATACTTTATACTATTTGTGGCTATTGTGAAGGGGGTCATTTCCCTAATTTCTTTCTCAGCCTGCTTATCCTTTGAGTATAGGAAGGCCACTGATTTGCTTGAGTTGATTTTATAACCTGCCACTTTGCTGAAGTTGTTTATCAGCTGTAGGAGCTCTCTAGTGGAGTTTTTTGGGTCACTTAGGTAGACTATCATGTCGTCTGCAAATAATGATAGTTTGACTTCTTCCTTTCCAATTTGTATCCCTTTGAACTCCTTATGTTGTCGAATTGCCCGAGCTAGTACTTCAAGTACAATATTGAAAAGATAAGGAGAAAGGGGGCAGCCCTGTCTAGTCCCTGATTTTAGTGGGATTGCTTCAAGTTTCTCTCCATTTACTTTGATGCTGGCTACCGGTTTGCTGTATATTGCTTTTACTATGTTTAGGTATGGGCCTTGAATTCCTGTTCTCTCTAAGACTTTAAGCATGAAAGGATGCTGAATTTTGTCAATTGCTTTTTCAGCATCCAATGAAATGACCATGTGGTTTTGTTCTTTGAGTTTGTTTATGTAGTGGATTGCATTGATGGATTTCCGTATATTGAACCAACCATGCATTCCTGGGATAAAGCCTACTTGTTCATGGTGGATGATCGTTTTAATGTGTTCTTGGATTCGGTTGGCAAGAATTTTATTGAGTATTTTTGCATCGATGTTCATAAGGGAAATTGGTCTGAAGTTCTCTTTCTTTGTTGGATCTTTGTGTGGTTTTGGTATGAGAGTAATTGTGGCTTCGTAGAAGGAATTGGGTAGTGTTCCTTCTGTTTCTATTTTGTGGAATAATTTGAAGAGTATTGGTGTTAATTCTTCTTTGAAGGTCTGATAGAATTCTGCACTGAAACCATCTGGTCCTGTGCTTTTTTTGGCTGGAAGGCTTTCTATGACTCCTTCAATTTCTTTAGGCATTATGGGACTGTTTAGATGATCTATTTGGTCCTGATTTAATTTTGGTATTTGGTATCTGTCAAGGAAATTGTCCATTTCCTCCAGATTCTCCAGTTGTGTCGAGTACAGGCTCTTGTAGTAGGATCTGATGATTTTTTGGATTTCCTCAGTTTCTGTTGTTATATCTCCCTTTTCATTTCTAAGTTTGTTAATTTGGATACTTTCTCTGTGCCCTTTGGTCAGTCTGGCTAAGGGTTTATCTATCTTGTTGATTTTCTCAAAGAACCAGCTCCTGGTTTTGTTGATTCTTTGTATGGTTCTCTTTGTTTCTACTTGATTGATTTCAGCCCTGAGTTTGATGATTCCCTGCCTTCTACTCCTCCTGGGTGAAACAGCTTCTTTTTGTTCTAGGGCTTTCAGGTGTGTCATTAAGCTGGTAATGTAAGCTCTCTCCATTTTCTTTTTGGAGGCACTCAGGGCTATGAGTTTTCCTCTTAGCACTGCTTTCATTGTGTCCCATAGATTTGGGTATGTTGTGTTTTCATTTTCATTGTGTTCTAAAAAGTCTTTAATTTCTTTCTTTATTTCTTCCTTGACCAATGTATCATTGAGTAGAATATTATTCAGTTTCCACGTATATGTGGGTTTTCTGTTGTTTTTGTTGTTATTGAAGACCACTTTTACTCCATAGTGATCTGATAGGAGACATGGGATTAGTTCGATCTTCTTATATTTGTTGAGGTCTGTCTTATGACCAATTATATGGTCGATTTTGGAGAAGGTACCATGAGGTGCTGAGAAAAAGGTATATTCTTTTGCTTTAGGATAGAATGTTCTATATATATCTGTTAAATCTAATTGGTCCAAAGCTTCAATTAATTTCATTATGTCCCTGTTTAGCTTCTGTTTTCCTGATCGGTCCATTGAGGAAAGTGCAGTGTTGAAGTCACCCACAATTATTGTGTTAGGTGCAATATGTGCTTTGAGCTTTAATAAAGTTTCTTTTACGAATGAGGGTGCCCTTGCATTTGGAGCATAGATGTTCAGGATTGAGAGTTCTTCTTGTTGTATTTTTCCTTTGACCAGCAAGAAGTGTCCCTCTGGGTCTCTTTTGATGACTTTGGGTTGAAAGTCAATTTTATCTGATATTAAAATGGCTACTCCAGCTTGTTTCCTGAGACCATTTGCTTGTAAAATTGTCTTCCAGCCTTTTACTCTAAGGTAGTGTTTGTCTTTGACCCTTAGGTGTGTTTCCTGTAAGCAGCAAAATGTAGGGTCCTGTTTACGTATCCAGTCAGTTAGTCTATGGCTTTTTATTGGGGCATTGAGTCCATTGATGTTAAGAGATATTAAGGAATAGTGATTGTTACTTCCTGTCATTTTTGACGTTAATTTTTAAATTTGATTGCTTAACTTCTTTTGGGTTTGATGAAAGGTTACTTTCTTGCTTTTTCCAGGGTGAAGTTTCCCTCCTTGTATTGGTGTTGTCCTCCTATTATCCTTTGTAGGGCTGGGTTTGTGGATAGATATTGGGTAAACTTGGTTTTGTCATGAAATATCTTAGTTTCTCCATCTATGGTGATTGAGAGTTTTGCTGGATATAGTAGTTTTGTTTGGCATTTGTGTTCTCTTAGAGTCTGCATGAGATCTGCCCAGGACCTTCTAGCCTTCATAGTCTCAGGTGAAAAGTCTGCTGTGATTCTGATAGGTCTTCCTTTATATGTTTCTTGGCCTTTTTCTCTTACTGCCTTTAATATTCTTTCTTTGTTTAGAACATTTGCTGTTCTGATTATTATGTGACGGGAAGTATTTCTGTTCTGGTCCAGTCTGTTTGGAGTTCTGTAGGCTTCTTGTATATTCATTGGCATCTCTCTCTTTAGGTTAGGGAAGTTTTCTTCCATAATTTGATTGAAGATATTTGCTGGCCCTTTAAGCTGTAAATCTTCACTCTCATCTATGCCTATAATCCTTAGGTTTGGTCTTCTCATTGTGTCCTGGATTTCCTGGATATTTTGGGTTACAAGCTTTTTGCTTTTTGCATTTTCTTTAACTGTTGAGTCCATGGTTTCTATGGTATCTTCAGCGTCTGAGATTCTTTCTTCTATCTCTTGTATTCTGTTGTTGATATTTGCATCTATGTCCACTGATTTCTTCCCAAGGCTTTCTATCTCCAAAGTTGTCTCCCTTTGAGTTTTCTTAGTTGTTTCTACTTCTGATTTTAGATCCTGGATTGTTTTGCTTAGCTCCTTCACTTGCTTGTTTGTGCTTTGCTGTAATTCTTTAAGAGATTTTTGTGTTTCCTCTTTCATGACCGCAGCCTGTTGACCAAAGTTCTCCTGTATTTCTTTAAGTGTTTTTTGTGTTTCCTCCTTATTGGCTTTTGTATTCTCCTGGATTTCTTTCTATGATTTTTGTGTTTTCCTTGCAAGGGCTTCTAACTTTTTATCCATTTTCTCCTGAAATTCTTTAAGTATGTCCTTCATGTGTTCCTGTACCAGCATCATGACCAGTGATTTTAAATCCAAATCTTGTTTTACTGGTGTGATGGGGTATCCAGGACATGCTGGTAAAGGAGAATTGGGTTCAGATGTTGCCATATTGCCTTGATTTCTGTTAGTGACCTTCCTGCGTCTGCCTTTTGCCATCTAGTTCTTACTGGTGTTAGTTGGTGTTGTCAATGCTGGACTCACCAGTGCAAGCTGCCCCTTCCCAGGTGGCCTCTGGTGCACAGCTTACCTCCTGCACTGCCTGGAGACAGAGTGTTGTTGTCCAGGCTGTTTAGACCCCGAAGCAGACACCTGAAGGCTCCTGCTGGGGCCCGCTGGATTCACTGGAGCACACCAACTTCTCCCTGCTGGCCGCCTGGAAGCCCCACCTGCCTCTTTCAGGACTTAGGAGATGTGGTGTTGCCGCTCAGGCTGATCTGGATCCGGAAGCATAGAGGCTACTGCCAGAGGCCTCAGGACCGAAATCTAGGCTCTCTCCCGCTGGCCGCCCGGAAGCACCACCTGCCTCCTTCAGGACCTGGAGATGTGGCACTGCTGCTCAGGCCAATCTGGATCCGGAAGAGGAGAAGTCGGAGGGCTACCACCAGAGGCCTCAGGACAGAAGCCCAAGCTGGAACGAGCTGTGCTGTGAGCTCCCAGACTGCCTCTGGGCGCACACCGGGTCCCCCGCACCTCCTGGAGACTGAGCGCTGTGGCCCAGGCTGTTCAGATCCCAAAGCAGGTGCCTGAAGGCTCCCGCTGGGGCCTGCTGGGTTCACCGGAGCACACTGACCTCTCCCGCTGGCCGCCCGGAAGCACCGTGTCTTCATTTTCATTAAATTCTTTGTCTTTGATTTCTTTCTTTCTTTATTTTTTGATCAAGTTATCATTGAGTAGTGTATTATTCATCTTTCTTGTGTATGTGGGCTTTCTGCTGTGTTTGTTGCTACTGAAGATCACTCTTTCTCCATAGTGATGTGACAAGAAGATGAGGAAGATGTATACATACAGAATGAGGGAAAAGGATTAGATGAACTCAGAGTGTCAGAAAATGTCAAAACAACTCACACTATTAAGTAGCTTCATAAATACCTATACTACATGTAAATTTTAAGTAAATCAACATACATAGTACATGTTATTTTTCTTTCTTCTAATTTACCTATTAAAAGCCATGTATACAATTATTCATGCATCTTCTTTCAAATTACATAACATTTTCTGTCTATTTTGCTTCAAATGATAGAATTATATTATAATCACAACTAAATATTACCCAAATATATATGATATATTTTCATGTGTGAGTTGATTGATTCTATATCCATCTACCTAAAAAGAAGCATAGTAGGTTCTCATTTATGGCAAATGGCCTCCTATGGGAATTGATCATATTTGCACTATGAAACATAAGTACTCATCTTTGTAGTGGCCTTGATTCTAGTCAGAACCCTAACTTCTACAGACTAAAGTTACCTATTTTCCACATTCTCATCTGTTATATGCACTAAAAATGGAAATAAAGTGTAAGTCAAATCATGTGTAAATTCGCAAAACCAGAATCCTATTAAATACATCTTCTACTATCTCCGTAACCTATTATACCTTCCCAATCATCAGACATGAAGAGAATAATGTATTCTAATACCTAATCTGAAAAGAGAAATTTCTCACTTAAACCATCATAAGCAGTTACTGTTGTTCCCACGTTCATGGTCCATATCCCTAAAAATATAAATTTCCATTTTCCAATAGTGAACAGAAGGAAGTGGTTAGAGTTCTTAGCTCACACTGGGATTTTCTTGTGAACTCTTCCCTATATCCTGGGATTTGTCTAGCATGGTCTTGAACTGGTCTTATGCTCATAGTTATGTCCACTATTCATATGTAAAGGTGCCTTCTTTTGTCTTGAAAGCAGACTTTCTCTGGAGTCATTCAATATCTTGATTCTTAGAATCTTTCCCCTACCTCCTCCAGGGTGACCTGTTGAGGAGGGTGTGCTGTTGTGGTTTAAGTAATTCCACCATTAATATTGAGAATTTGAACAAGTCATCCCAAATTGTTAATGCTGCTTGCAAGGCAGGGGTTTGTGTTAGGAAAGAATATACCTTCACAGACAGAAACTCACAGCTAGTATCATCTCATTACTTCCAATTAGTTATCTCTCCTTCCTGCTTACAATTCATGATATGAGCACTCAGTATCCCGTACAAACAAATGAACCAAAGAAGCAAGCTGCTTCAGCCAATCTAATATATACACACACATATATATATATCAAATAAAAGTGATGTACAAGGGACAAGGAAGGACACTTCACAAATAACAAAGAAAAGATACAACATGTTGATTTTTCATTTTTTAGAATTATAATTCTGAATGGAAATTTATCCACATTTATAAAGGAAGCAAATTGCAAAAAAATGTTTTAGAACCATACAAAGAATCTGCAAAGCCGGAGCTGGTTCTTTGAGAAAATCAATAAGATAGATAAACCCTTGCCAAACTAACCAAAGGGCACAGTGACAATATCCAAATTAACAAAATTAGAAATGAAAAGGGATATATAACAACAGTAACTGAAGAAATTTAAAAAATAAAGTCATCAGATCCTACTAGAAAAGTCTATATGGAATACCACGGGAAAATCTGGAGGAAATGTATAATATCTTAGACAGATACCAAATACCATATTTAAATCTGGATCAAATAGATCAACTAAACAATCTCATAACCCTTAAAGAAATAAAAGGAGTCATAGAAAGTCTCTCAACCAAGCATCTTAAAAAATGCTCAACTTCATTAGTCATTAGGGAAATGCAAATCAAAACAACCCTGAGATTTCACCTTACACCAGTCAGAATGGCTAAGATTAAAAATTCAGGAGACAGCAGGTGTTGGAGAGGATGTGGAAAAAGAGGAACACTCCTCCACTGCTGGTGGGGTTGCAAATTGGTACAATCACTCTGGAAATCAGTCTGGCGGTTCCCCCGAAAACTGGGCACCTCACTTCCAGAAGATCCTGCTATACCACTCCTGGGTATATACCCAGAGTATTCCCCACCATGTAATAAGGATACATGCTCTACTATGTTCATAGAAGCCCTATTTATAATTTCCAGATGCTGGAAAGAACCCAGGTATCCCTCAACAGAAGAGTGGATGCAAAAACTGTGGTATATCTACACAATGGAGTACTATTCAGCCATTAGAAACAATGAATTCATGAAATTCTTAGGCAAATGGATGGAGCTAGAGAACATCATACTTAGTGTGGTAACCCAGACTCAAAAGGTGAATCATGGTATCTCACTAATAAGTGGATATTAACCTAGAAAACTGGAAATACCCAAAACATAGCCCACACATCAAATGAGGTACAAGAAGAAAGGAGGAGTGGCCCCTTGTTCTGGAAAGACACAGTGAAGCAGTATTCGGCAAAACCAGAATGGGGAAGTGGGAAGGGGTGGGTGGGAGGACAGGGGAAGAGAAAGGGGCTTATGGGACCTTTGGGGAGTTGGGGGCTAGAAAAGGGGAAATCATTTGAAATGTAAATAAAAAATTATATCGAATAAAAATTTAAAAAAAAGGACAGGATCAGATGGTTTCAGTGCAGAATTCTATCAGAACTTCAAAGAAGAACTAACACCAATACTTCTCAAATTATTCTACAAAATAGAAACAGAAGGAACACTACCCAACTCTTTCTATGAAGCCACAATTACACTGATACCAAAACCACACAAAGATCCAGCAAAGAAGGGGAACTACAGGCCAATATCCCTTATGAATATCGACCTAAAAATACTCAATAAATTCTTGTCACTCAAATCCAAGAACACATCAAAACAATTATTCACCATGATCAAGTAAGCTTTATCCCAGGGATGCAGGGATGGTTAAATATACAGATATTGGTCAATGTGATCCACTACATAAACAGACTCAAAGAAAAGACCCACATGATCATTTCATTACATGCTGAAAAAGCCTTTGGCAAAATTAGGATCCTTTCATGCTAAAAGTCTTGAAAAGAAATGGAATTCACCTGCAGAAGGGGAGAAGCCCCGCGACCATATTTGCTGCCTGCCTGGACAGAAAAGGATCACTAGGTACTGTACTACCCTGAGCTTTAGATTTCTGGTGGTGCAAACCGCCAGGGGTCTGCCTGCACTCAGGAACTGAGCACATAGGCGGCTTTTGTCTGCAAGCCCACACTCAGGAACTAAGCACATAGGCGGTTCATTTGCAAGCCAGTCCACCGCAGGACTTGTCTCCTATGTAAGAATCAACAGAGGGAGTGATCCCCACCACAACATCTTCGCGCCATAATAGAGCAGATAGAGAACACCTGGTTGACCTTGACAACCTAAGTATAACATTGCTTGAGGCAAGACAGAGAAGAGCTCCAATGGCACAAAAGAGGAAGCCAGCATACCAGTAATCTGTGCCAGAAGAAACCCAGTCATCCAGTGTTGCAGAGATAACCTTAAAGATCCACAGTAGGTTGAAGCACCAGCCAGTGACAATAAGACCATCTAACTCCTGGGAGAACCAGATGGCTAAAGGCAAACATAGGAATGTTACTAACAGAAACCAAGGCATTATGGCAGGATCTGAACCCAATTATCCAACATTAGCAAGCCCTGGATACCCCAACACACCAGAAAAACAAGCTTTGGATTTAAAATCACTGGTCATGATGCTGGTACAGGAACATATGAAGGCCATACTTAAAGAAATTCAGGAGAAAATGGTTCAAAAATTAGAAGCTCTTAGATGGGAAACACAAAAATCATTGAAAGAAATTCAGGAGAATACAAAAGCCAATAAGGAGGAAATGCAAAAATCACTTAAAGAAATACAGAAGAACCTTGATTAACAGTCAGAAGTCAAGAAAGAGGAAACACAAAAATCTCTTAAAGAATTAGAGAAAAACACAATCAAACAAATGACAGAACTGAGCAAAAACTTCCAGGGTCTAAAAACAGAAGTAGAAACAACTAAGAAAGCACAAAGGGAGACAACTTTGGAGATAGAAAACCTTGGGAAGAAATCAGGGACCATAGATACAAATATCAACAACAGAATACAAGAGATAGAAGAAAGAATTTCAGATGCCAAATACCATAGAAACCATGGACTCAATAGTTAAAGAAAATGGAAAATGCAAAAAGCTTGTAACCCAAAATATCCAGGAAATCCAGGACACAATGAGAAAGCCAAATCTAAGGATTATAGGCATTGATGAGAGTGAAGACTTACAACTTAAAGGGCCAGCAAACATCTTCAACAAAATTATGGAAGAAAACTTCCCTAACCTAAAGAGAGAGATGCCCATGAATATACAAGAAGCCTACAGAATCCAAACAGACTGGACCAGAACAGAAATACCTCCCATCACATAATAATCAAAACCCCAAATGTACTAAACAAAGAATACTTAGGGCAGTAAGATATAAAGGGCAAGTAACATATAAAGGAAGACCTATCAGAATTACACCAGATTTCTCACCACAGACCATGAAAGCTAGAAGATCTTGGGCAGAGTTCATGCAGACTCTAAGAGAACACAAATGCCAGCCGAGACTACTATACCCAGTGAAACTCTTAATTACTATAGATGGAGAAACCAAGAAATTCCATGACAAAACCGAATTTACACAATATCTTTCTACAAACCCAGCCCTACAAATGATAATGGGGGGAAACACCATTACAACGAGGGAAACTACCATGGAAAGAGCAGGATATTAGGCTTCTTTCATCAAACCCAAAGAAGATAACCACACATGTATAAAATTAAAATCAAAAATGATAGGAAGCAATAACCACTACTCCTTGATATCTCTTAATATCAATGGACTCAATTCCCCAATAAAAAGACATACACTAACAGACTGGTTATGTGAACAGGACCCTACATTTTACTGCATACAGGAAACACACCTCAGTGTAAAAGATAAAAACTACCTTAGAGTAAAAGGCTGGAAGACAATTTTACAAGCAAATGGTCCCAGGAAACAAGCCGGAGTTGCCATTCTAATTTCAGATAAAATTGACTTCCAAACTAATGTCATCAAAAGAGACATTGCAGGTCACTACTTGCTGGTCAAAGGAAAAATCCAACAAGAAGAACTCTCAATCCTGAACATCTATGCCCCAAATACAAGGGCGCCCTCATTCATAAAAGAAACTTTACTAAAGCTCAAAGTGCACATGGCACCTAACACAATAATTGTGGGTGACTTCAACACTCCACTCTCACCAATGGACCGAACAGGAAAACAGAAACTAAACAGGGAGACAGTAAAACTAATTGAAGCTTTGAACCAATTGGAGTTAACAGATATATATAGAACTTTTCATACCAAAGCAAAAGAATATACCTTTTTCTCAGCCCTTCATGGTACCTTCTCCAAAATAGATCATATACTTGGTCACAAGACTGACCTCAAAAAATATAAGAAGATTGATATAATCCCATGCCTCCTATCTGATCACTATGGAGTAAAAGTGATCTTTAGTAATAGTAAAAACCACAGAAAGCCCACATACAAATGGAAACTGAACAATACTCTACTCAATGATACCTTGGTCAAGGAAGAAATAAAGAAAGAAATCAAAGATTTCTTAGAATTTAATGAAAATGAAGGCACAACATACACAAATCTATGGGACAAAATGAAAGCAGGGCTAAGAAGAAAACTCATAGCTTTCAGTGCCTCAAAAAAGAAATTCGAGAGAGCTTGCACTAGAAGATTAAGGGAACAACTGAATGCCCTGGAACAAGAAGAAGCTAATTCATCCAGGTGGAGAAGTAGACAGGAAATCATCAAACTCAGAGCTGAAATCAATCAAGTAGAAACCGAGAGAACCATACAAAGAATCAACAAGACCAAAAGCTGGTTCTTTGAAAAAATCAACAAGATAGATAAACCCTTAGCCAGACTTACCAAAGGGCACAGAGAAAGTATCCAAATTAACAAAATTAGAAATGAAACGGAGATATTACAACAGAAACTGAGGAAATCCAAAATATCATCAGATCCTACTACAAAAACCTGTACTCTACACAACTGGAGAATCTGGAGGAAATGGACATTTTCTTAGACAGATACCAATTACCAAAATTAATCCAGGATCAAATAGACCATCTAAACAGACCCATAACCCCTAAAGAAATAGAGGGGGTCATAGATAGCCTTCTGACCAAAAAAAAAAAAAAAAAAAAGCACAGGACCAGATGGCTTCAGTGCAGAATTCTATTAGACCTTCAAAGAAGACTTAACACTAATACTCTTCAAACTTTTCCACCAAATAGAAACAGAAGGAATACTACCCAACTCCTTTTTCAAAGCCACTATTACGCTGATCCCGAAACCACACAAAGATCCAACTAAGAAAGAGAATTTCAGGCCAATTTCCCTTATGAATAACGATGCAAAAATATTAAATAAAATTCTTGCCCACAGAATCCAAGAACACATCAAAACGATCATCCACCATGATCAAGTAGGCTTCATCCCAGGGATGCAGGGATGGTTCAATATAAGGAAATCCATCAATGCTATCCAGTACATAAACAAACTCAAAGAAAAAAAAAAAAACACATGGTCATTTCATTAGATGCTGAAAAAAGCATTTGACAAAATTCAGCATCCTTTCATCCTAAAAGTCTTGGAAAGGACAGGAATCCAAGGTCCATATCTAATCATATTAAAAGCAATATACAGCAAACCGGTAGCCAACATCAAACTAAATGGAGAGAAACTTGAAGCAAACCCACTAAAATCAGGGACTAGACAAGGCTGTTCCCTCTCTCCATATCTTTTCAATATAGTTCTTGAAGTCCTAGCTAGAGCAATTAGACAAGATAAGGAAGTCAAAGGGGTACAAATTGGAAAGGAAGAAGTCAAACTATCACTATTTGCAGATGATATGATCGTATACTTGAGTGACCCCAAAAACTCTACTAGAGAACTCCTACAGCTGATAAACAACTTCAGCAAAGTGGCTGGCTACAAAATCAACTCAAGCAAATCAGTAGCCTTTATATATTCAAAGGATAAACAGACTGAGAAAGAAATTAGGGAAATGACCCCCTTTACAATAGCTACAAACAGCATAAAGCATCTTGGGATGACTCTAACCAAGCAAGTGAAAGACGTATATGGGAAGAACTTCAGATCTCTGAAGAAGGAAATCGAAGAAGATCTCAGAAAATGGAAAAATCTTCCATACTCCTGGATTGGCAGGATTAATATAGTTAAAATGGCCATCTTGCCAAAGGCAATCTACAGATTCAATGCTATCCCCATAAAAATCCCAACCCACTTCTTCTTAGAGCTACAAAGAGCAATTCTCAAATTCATCTGGAATAACAAAAAACCCAGGATAGCTAAAACTATTCTCAACAGTAAAAGAACTTCAGGGGGATTCAGTATCCCAGAGCAATAGTGATAAAAACTGCATGGTATTGGTACAATATCAGGCAAGCGGATCAATGGAATAGGATTGAAGACCCGGAAATGAACCAACACACCTATGGTCACTTGGTCTTCGACAAAGAGGCTGAAAACATCCAGTGGAAAAAAGATAGTCTTTTCAACAAATGGTGCTGGTTCAACTGGAGGTCAGCATGCAGAAGAATGCAAATCGATCCATTCTTATCTCCTTGTACCAAGTTCAAATCCAAATGGATCAAGGACTTCCACATAAAACCTTACTCACTGAAACTAATCAAAAAGAAACTGGGGAAGTCCTTGGAGGACATGGGCACAGGGGAAAAATTCCTGAATAGAACACCAATAGCTTATGCTCTAAGATCAAGAATTGACAAACGGGACCTCATAAAACTGCAAAGTTTCTGTAAGGCAACGAACACTGTCAAAAGGACAAAATGTCAATGAACAGACTGGGAAAGGATCTTCACCAACCCTAAATCCGACAGAGAGCTAATATCTAATATATACAAAGAACTCAAGAAAGTAGAACCCAGAGAACCAAATAACCCCATTAAAAAGTGGGGTACAGAGCTAAACAAAGAATTTTCACATGAAGAACTTCGGAGAGCTGAGAAACACCTTAAGAAATGTTCAACATCATTAATCATTAGGGAAATGCAAATCGAAACAAACCTGAGATTTCACCTCACACCAGTCAGAATGACTAAGGTCAAAAACTCAGGAGACAGCAGGTGTTGATGAGGATGTGGAAAAATGGGAACACTCCTCCACTGCTGGTGGGATTGCAAGATGGCGCAACCACTTTGAAAATCAGTCTGGCTGTTCCTCAGAAAACTGGGCATGTCACTTCCTGAGGACCATGTTATACCACTCCTGGGCATATATCCAGAGGATTCTTCAGCCTGCAATAAGGACACATGCTTCACTATATTCATAGCAGCCCTGTTTGTAGTAGCCAGAAGCTGGAAAGAACCTAGGTGTCCTTCAACGGAGGAATGGTTACAAAAAATGTGGTATATTTGCACAATGGTGTACTATTCAGCCATTAGAAACAATGAATTCATGAAATTCTTAGACAAATGGATGGCGCTGGAGAACATCATACTAAGTGAGGTAACCCAGTCTCAAAAGATCAATCATGGTATGCACTCACTGATTAGTGGATATTAGCCTAGAAATTTTGAATACCCAGGACATAATCCACAAATTAAATGATGTCCAAAAAGAATGGAGGAGTGGCCCCTGGTTCTGGAAAGACTCAGTGCAAGAGTATATGGGAATTCCAGAATAGGGAAATGGAAAGGAGTGGATGGAAGAACAGGGGGATGGATGAGGGCTTATGGTGCTTGCGGGGAGTAGGGACCCAGAAAAGGGGAAATCATTTGAAATGTGTATAAAAGTATATCAATTAAAGAAAAAGAAATTGGAAAGAAAAAAAAAGAAAATGTGATGCATTTACACAATGGAATACTACTCAGATATTAAAAACAATGTATCATGAAATTCTTAGTAAAATGAGTGGACCTGAAAATATCATCCTAAGTGAAGTAACCAAACCACAAAGAACACACATTGTATGCACTCACTGAAAAATGGATATTAGCCCAGGAGTTTGGAATACACAAAACACAATTCTCATATCAAAAGATATCCATGGTGAAGGAAGGAAAGGCTCCTGTTCTGAGAATGGCTCAGTGCAGCAATGTAGGGGAATACTAGGACAGGGAAGTGGGAGGGGTGGATTGGTGAACAGGGGGATGAAGAGAGCTTATGGGACTTTTAGGGAGCGGACAAGCAGGAAAGGTTATATCGTTTGTAATGTAAATAAAGAATATATATAATAAAAAAGAAGAGGGTGTATCTTATATAAAACACTGTGAAATGGATATTCATTCTGAAATATTCTCAATATCTAATTCTTTTTTAAACTCTGAAAATCATATGTGCAATTTCAGTTTCATTAACACTGTGAACCTTAGAGACCAACATGAAAAAATCAAAGGAGACCTTAAAAATTAATGTGGTTCACTGAATTGTGTCAGAAAGCTTCATCCACATGACGGTCAGATGGCATTGTAGTTTTGTTTATTTCCCATCACAATGATTGCTTATTTTAGAATCATTGCCTTCACCTGGATCTCCATCAGAATAGTAATAATGGAATGCCTCATCATTTATGGACACAATGTGCAGTTCTGACATCAACATAGCTTCTTCTTATAGGTAGTATCACAGGTATCACAGCATATTTCACCTTCAACATTAGATGCTACATGCATGCATCAGGATCATCAACTGAATCTGTTATCACATGTAGAATCTCAGATATCAATCTGATCTCCAGTGCCACCTAAGAATACTTGCTTCAATATGATTGTAGGCATGAGAATGGACCATAATATACATTCTCAAGAAGCAACACCAATCACAGACATCACCAGGATTTCCATCAGGATAGTCATAATGGACTCCACCAGGACTTATTTCATTATATTGTCTTAATGATAATGACCTTTACAATAGACTCTTCTGTCTGAGGCATCTCAGACATCAAGAACCTCTTCAAAACCACACTGATTCTGGATCTCAATATGTCAGCATAGAGGTAAATATATTTCCTTTGTCAGTTGGGATCTCTGATACCATCAACTGTTCCAAAGTGGCAATAGGGTTCAATCACAGCATGTTTGCCTGTGGTGGGAATGATCTGTGGTATAAAATGATGTCAATTGGTGGGAATATTAGGTAGTTTCAGAGAGCAGGTAAGACTTTGTACAGAAATGTGTAGTGTGAGGATTCAGTGTGACATCAGATTGGTTAATGCCTGGTAGAACACTTCTCATAAATTGGGCTGAATCATGGATAAATAACATCATTAAAGATTGCATGGTTATTTGTACACAGTATCAGCAGGGTGCTGTGATTTCAACATACAGCAAGTTTGAAATTTACACATATATGGTTCTTTGTTGCAAAGTGGAACACTTACCTGAATATGGTTTCAGGAGGAAGTAGTGACCATGGAATTCAGCAGGGTCTCAGTAGGCAACAGGGATCATGGGTATTACGAGGTCTCCATTTGGGCATCAGTATGGTTGATTGATGGATGTGAATAATCATCAGTTATTTTGACACAGTTTGGTTTGCAGTTCAGGTCATAGACTTCCAACTGGAGCACTCTAGAAGTACATAACACTTACTTCATCATTGTCTTAAGCAGCCAGAGGAACCAAGGTTATCAACATGACTCTCTTGTGGCAAGATCAAGATGTCATGGTACTACATGGATGATGGCTATCAACAAGATTTCTTTAGAAAACACGGAGTATTGTTTGTTAGCATGTTTACTGAAGACAAAAGATCTGTGATATCAACATGATTGCAGCAGGAATCATGTCCATATTTCATAAAGTATCACACACATGTTACTTCGGTTTTAGGCATATTTTATAATTGTTACTGACAATTAATACTTTTTATATGATAAAATATAAAAATAAAATATAACATAAACACCTAAATATAACTTTTTATTACTACAAATATAATATTAAACAATTCAATCCTTTGAAAACTTTTTCTGACACACAAAATTCTAGGTTTTTAAGTATTCTCCGCCATTTAAGTGATATACCTAGATATTTGTTTTCTACACTTTATATGTCTTCACAATCCACACATGAATACTTCAACTTTCATTCCATATGGGACTACACCTTGGGGTGAATTTCTGTATTACCTATCATTTTCATTGGCTCCAGAGTGTAAACTTCATGGGCTCAATGCACAGATAACTGTAACAAAATCGAATATCAACAAATTTCAACTTATACTATTTGAACACCGTATTCAATAATGGCAATAATGAGAAAAATATATGAAATCTTTAGGAAGTCCTCTGCATATATATTATAGCCTCCAGCTTTACATATTTATGAGATTCTTGAGTGTATGGATGAATGGGTTTCTGACTCTTGTGCCTGCTCTTGGGCCTCTTTGTATTCTTCTGGCCTTCCTGGTCAAGCATTAATGTGATGATATATCTATTGTTTATTTTATTTTGTTATATTTAGTTGATGCTGTTAGAAGTCTGTTTTTCTAAGGAGTTCCATAAAAGGAGTGAATCTGAAGGGAGTTGGAGAGGTTGAAAAAGAACTGTGAAGAGTAAAGTTGCGGGACCAGTAAGCAGGATGTATTTTATTAGAAATTAATTTACTCATTAATTTTACTGGAAAGAATGATAAGTTAAACAAGGCAGAGGGGCTCCAAAGACTGTACATTTTCCTCTGAACTATTAAGTCATGATGGATTCTTGGTGAAGTGAAGCACATAAAAGTTGAGTTGTACACATTCCATGGGTATCCGAGGCAATAGTGGTGATGCCATGTTCACTTGCTAATAGAATTTACATAATCATTTAAGTCAGAATTACTATTGGGACCAGTCAGATTGGTAAGTAATAACTCAGCTATGACAGCTCATCTGTGTTTGATCCATTATATGTACGTGGTGGAAGGCAAGACAGAATATTGTGGCATGTACTTCTGACTTCCATATATATGCTATACACTCTGCATAATCTAATGTTAGACAGACAAATGATGGATACTGTGCAAGAGGAATGGAAAAGAACTTATGAAATGTGGCACAGCAGTTAGACCAAGCAAAGTGGGTGTGTCTGAGATAGACAGAGACCAGAGGGCTAAATGTCCTGTGGACTTTATGCTGTTGTGGAGTTTTTTTGATGCTGGCAAACTTCAGATCACCTCCTTCATAATGTATCAGTTGTATAAAAACTCTAAGGGAGTTTCTAAACTCTTCCTGAGCAATGTGATTTTGGCCCACAGTGTTAGTGAAATTGAACCTATTCAAGCATTGCTCCTGGGACAGATGAATGAGTAAAATACCACCCTTGGAAAGAACTACCAACAAACATGCGTGTCTTAGTTAGGGTTTCATGGCTGTGAAAAGACACCTTGACCAATGCCAGGGTTTTTTGTTGTTGTTGTTGTTGTTTGTTTGTTTTTTAAGTGTCAGAGAACATTTAAGTCTGGGTGTTTATTTAATACATCGTTAAAACGTATTTTTATTTTTTAATATTTTTATTTTCTATATTCTTTGTTTACATTCCAAATGATTTCTCCTTTCCCAGATCCCCCTTCCCCATATGTCCCATAAACCTCAATGCAAGGTTTTTAAAAGACAACATTTAATTGGGGCTGGCTTACAGGCTCAGAGCTTCAGTCCATTGACATCAATGAAAAAACATGCCAGAATCCAGGCAGATATGGTGCAGGAAAAGCTGAGAATTCTACATCTTCATATGAAGGGTCCTAGAAGAAGACTGATTTCCAGGCAACTAGTGGGAAGGTCTTAAGCTCACACCCACAGTGATGCACCTACTCTTACAAGGCCACAAGTCCTAATAATAGGGTCACTTCCTGGGCCAATCATATACAAACCATCACATTCCACTACTGGACCCCCTTAGGATTGTTCAAACATGAGTCTATGGGGGCCATACTTATATATAATATAATGTGAAATACATTTATTCCAACTTCAAAGTCCCTGTAGTCTATAGCAGTCTCAACAAGTTGAAAGTTCAAGGTCATTTTTGAGAATCTTCCAATGACTTTTCTGTAATCCTGCAAGCAAGACAGGAAACCAGCTGGGCAAAGTTGAATGTCTATATCTCCATGTTTGTTGGCAAAGCAGTCTTCAGATATCCTACTCCTTTTTCATCTTTGTTGACTTCAACGATGTTCTGTCTTCCCAGGCTTGGTCTACTCCCTGTTAGCAGGTTTCCTTGGCAGGCATCCTGTAGCTCTGGCATTGTTTACATCGTGGGGTCTCAAAGCCAATTTCAGCTTCGTAGCTTCTTGTTCCAATTTCTGAGATCCACATATGATCTTCTGTGCATCTCCAAGTATAGTTGTTGCTTGTGGTACAACTTTAGCTCTCTCTGAAACACAGCTTCATTGTGCTCTCAGAAAACACTTCCTGGAAGAATTCATTTTGGAAGACCAAACTGTGGGAAACCAGACTTTCAAGAGCTCTCTCCTTGAGAATCCACTGACCTTTCATTTAACAGCCAAACCATGCTCTCCTTCACACAAGGCTGATCATGAGAATCAACTGATACTTACCTTGTCTGAACATCTCGTATTGTATAGGCGGAAACAGCATTCAAGAAAAACTGCTATATGTTTAAAGCCGCAGTCAGCATCAGTCCCAGATGACCTTCCCTCTTTATGTTCTTTGAGCATTCGCCCTCAGCCCCTCCCCCCTATTTCTTCACTGTGTGTTCATAACCAAACTTTCAGCCTTCCAGTAAAGAGACTGCTAGTAGAAGACTGACTTCAGGCAACTAGGGTGAGGATTTTAAGCACAAACCCACAGTGACACACCTACTCTAACAAGGCCACACCTCCTAACAGGGTCACTTTCTGTGCCAATCATAATCAATCCATCACAATGCCTTTCTTGTAAAAGCAGGGCTGGTGATGAGGTGATGATTAATTCCTTGTACCCACATTTCCCCTCAATTTTCTGATATGATTTAATTAAAACATGGTTAATGAATAGAAGTGCTCCCTGGTTATTTGAGGTACAAATAGCTGATTGTTTAGATATATAAATGGTTAGTTCTGTGATTTTTAAAGATTTTTATAAGATTACATCTTGAGACAAATAATAAAGTAATTTATCCTTACATATAACTGCAAAGTGTGCCATGTCAGTAATAAAAACTACTGACAAAATTAACTTACTTGCTTAGACCTTGCTAATCTATAACACTTTGCTTAGTTAGGAATATGTGTGTGTGTTCTTCAGAATATTTTGAGTTTGTTTGTTCATCAGTAATTCATAAACAAGTGATCATGGGAAAATATTGGGAGAGATGCTTTTTCTACAAATACTCATAATTCTTTACAAGAAGAAAAAATGTAATTGCATTGTAAGTTTTGTACTTCAGACTTTGCAGAGATAAGTAAACAATGCAAGAAAAAAGAAATTTGGAGCTTTTTTCCATCCACCAAATATAAGTATACATGTAACAGGTTGAAGCTTTGCTCTATGCACCAAAGGTGTGTATTTATATGTATATGCAAAACTGTATGAGCTTCTTAAACTTGCTTCTTAATCCCAGTGTGTAAATGTGTCTGTGTCTGCTTTACATGACATCACACCCACATATCCTCTTGGGATGACTCAAGATGCTGTCAAAGCTGGTCTTGGATAGACAAACAGGCAGTAAGGTGGCCTGTCATACAGACAGACAGAGGAGAGATAGACAGACAGATAGAGAGATGCCTACAGGGGTATATGATGATTTAGGGTTTATGAAAGCTCAAAGCCAATCTCCTCCAGTATCACACATCCTGCAACTAGGTAATACCTACTAATGCTAATAGATACACCTCCTAATACTGCATGTGAGCCTATGGGGATCAATTATATTCAAATTGCCACATTTACCTAGCTACATGCATACATATATTCATGGATGAGAGATAGAGAAAGAGAGATAGGGTGGAAGGACAAAGAGATAGATGTTAGAGAGATGGTTGCATACTACATAAATACATCCATTCATACATTAATTCATTCATATATAGATTGTGGATAGACAGGCAGATAGATGTGATGATTATCTAAACAGTAAAGGCATGGTGCCCTTACTTCTCTCTCTCTCTCTCTCTCTCTCTCTCTCTCTCTCTCTCTCTCTCTCTCTCTCTCTCTCTCTCTCTCTCTTACAAACACACACACACACACACACACACACACACAAACACACGCACGCACAAACACATACTGAGCACAGTTTACTACCCAAATTAAGACATCATCATTGGACATTCAAACTGAAAAGTCTTCTAAAAACACACCCACAAAACACACAATGTTAAGTTGATGTGCATTTGAATAATGACTAAGCTTTCCTTTACTTCTGGCTAATTTAAGGATTACAAAATAAAAACTCTCTAATACTTGTTCTTTGCTTCAGTTATTACTGCATAATTACTGATACTTACAATCCACTAGACAGCAATGCTACAGAAGTTACTTAATATACAAGAGATATTCAGTCATACACCCTCAGCTCCAAGATTTATCTTTTTTAAGAGAAATCAGTAAGAAATTATCTTCCAAATGACATTGAATGAAACAGTCATCAGGTGGAAAACAACAAAACAAGTTAATCAGTTTTGCAAGGAAAATATATATTCATGAGAATATTGGTTAAAATAATTACATTAATTTAATAGAATTACATAGTGTCTGTGTCTTTGAAACAATGGGAAAAAGTATGCATACATTGTGGCTTCCAAAGTTGGTAGAAAATGTGAAACATTTAAACAGTGACACACTGACCTGTTTTGAACACCATTAGATGACTTCCACAACAACAAAATATCAAGATGTCCTTTTCTAAACTTAAAACAACAAGACCAACAACAAGAAGAGAACAACAATCAAAAGTAAATGTGGCATCTTCAGGAGGATGTGCAGCAATCTGAGCATTGTTGCAAGAATGTGGATGGGTGTTTAGTACTTTGCAAACTTGGTGGCTTTTTGTTTAACTGTCCATATCTGGATATTAATTTGGGCCACTTGACTAATGATGAATGCCATGAAGATGATGAGTGCTACTCCTGGCTCTCCTTGATGCACTGGAGACCTCAAACCTAAGGAGAGGAATGTTACACTGATGAGCACAGGAACTGCCAAAGCCTCTTTGTCCACATTATTTAAATATGATGTCACTTTGAGCCAAGTGGGAGAACTGTATGGTTAGATGGTGCAACCAGAGGCCTGCTGAATAAAGATGCTAGTATAGAGACCCCCATGTAATGAGGAAGGACTGTCTGAAGTACCCTTGGCCAGAGGTGGAATTTTAAGATCCCATTAGTCACAAAGAATATGTGGACACTATTGATGGTCTCATATTCAGATCAAGAATGTCCCCAAAATAGTCAGAAATGTGTAACCAGTGGTCATAGGTGAGAGATCGAGGAGCAAGAGGAAAGAATATGATGTGATGGTCTCTTCAGGATAACCTGGAAATGTGAAATCATTTGAAGAGGTAAATCCCCATGTGTGATTGGTAGTTTAAAATTGAATACTCTTTCCTTGACACATAAACAAAATCCGAGCCTACTTCATACCTGAGGAGCACATTCCAGGTACTGTCTTAGCAGCTCCTCATCACAAACTAGAACATCTGTCCACTGTAGTGAATATGGCACCCAGTCAGACAACAGTCTGAGCATTTATTAGAAAAAGTGATTGTCAGTCCCACACTGATTCTCCTTCTTAAGAATATGTTCATCTGCTAGGTCTAGGTATGAAATGTGGAGAACACATTATTTTAGTTTCTGCTTTGAGGCAATGAGCTTCTATTC
Source organism: Apodemus sylvaticus (assembly GCF_947179515.1). NCBI lineage: Eukaryota > Metazoa > Chordata > Mammalia > Rodentia > Muridae > Apodemus > Apodemus sylvaticus. The sequence continues at coordinate 2,124,767 of NW_026262996.1, forward strand.
TAGGATGTACTTGCTAAGCTTGTGCTCTGGAACTTTAAGCCTGTGTGTTCTTGGATCTCAATTTCGGTGGATTGAAATATTGTATGTCCTAAATATAGATTGGGGAATGTTTGAAATCCCTGAAAAGAGGGAAGACAATGCAAGGTTCTCCTAGGTCAGAAAGGCATATTATAAAACAGCTTGTAGGAAATAAAATCTGAAGCCCCCTGTTAATTCAGAGGAACTCGATCAGAATCTCTTTGGTCACAACAGAAGGATCTGAGGCCCAATTAAATATACTTAGTAAATCCACTCACACAGGGCCATATTTAATGCTCTGAGATCCTTTCGCATATTGGTGTACTGTAGCTCTCTATTAGAACAAACAATTATGAGATTTTATTGGCAAAAAGAGAAATAGTTGTGGTATAAAATTACATTTAAGGAGAAGGATTAGTCCAGAATCCAACTCAGTAAAAGAGGATATTCAGATTTCTGTAGGGAGGTGTGGATATATCCAGTATCCCTGTTTGCAGAAGAGGAATTTTTTTCTGTGCCTCTGGCAGAGGTGATAGATATAAGAGGCTCTAAAGAAGAAGAACTAGACAGGAGCCCGCCAGGATTGTGAAGAATAGATGCAATCTTTCTTGGTCATATGTCCGCAGCTCTATTGAGTAGATGTTGAGGTTGATTGATACCTTGAGAATTATAAGACCTTCCAGGCACTCACTCCTGCATCAGTTCCAAACATAAAATAAAAATTTAGTATACACATCATCTGCATGTCCATTGTACACATGACAGAAATCTTAGAAATCTTCTATGAGGTTGCAATGCAGTAGTTTTTAGTTAATGTCTTCCTCAAATATATGTCCATCCACACATTCCTCTGCATGGAGGACAGGTTGTCTCTGTCTAAGGAATCACAGCAAAGATAGGATTCTGGTTTACCTTTGCCTTGATACTCTTCAGTTTGGGACCTCAGTCCAGAGTGCTTAGAGATCTCTTAGGTCAGAACAGTGCTTTCAAGTCCATAAAAATTAGAAGTTGTAGGTAGCAGATGTACTGTAGGGAAGATGAGAAATTGTGGGATTCTCTCAATTTCACAGTCCAGGTCTGCAACACTCTCTGTTATGAATGTCTAAATCATATAAGATAGGGAGGAGCTTAGGCAGTTTTGCACAGAAGAAGGACTTTCATTCCCTTCATCAATGAGGTAATGAACCAGACTTCATTGGAATAAGGGAGTTGAAACACCCTTGTCATTAAAGGATATCAAAGAAACTCTGTGCAAATGTGAAATTCTATACGTATTTGTCAAAGGAGTAAAATCTCTGCCTATTTTCAATAAAATAGGAAAGACCATTTCACATTGGAGAAAATGTAACTACCTTGTAGAGAAGAGGAATTTGCAATATTTCATGATCAGCTTCCATTTCTTTTTCAGTATTGAGAATGTTCATATCTTGTGTGTGTTGTGTGAAAATCCAGGCAGCAATGATTCCGTTTTGTCCAACAGGTTGGATGGTTATCATTAGGTAATGAAGCCTTTGGTTAGATGAGATAATGCCAAGGTCCCTTTCTTCAGTGGAGTAATGTCTCAGAATATTTGTAGCAGGAATAAGATTTGGAAATAATCCTAGACATTCAGGATACAGCAGGAAAACAAAGTCAATACAAAAAGGACTGTTGACACCTTACAGGTGAGCGTAGGCATGAGGGCTCTTGCACAACAGGAAAGATTTCAGGCCAATTAGGAATAGGAGATGGCTTTCTTTTCCACTAGACAGAGGGGGAAGAGGAAATATTTAAGAATAGGTATGGAGTGTCTGAGCTTCCCATAGGCAGAGGGAGAGACATTGAAGCCCTTCTATGAAAGAAAGACATTTACAATTCTCTTGGACAGAGTGTATGGATTTGAGGACAATCGCAATGCAAACTCATTCTGATATCCCTTTCTGAGGAGGAGTTGAATTTGAGACACAGTTAATTGGAATATTTTGTCATGACATGCAGGAAAGTCAATGGTATCACCGAACCACGTAGGAGAGGATGTGATACCATAGAAGCAAGATAGAGACAGCAAGACAGTATTCTGATCAAGCTGTTAATTTTTATTTCTTACATAATGTAAATCAAAGGGAAGGAAATAAAGTGTAAGGAGGGGTAAAGAGGGTAAGTCATTGTTTATGGAGGTCAAACTCATGGTGCTACTATAGTTTCTCAAGAAAAGTTTCTGAGAATTGTCTCTCAGGGCTAATCTCAGGGAAAATCTGGCTATTACTGCACAAAGTTGGAACAATAAATTTATCACAAGGAGGTAAAGCGGAAAGGAGTTGCTATGGTAACTTAGCCACAGTTGAGCTCTATTTGTTCTAGCCCACTCAGGTGAGCTCTGCATGTTCTATCCATCTGGATACTTGGCTAATCTTGAAAGCTATTATTTTCCGTTCTAAAAGAAGGCTTGAAATGGCTGAAAGGAGTGGGTTTTGAGATCTAAGTGAGAATGCCTCCTGGCAATATTTGTGCTATCCTTTATCAGGAAGAGAGTGGTTTTGAATCCTTGGTCAGAGAGGATAATTTTTGAGGGCATCTTTTACTGGAAGTGGTGTGTTTGTTCTGAGGCAGGTAGAGAAGATCTCAGAATATGCCAGTCTTACAAGATAGATATTGGACCCTCTGAGATACAGAGGGAGCATTTGATATATAATGGACAATAAGTAGTAGTCTATGTATTGATGTTTATGAGTAGAAAATTAAAGCAGTATTAAATTCTGCTTAAAATCCCAAACCTCTTTAAGGACAATGGAGTGTACTAGCCTACCTTGAACAGGGGGTAGGACTGTGTCACAGTTTAGAAGATGCCCATCTTCCCTTACTCCCTCTTAGACCTGGCAGCAATCTATGAAATATTCATCAGTCAAGATTGTTAGTCTATAAGTCTTCTTGAAGCTTATCACCAGTTATATGGGTGTGTACAGAAAGAATGGTATGAAAACAGATGATCTAATTTCCAGGCTCTGTTACACAGAGTAGAATTAAGTAAAGTCACTTTGCTGACACTTTTATTTTCTTCGTAGATATGGTTAGAGAGAAATGATCTAAAGCTCTCTATTAGATGGTTATATTTGAGGCTCATATGTAGTTGGGGAATGCCCTTAGGACTCTTAATACTTGGTCTAGTTGGGCAAAATGAAAATTCAGAAATCTGAAGAGTAAACTCCATACATTCTTATAATATAATGTGGATGGAAGAGGAAGGTTTGGGATATTATTTTTAAGAGCAGAAAGGACTGGTGATCCTTCATTCAAATGGTATGAGTTGACAGTAAATTATGACCAAATTGAGAAACCTGTATTCAGAAGTGCAATTTCTGGGGCCTTCCTGAATTGCTTTGCTTAGAAAGAAAGAGCCTGGCCATGTTTATCCAAATAGCAAGATCCAGTCTTCACACAATGTAAAAGTGAAATAAAAACCTACCAAATCTTGGGTAGTGGGAGAAGACTATGGTGCTTGATCATTTGTTTCCATCTGGTATTCCCACTTCCACTATCTATCCATTGTATATACTATAGGGAAGAGTACAAGAATCAATCAGCATGTTCTTCCAACTGGAAGAGTTGTCTGATCTCTGAGTCTCCCTGAAGTTTGTCTTGGTCTGTGCCCATCCATAACTGAGAGATGGGAACACTGCATTTCTGACAACCACGTCTAGGTAGATCGCATATAAGTCAGTTTTACATTTCTATTATCTGACCTCTGTCCAACACCCAGAAATTTGCGAGGACCACCTTTGAGGTAGCAAGTGTGTCTGAGTATCATGTCTGAATATCATGATCACAATGATTGTCACTAAGGCAATATGAGATTAAAGTCAACTGTAAGTTGTATTTTGAATGAATCAATGTTCTTGAACATTCCTTATCTAGAAGGTACATCTGAAGCTCCTATGATTATAGATTCAAAGAATGAGACCATAGGTGGTTATAGGAGCCAAAGCTGAGGTCGCTGTCATCATTGTTCCATGGGACATATACTCTTAGTTAGGAACTGGATGTCTATAGCCTCTGTGTTTGAAGGAGGAAATCATAGCCTCTTTTCTACTACAGTGAATGCCAGTTAACTGGATTTTCTTCTATAGAGGGAATGACATAAGCCATACATTTAAGCCTCTATAGACAGAAGATGAATAACTTAGTCCCACTTCCCAAAAATCAGATATCTGAGGGTCTTTTCACTAAAAGAATGGTTTAGTCCTCCTCGGGCAAATGGGAATGGTCTGCAGTAGGCTAAGTTGTAGGATGGACATCTGACATTCTCTTTAGTGAAGTAAAAGGACTGAGGTAACTTGGAGAGATAGGAACTACTGGCCCACATGAAAAAGACAAAACTCTGAGATCTGGTTGTGCAAAGATATGGGTTAGAAAATCTTGGAGTGGGGGTGAGTATAATGCAACATTCTTGTAAATATGAATGTCCCTGTTACATTGTTCAGTCAAGGTAGGTCCCATCATTGCTCTTCAGCTTCCAACACTTTCTGAGTTGGAAGCAGTTTCACATCTTCTATTTAGTCTGAGGAAGTTCAGGCAACAACCTGAGCATGTTTCAAACATCCTGGATGGCTATCTCTGGCTAGTTTTCCTCCTTAATTTGTGTTAATATATCTATATATGGGCAGGGAAAATGTGATTAGATGGAAGAGCATATCCTAGGATCCAGTCAATAATTCTTCACATAGGAACTAGGACCTGACACCACAGTGGAACAATATATTTCCCTTGTCATCCTGAAAAAAGGTTTGAATCTTTTTTTTATTTAAAGAATATACATTGAAGGTAGTTCAAAATCATAAAAGAATGTTTGGTGATACAAGGCACAATACACTATTATTGAAAAGAGCATATCTAATGTCACTTTTGGAATAAAGGAATGTGAAAGCTTCCTTTCTCAAAAAACAGGAGCTCACATTCCCCCTTGAACATGGGGAAAAGATCCAAGGCCACATTGATGGAGAAGTGAAGGAATGATATTCAGCTTCACCCAGGATATGTCTTTTGGACTCTTCAATAATCAAAGAGTGTATGAAGAAATATCATGGGAACAGGGAGTGCTCAGAGCAGAAAGTTGTAAGTCCAAGTTCAATACAGGAGAAATCCTGTATGTCTTGGCTCATATGGTAGATGTCGACAGTCGTATTTTGCACAATATAAATATCCAGTTCACCCATGGTCAGCAGGGGAAATTTCTAAGCTACAGTGTATACTGGAGGGAAGTTCAGACTCTATCTCAATAGCTTCCAAGGGTTTTCTCCATCTGCATACCCGGTATGTAATCTTTGAGAGTACAGGCAATGTCACTATAAAATTCCAACAGGATAAGTAGTTATGCAAGCATTGATGTTTCCTCAAGGATGTGCTAAGCTGCATATATATGTGAATAAAAAATAGAAATGGTGCATTTTGATGACCAACTTTGAGGTTCAGGGAATGAGAGCCAATTTCAGTTTTCTATATTCTGTTCTATGTTTTAAAATGTGAGAAATGTGAGATATCATTGGTTGCAAATGATATCTTAATCAGAGTGGTATCTTTAAATCAAAGGTAGTTGATAGGGGTATTTGTGAGGCCCAGCATGAAGCAAATCTCTAGTGTGTCATTAGTTGAACAGGTAAACCTGAAGACCCACAGTGTAGAGGGTGGAGGTCTGAAATACCCTCTTTTGTGCAGGAATTCATTTTGAAAGTCCTTTCAATACACTTTTAATTCCCAGAGCACCTTGGGCAGAAAATGAATGTCTAAAACTCTCTTGGTGAATAAAAGTAGAAAATAGGTCCACAATCCTATTGGGAAAGCAGGAAATATTAGATTATATTTGTGTAGAATATGTGGTATAAATCTTTCTTAATATGTCAGGCCTTTAAGGAAAAACTGACTTAAAGTAGAAGTAGGAGCATATAAGACAAAATGCAAGTTTTAGGTCCCTTTTGGCAAGTGAGCACTAGGCCTATGTTAGTCCTAGGAGAGTTCCAACAATGTGTTCAATATAGTGTGAAGGAGTAAGTTAACACTGGGAAATGTGAGCCCTATGTAATATGAAAACTCTGAGGTCCTATTTAAAAATGAGGCTAGAATAAACTTCAGGCAGAGAGAGGGAGCCATATACACTTCTGTCAAATTAAAGATCCTTTGTACCTTATACAGTGAAGAAAGTATTCAAAAGTGCCTTCAATTCCTAGGCAGAGATTTGTGTATTTAGAGTTTGTCTTCATTCTTGGAGATTGGATGCAGAAACTTATTTTCCTCAATGTTTGCATGATTGTTGCTTTCTACGTTTCCTTTTATAGTTTATTCAGCTGTTCAGATCTAGGCAGAAATGTTGAAGTTTGTACCTTTCTATTGACTTTCTAGAAAGCAGATGGCACAGGTTCTATGCTCTAATTCTAAACTTGTACAAAGGGATCTCAAACCAGGGACTAGAGTCCTTTGTTTACAGGAGGAGTCACTTTTGGAACTGTGCCTAATAATTTAGGAATAAGCCTACTTTTACCTTATATGGGAAGGTCATGGGCATCAATTTTGAGAGAGAAGGTGTTGGGAGAATGGGAAGCATAGAAAGGTCACAGAAGGCTAAAAGGTTCCATTGGGAATTGGAAGATGGTGCAGAAATTATCTTATAAGGTGATAATGTCCTCATGGTACAGCATACCCTTGTTTTCTGAGACTCTGAAGTGAGCTTGGAAGAAATCAGAGCATTTTTCTTACAAAGTAGTTGTTAATATCTGGTTCTATGTACTCCACAAGCTGTCCAGTGCCAGCACAGACATGGGTAAAAAGTTGGAACTTCTTCATTTCAAGTTTAAGTCTTAAATATAGAAGATAGATTAGGACTCAAATTTTTACTGTCACGTTCCAGGTCATCATTTCAGAATGGTTGGACAGTCTTCCATCATTTGGGTTTTTCTTGGCACTCAGGTCAGAAGGGAACATTAGGACCTCCTAGAGGAATAGAACAGAGGATTCAATGGATAGAAATGGATTCTCTAAGAAAAACATTGTCAGGAGTTATTGATTTAAAGTTTCCTAGAGAAAATGGATACCAGTGGCTTCTCTGTAGGCTCCTTAATCAGAATTTTCAGTGTACTAGGAAGAAGTGAGGCTACTTTTAGCAGAAGATATAGATTTTTTATTAGATATATTTTTATTTATATTTCAAATCATTTCCCCTTTTCAGGGCCCTCACTCCCCGAAAGTCATATAAACCCCCTTCACTCCCCCTGTTCTCCCACCCACCCCTCCCCACTTCCCTGTTGTGGTTTTGCTTTATACTGCTTCACTGAGTCTTTCCAGAACCAGGGGCCACTCCTCTTTTCTTCCTGTACCTCATTTGATGAGTGAGTTATGTTTTGGGTATTCCAGTTTTCTAGGCTAATATCTACTTATTAGTGAGTGCATACCATGATTGATCTTTTGAGACTGGGTTACCTCATTTAGTATGATGTCCTCCAGCTCCATCTATTTGACTAAGAATCTCAGGAATTCATTGTTTCTCATGGTGGAGTAGGACTCCATTGTGTATATATACCACAATTTTTGCATCCATTTGTCTGTTTAGGGATACCTGGGTTCTTTCGAGCTTCTGGCTATTATAAATAGGGCAGCTATGAAAATAGTGGAGCATATATCCTTATTACATGCTGGGGAATCCTCTGTGTATATGCCCAGGAGTGGAATAGCAGGATATTTCAGAAGTGACATACCCAGTTTTCTGAGGAACCGCAAGACTGATTTCGAGAGTAGTTGTAACAACTTGCAACCTCACCAGCAGTGGAAGAGTGTTCTTCTTTCTCCACATCCTCACCAACACCTGCTGTCTCCTGAATATTTAATCTTAGCCATTCTGACTGGTGTAAGGTGAAATCTTAGGGTTGTTTTGATTTGTGTTTCTCCGTTGACTAATGAAGTTGAGCGTGTCTTAATATGTTTCTCCACCATCCGAAGTTCCTCAGGTGAGAATTCTTTGTTTAACTCTGTACCCCATTTTTAATAGGGTTATTTAGTTTTCTGGGGTCTAATTTCTTGGGTTCTTTGTATATATTGGACATTAACCCTCTATCTGATGTAGGGTTGGTGAACATCTTTTCCCAATTTGTTGGTTGCCAATTTGTACTTTTGATGGTGTCCTTTGCTTTACAGAAACTTTGTAAGTTTATGAGGTCCCATTTGTCAATTCTTGATCTTAGAGCATACATTATTGGTATTCTGTTCAGGAACTTTCCCCCTGTACTGATGTCATCAAGGGTCTTCCCCAGTTTCTTTTCTATTAGCTTTAGAGTGTCTGGCTTTATGTGGAGGTCCTTGATCCATTTGGAGTTGAGCTTAGTACAAAGAAACAAGGATGGATCAACTTGCATGATGACCTCCAGTTGAACCAGCACCATTTGTTGAAAAGTCTATCTTTTTTCCATTGGATGTTTTCAGCCCCTTTGTCGAGGATCAAGTGACCATAGGTGCATGGGTTCATTTCTGTATCTTCAATCCTGTTCCTTTGATCCACCTGCCTGTCACTGTACCAATACCATGCAGGTTTTTTTTATTCGATATATTTTTTATTTACATTTCCAATAGTTTCCCCTTTTCTAGCGCCCCACTCCCCGAAAGTCCCTCAAGCCCCCTTCTCTACCCCTGTCCTCCCACCCACCTCTTCCCACTTCCCCGTTCTTGTTTTGCCCTATACTGCTTCACTGAGTCTTTCCAGAACAAGGGGACACTTCTCTGTTCTTCTTGTACCTCATTTGATGTGTGGATTGTTTTGGGTATTCCAGTTTTCTAGGTTAATATCCACTTATTAGTGAGTGCCTACCATGATTCACCTTTTGAGTCTGGGTTACCTCACTTAGTATGATGTTCTCCAGCTCCATCCATTTGCCTAAGAATTTCATGAATTCATTGTTTCTAATGGCTGAATAGTACTCCATTGTGTATATATACCACAGTATTTGCATCCACTCTTCTGTTGAGGGATGCGTGGGTTCTTTCCAGCTTCTGGCAATTATAAATAGGGATGAACATAGTGGAACATGTATCCTTATTACATTCTGGGGAATCTTTTGGGTATATTCCCAGGAGTGTTTTAGCAGGATCTTCTGGAAGTGAGGTGCCCAGTTTTTGGAGGAAGCACCAGACTGCTTTCCAGAGTGGTTGTACCAATTTGCAACCACACCAGCAGTGGAGGAGTGTTCCTCTTTCTCCACATCCTTGCCAACACCCGCTGTCTCCTGAATTTTTAATCTTAGCCATTCTGACAGGTGTAAGGTCAAATCTCAGGGTTGTTTTGATTTGCATTTCCCTAATGACTAATAAAGTTGTGCATTTTTTAAGATCTTTCTCTGCCATCCGAAGTTCTTCAGGTGATAATTCTTTGTTTAACTCTGTACTCCATTTTGTAATAGGGTTGTTTGGTTTTCTGGAGTCTAACGTCTTGAGTTCTTTATATATATTGGATATTAGCCCTCTATCTGATGTAGGATTGGTGAAGATCTCTTCCCAATTTGTTGGTTGCCAATTTGTCTTTTTTATGGTGTCCTTTGCCTTACAGAAACTTTGTAATTTTATGAGGTCCCAAATGTCAATTCTTGATCTTAGACCATACGCTATTCGTGTTCTGTTCAGAAACTTTCTCCCTGTACCAATGTCCTCAAGGGTCTTCCCCAGTTTCTTTTCTATTAGATTCAGAGTGTCTGGCTTTATGTGGGGGTCCTTGATCCATTTGGATTTGAGCTTAGTACAAGGGGACAAGGATGGATCAATTCAGATTCTTCTGCATGTTGACCTCCAGTTGAACCAGCACCATTTGTTGAAAAGTCTATCTTTTTTCCATTGGATATTTTCAGCCCCTTTGTTGAGGATAAAGTGGCCATAGGTATATGGGTTCATTTCTCGATCTTCAATTCTATTCCATTGGTCCACTTGTCTGTCACTGTGCCAATACCATGCAGTTTTAGCACTATTGCTCAGTAGTACTCCTTGAGGTCAGGGATACTGATTCCCCCAGAATTTCTTTTGTTGTTCATAATAGTTTTAACTATCCTGTGTTTTTTTTTTTTATTCCAGATGAATTTGAGAATTGCTATTTCTAAACCTATGAAGAATTGAATTGGGATTTTAATAGGTATTGCATTGAATCTGTATATTGCTTTTAGCAAAATGGCCATTTTAACTATATTAATCCTGCGGATCTATGAGCATGGGAGCTTTTTCCATTTTTGAGGTCTTCTTCTATTTCCTTCTTCAGAGTCTTGAAGTTCTTGTCAAAGAGATCTTTCACATGTTTGGTAAGAGTCACCCCAAGGTACTTTATATTGTTTGTGGCTATTGTGAAGGGTGTCATTTCCCTAATTTTTTTCTCAGCCTGCTTATCCTTTGAGTTAGGAAGCCTACTGATTTGCTTGAGCTGGTTTTATAACCTGCCACTTTGCTGAAGAAGAGATAGATTTTAAGGGCTCGTGTTCTGAAGGAAAAATGTGATATCCCCTTCAGAAACTGGGGCATATTTCAATATCCCTTGGTAGAATTGATAAGTCTAGAGTTTTTGTGGGAAAATGGAAGTGTCTTGTGCATTCTTCATCAGAAGGTATATGGATAATGTTACCAGGTGCATAAAGGGACAATCCTGAAAACTCCGTTGAAAAGGAAGTAACTGCAGTGTCTTAGATAATGTTATAGGTCCTAGAGGGCTTAGGCCACTTGAGAAAGTTCTAGAAATTCCTGGGGATATATTGGTGTTCCATGGACCACTTGTTCAGATATAAACAGCCCAGAGAACATTAATTAGGTTTTAAAATTCCCAGAGCTCCTTGTACAGATAGGAAAGATTCTAAAATCCCAGTCTCAGAATCTGAAATTTTAAAAAAAATGGTCTAGTTACATGGCAGATATTCTTCTGCCTCTGGATTAAGTGATAAAAGAGGTGAAAGTTTGAGAGAACATTTGGTTTTCTAGAAACTGAATGTCTGGTGATGACTTTGGTAGAGGAGGAATGTCTGCTATTTCCCACAGAGAAGGCATGGTTCGAGCCTGGGGTAGTATTAGGAAGATCCAGCAAGTCCTCTAGGGGTGCTCCTTGGCTTCACTATGGTTTTATTTGGGTTTGGGCATATTTGTGTCCTGCAGAATGCAGAGAGGCATTCTACTGGAGATTAGATGGGAACTCTAAAGGAGAAGGCCTTAAATAACTTATACATAAGGAGTGAAGGATATAAACAAAGTCATCAGGATCTAAAGAAGGAGATAGAAACAATATTGAAAATCACAAAGGGAGACATTTTGGGACATAGAAAAGCTAGGAAAGAAGTCAGGAATCATGGATCTAAGCATCAACAACAGAATACAAGAGATGGAAGATAAAGAGAGAATCTCAGATGCAGAAGATACCATGGAAAGAATTGATACAAGAGTCAAAGAAAATGAAAAATGCAAAAGGCTCCTGACCCAAAATATCCAGGAAATCCAGAACAAAGTGAGAAGACCAAACCTAAGCATTATAGGCATAGAAGAGAGTGAAGATTTACAACAGAAAGGGCCAGTAAATATCTTCAACAAAACTGTAGAAGAAAACTTCTCTAAGCTAAAGAAAGGGATGCCCATGGACATACAATAAGCCTCCAAAACCCCAAATAGATTCGGCCAGAAAAGAAATTCATCCTGTCATATAATAATTAAAACACCAAATGTACTAAAAAAAAGAAAGGATATTAAAAGTAGTAAGGGAAAAGTCAAGTAACATATAAAGGTAGACCTATCAGAATTACACCAGATTTCTCACCAGAGACTATGACAGCCAGAAGATCCTGAGCAGATGTCATGCAGACCCTAAGGGAACACAAATGTAAACCCAAATTGCTATATACAGCAAATCTTTCAATTACTATAAATGGAGAAACCAAGAATTTTCATGACAAAAACAAATTTACACAGAATCTTTCCACCAAACCAACCCTTCAGAGTATAATGAGTGTAAAACACCAACAAAGGGAGGGAAACTACACACAAGGGAAAGCAAGAAAGTAATTTCCTTTCACCAAATGCAAAAGAAGATAACCATAAAAACATAAAAAATACATCAAAAACAGCAGGAATAATCACTCAATATTACTTTATATCTCTTAACATCAATGGACTCAATTCTCCAATAAAAAGACATAGACTAATAAACTGGATTTGTAAACACGACCCAAAATTTTGCTGCATACAGGATATGCATCTCAGTATCAAAGAAAAACACTACCTAAGAGTAAAAGACTGCAAAACAGTTCTCCAAGCAAATGGTCCCAGGAAACAAGCTGGAGTAACCATTCTAATATCACATAAAATAAACGTTCAATCAAAACTCACAAGAAAACATACATAAGGCCACTTTATACTCATCAAAGAAAAAATCTACCAGGAAGAACTCTCAATTTTGAAGATCCATTCCCCAAATACAAGGGCACCTGCATTCAAAACAGAAACCTTACTAAAGTTTAAAGCATGCATTGTACCCCACATAATAATTGTGAGGGACTTAAACACCCAACTCTCTTCAATGGACAGATCAGGGAAACTCAAACTAAATAGAGTCACAGTGAAACTAACAGAAGTTTTATACCAAACGAACTTAATAGATATCTATAGAGCATTTCATCGTATATCAAAAGGATATGCATTCGTCTCAGCACTGCATGGTACCTTTTCTAAAATTGACCATTTAATTGGTCACAAAACACACTTCAACAGATATAAGACTATCTAACTTATTCCATGCCTCATCTCAAATCACTATGGAATAAGGGTCATGTTCAATATCAACACAGGGAAGATTAACAGTTCTCTACTCAATGATACCTTGGTCAAGGAAGAAATGAGGAAAAAATATCAAAGATTTTTAGAACTTAATGAAAATGAAGGTACAGCATACCCAAATTTATGGGACAGAATGAAAGCAGTGCTAAGAGGAAAAGTCATATCTCTGAGTGCCTACAAATATAAGCTAGAGAGAACATACACTAACAGATTACCATAATACCTGAAAGCCCTGGAACAAAAAGAAGCAAATTCACCCAAGTGGAGTAGAAGGCAGAAAATCATGAAACTCAGAGCTGAAATCAAACAAGTTTCAAGAAAAAGAATGATACAAAGAATCACCAAAATTAGGAGCTGGTTCTTTGAGAAAATCAACAAGATAGATAAACCTGCAACCAGACTAACCAAAGGGCACAGAGATAGTCCCCACATTAACAAAATCAAAAATGAAAAATATGATATAACAACCGAAAATAAGGAAATCCAAAAAATTATAACCTACCTCAAAATCATATACTCAAGGAAACTGGAAAATCTGGATGAAATGGGAAATTTCCTAGACACATACAAATTACCAAAATATCGTAAGAATCTGATAGACCATCTAAAATGGCCGATAACCCCTAAAGAAAAAGAAGTGGTTATTGACAATTTCCTAACCAAAAAAAGCACACGACCAAATAGCTTTAAAGCAGAATTCTATAAGACATTCAAAGGAGAATTAATGTCAATACTCTTCAAACTATTCTACAAAATAGAAACAGAAGGAACATTACCAAAACTGGTTCTATGAAGCCACAATTTCGCTGATACCAAAACCACACAAAGATCCAACAACAACAAAAACCCTTAGACCAATTTCCCTTATGAATATTGATGCAAAAATACTCAATAAAATTCTTGGAAACTGAATCCAAGAACACATCAAAACAATCATTCACTATGATGAAGTAGACTTCATCCCAGGATTCAGGGATGGTTCAATATGTGGAAATCCATCAATCCATCAATGTAATCCACAACATAAACAGACACAAAGAAAAAAATTATGTGGTCATTTCATTAGATGCTGAAAAAGCATTTGAAAAATTTAGTATCCTTTCATGCTAAAAGTGTTGGAAAGAACAGGAATTCAAGGCACATACATAAACAAAATAAAAGCAATACACAACAAACCATTAGCCAACATCAAACTAAATGGAGATAAACTGGAAGCAATCCCACTACAATTAGGGACTAAACAAGTCTACCCTCTCTCTCCATATCATTTCAATATTGTACTTGAGGTACTAGCTAGAGCACTTAGACAACATAAGGAATTCAAAGGGATAAAATTTTGAAAGGAAGAAGCCAAACAATCACTATTTGCAGATCATATGATAGTATACTTAAGTGACCCAAAAAACTGCACCAGAGAACTCCTACAGCTGATAAACAACTTCAGCAAGGTGGCAGGTTTTAAAATAATCTCAAGCAAATCAGTAACCTCCCTATACTCAAAGGATTAAAAGTCTGAAATTAAAACAAGAAAGAAATTAGGGAAATGACACTCTTCACAATAGCCACAAACAATATAAAGTACTTTGGTCTGACTCTGACCAAACAAGTGAAAGATTTGTATGACAAGAAGTCAAGTCTCTGAAGAAGGAAATCGAAGTAGACCTCAGAAAATGGAAAAATATGCCATGCTTATGGATTGGCAGGATTAATATAATAAAATGGCCATTTTTCCAAAAGCAATATACAGATTCAACACAATCCCCATCAAAATCCCAACTCAGTTCTTCACAGAGTTAGAAAGAGCAATTCTCAAATTCATCTGAAATAACAAAGAACCCAGGATAGCTAAAACTATTCTCAACAACAAAAGAAATTCTTGGGGAATCAGTGTCCATAATCTCAAGCAATTCTACAGAGCAATAGTGTTAAGAAAATGCACTGTATTGGCACAATGACAGGCAAGTGGATCAATAGAATAGGATTGAAGGGCCAGAAATGAACCCACATACTTATGGTCACTTGATCTTTGACAAAAGAGCTGAAATCATCCAGTGGAAAAAAGATAGCCTTTTCAACACATGGTACTGGTTCAATTGGAGGTCAGCATGCAGAAGAATATGAATTGATCCATCCTTATCTCCTTGTACTAAGCTTAACTCCAAGTGGATTAAGGACCACCAGTTAAAGCCAGTCACAATGAACCTAATAGAAAAAAACTTAGGAATACCCTTGAGGACATGGGTACAGGGGGAATGTTCCTGAACAGAGCACCAATAGCTTATGCTCTAAGATCAGGAATTGACAAATTGGACCTCATAAATTTAAAAATAGTTTCTGTCAGGCAAAGGAAACTATCAAGAGGATAAATCAGCAACAAGAAATTGGGAAAAGATCTTCACCAACCCCACATCCAACATAGGGCTAATATCCAATATATACAAAGAACTCAAGAACGTAGACCCCAGAAATCCAAATAACCCTATTAAAAATGGGGTACAGAGCTAAACAAAGAATTTTAACCTCAAGAACTGAGAATGACTGGGAAGACTCCTAAATAATGTTCAACATTGTTAGTCATTAGGGCAATGCAAATCAAAACAACCCTGAGATTTCATCTCACACCAGTCAGAATGGCTAAGATTAAAATTTCAGGAGACATCAGGTGTTGGTGAGAATGTGGAGAAAGAGGAATGCTCTTCCACTGCTGAAGGGGTTGCAAGTTGGTACAACCACTCTGGAAATCTGTCTGGAGGTTCCTTTGAAAACTGGGCATGACACTTCTGGAGGACCCTGCTATACCACTCATGGGCCTATACCCCGAGGATTCCCCAGCATGTAGTAAGGATACATGCTCCACTATGTTCATAGAAGACCTATTTAAAAGAGCCAGAAGCTGGAAAGAACCCAGATGTCCCTCAATAGATGAATGGATACAAAAAATGTGGTATGTATACACAATGGAATAGTAGTATTCAGCCATTAGAAACAATGAATTCATGAAATTCTTAGACAAATGGATTGAGATGGAGAACATCATACTAAGGGAGGTAACCCAGTCTCAAAAGATCAATCATGGTATGTACTTACTGATTAGTGGATATTAGCCTTGAACCTTGGAATACCCAAGACATAATCCACATATCCATGAGTAATGGAAGAGTAGCCCCTGCTTCTGCAAATGCTCAGCGCAGCAGTGTAGGGCAATACCAGAATAGAGAAGTGGGAAGGGGTGTTTGGACAAAGTGGGAAAATGAAGAAGGCTTATCGGAATTTCGGGGAGTAGGGAGCCAGGAAAAGGGAAATCATTTGAAATATAAAGAAAAAATATATCGAATAAAGAAAAATAAATGTTCAAGATGGAATAAAGAGTCCCCTGTTGTTCTTTAGTTGGCCCTCTGTATACATGCTGTGGCTGTTTCTCTTGAGTGTTTTGTTGGTAGTGGCAGTGTCTGTAACACTTTTGCAGGTTTGTGGAACCATTTTCCTAATCTAGCCTTGATAAATGGTTTATGTCTAGTCTCCTTGCATCTTGTTATGTCACGTTCTGGTGACATGTTTGGTGTTATGTTTACACCACTGGATGACTGCTCTTTTTTAAGGGACAGAGAGTAATTGTTGATGGAGGTCCTTGATCCATTTTGAGTTGAGCTTAGTACAATGAGACAAGGACGGATCAATTAGCATTCTTGTGCATGCTGAGCTCCAGTTGAACCAGCACCATTTGTTCAAAGGGCTATCTTTTTTTTCCATTGGATGTTTTCAGCCCCTTTATCGAGGAGCAAGTGGCCATAGGTGTGTGGGGGTTCATTTCTGGATCTTCACTCCTGTTCCATTGATCCTCCTGCCTGTCACTGTACCAATACCATGCAGTTTTTGACACTATTGCTCTGTAGTATTGCTTGAGGTCATGGACACTGAATCCCCCCGAATTTCTTTTGTTGTTGAGAATAGTTTTAGCTATCCTGGGTTTTTTGTTCTTCTAGATGAATTTGAGAATTGCTCTTTCTAACTCTGTGAAGAACTGAGTGGGTATTTTGATGGGAATTGTTGAATCTGTATACTGCTTTTGGCAAAATGGTCATTTTAACTATATTAATCCTGCTGATCCATGAGCATGGGAGGTTTTTCCATTTTTTGATGTCTTCTATTTCTATCTTCAGAGTCTTGAAGTTCTTGTCATACAGATCTTTCACATGCTTGGTAAGAGTCACCCCAAGGTACTTTATACTGTTTGTGGTTATTGTAAAGGGTGTCATTTCCCTAATTTCTTTCTCAGTCTGCTTATCCTTTGAGTATAGAAAGGCTACAGATTTGCTTGAGTTGATTTTATAACTTGCCACTTTGCTGAAGAAGAGATAGTTTTTAAGTGCTCATGTTCTGAAGGGAAAATGTGATATTCCCTTCAGAAATTGGGGCATATTTCAATATCCCTTGGGTAGAACTGATAAGTCTAGAGTTTTCATGGGAAAATGGAAGTGTCATGTGCATTTTTCATGAGAAGGTGGAAAAAAGATAGCCTTTTCAACAAATGGTGTTGGATCAATTGGAGGTCAGCATGCAGAAGAATGTGAATTGATCCATCCTTATCTCCTTGTACTAAGCTCAACTCCAAGTGGATCAAGGACAGCCAGGTAAATCCAGACACACTGAAACTGATAGAAAAGAAACTGTGGAAGACCCTTGAGGACATCAGTACAAGGGGAAAGTTCCTGAACAGAACACCAATAGCTTATGCTCTAAGATCAGGAATTGACAAATGGAACCTCATACATATAAAAAAGTTTCTGTCAGGCAAAGGACACTATCAAGAGGATAAATTGGCAACCAACAAATTGGGAAATGATATTCACCAACCCTACATCTGACAGAGGGCTAATATACAATATATACAAAGAACTTAAGAAGGTAGACCCCAGAAAAACAAATAATCCTATTAAAAAATGGGGTACAGATCTAAAGAAAGACATTTAACCCGAATAACTGCGAATGGCTGAGAAGCCTCCTAAAAAATGTTCAACATTGTTAGTCATTAGGAAAATGCAAATAAAAACAATCCTGAGATTTCATCTCACACCAGTTAGAATGGCTAAGATTAAAATCTCAGAAGACAGCAGGTGTTGGTGAGAATGTGGAGAAAGAGGAACACTCCTCCACTGCTGGTGGGATTGCAAGCTGGTACAACCACTATGGAAATCAGTCTGTTGGTTCCTCTGTAAACTGGGCATGACAGTTCTGGAGGACCCTGCTATACCACTCATGGGCATATACCCAGAGGATTCTCCAGCATATAATAAGGACACATGCTCCATTATGTTCATAGCAGACCTATTTTTAATAGCCAGAAGCTGGAAAGAACCCAGATGTCCCTCAATAGATGAATGGATACAAAAAATGTGGTATATATACACAGTGGAATACTAGTGTTCAGCCATTAGAAACAATGAATTCATGAAATTCTTAGACAAATGGATTGAGCTGTAGAACATCATACTAAGTGAACTAACCCAGTCTCAAAAGATCAATCATGGTATGCACTTACTGATTAGTGAATATTAGCCTTGAACCTTGGAATACTCAAGACATAATCCACATATCAAATGATGTCCATGAGAAATGGAGAAGTAACCCCTGGTTCTGGAATTGCTCAGTGCATCAGTGTAGGGCAATACCAGAATAGAGAATTGGGAAGTGGTGGATGGGCAAAGTGGGAAAGTGAAGAAGGCTTATCGGAATTTCGGGAGTGGGGAGCCACAAATGAGGAAATCATTTGAAATGTAAATAAAAAATATATCGAATAAAGAAAAATAAATGTTCAAGATGGAACAACGGGTCCCCTGTGGGTCTGCAGTTGGTCCTCTGCATACATGCTGTGACTGTTTCTCTTGAGGGTTTTGTTGGGAGTGGCAATGTCTGTAACTCTTTGCCGGTTTGTGGGACCATTTTCCTAATCTAACCTTGATAAATGGTTTATGTCTAGTCTCCTTGTGTCTTGTGATGTCATGTTCTCTTGACAGCACTGGAGGACTGCTCTTTTTTTAAGGGCAGGAGAGTAATTGTTGATGAGGGGGAGAAGGGAGGTGAGGGAATGACTGGGAAAAGGAAGTTGGGGATTCTCCTGTTATCATTCATTTTATGAGAGGATCATGAAAAAACAAAAAACATAAAAACAAACAAACAACAACAACAACAACAACAACAAAAACCTAATGCAGCCTTAGAGGTTACCCACCTGTACAAGGGTAATTTCACCACTGCCATTGACCAAATGAAACACACATTTTTTATCCTCAAAAAGTGACATTAGACGTATTTTGAATAATACTGCCTCATACTTTGCAGCATTAATTCATGGATCCTCAATTCATCCCTTTATGCATTTGGGCACATCAGATGTATTTTAGGATAACTAAGAGAGGTTTAAACTTTCCATCTTTAACCCGGGTGATTAGAACAACATTCTTAAGTCACAACCGACCTCCTTCCACACTTATACATGGTCCCAGATCCCTAAACTCATGTAAGGTGTCTTCATTTTGAAGTCAAACGTAGTGAAATATCCACCTTTCATGCCAACTCTTATGTAGCTGATAATAAAATTGAGATTACAGAGGGAATGTCTAACAGACTAATAGATATACTATAATATCGCTGCCTGTCCTCAAAGAAGTTTCCAAACATATGGCTATTCTGAAAATGAATGGAATTTGTGTGGGTTTGGGAATGTCTCTGGTCATAAGGAATTGCCTAACAGTTCAACATTGAATTAATTAATCTGAAAATTTTTCATTTTGTTAAACAGGATTTCTTATTTCACTTTTGCCATACTATTACTGACACTACCCTTTTCACTCCTGATACAAGAGACTCTGTACTTAAGGCCAAAAAGCTTCACTTTTATCCCATGAAACCCAATATATTCTACCTAATTGGATGTGTCCTTGCAAGTTTCCCCATTTCACCAAGGTTCTCCACTCTGGTTAGAAGTCCAAGAGTACAAGCATGTTCAGGAAATCAGATATAGACTTTAGTCTGCTTATCTAAAATGGTGTGGTTTCATTTGCAAACAGATCTGGGTTGCTGAAACTAGAACTGAAGGGGTTGTCTAGATGAGTAGAGCTATTCAAGCTGTACACAAATAATTCAATTGATGCCTTGCTGCCTGGCATCTCAAAGTTTCTACTAATAATATGGTCATACTAAACTGTAAGCAACTGCACAGAGACCACATAGTTCAGAGTGATCAATTAAAGAATACATGAGTTTGATGTAATTTCTTGATTTCTCATGTGTGTACTTTCACTTTTTATGTTGGAGCTTTCTTTCTATTTTCCTCCATAGGGTCTGGATTATTGAAAATTTATTGTTTAAATTTGGTTTTATTATAGAATTTCTTGGTTTCAACATCTATAGTGACTCAGAGTTTTGTTGGATATATTAACCCGGGCTTGCATTCGTGTTCTATTAGGGTATTCATGACACATTCTATGTGGAGAAGTCTAGAATAATTCTGATATGTCTTCCTTCATAATGTTACTTGTTCTTTTCCCCTTACAACTTTTAACATTCTTTCTGTATCCTGTGCATTTAATATTTTGACTAATATATGTAGGAGGACTATTTTTTCTTGTCAAATCATTTTGTGTTCTGCAGCCTTCTTGTATATATGGCCATCACTTTAGATTAGGAAAGCATTCTTCTATTATTTTGTTGAAAATATTTCCTGGTCCTCTGCATTGGTAATCTCTCTCTTCTATTCCTATTATTCATAGATTTGGTCTTTTCATTGTGTCCTGAAGTTCCAGGATGTTTTATGTTAGCAACATTTTGCACTTTGTATTTTTTTTGACTGCTTTGTCAATATTTTCTATGGTATCTTCTGCAGCTGCAGAAAAATTGTCTCTACTTGGGCAGGGCTGATAGGGTCTATCTCCACTGGGTCCCTTGGGTCCCAGATAGGCCAGTTATTGAGGCAGAAGTCATCTCATCTGTGATTCTGGTTATGACAGACTTCCTCGGAATCAAGATGTGTATGGATGAGGGCAGAGTTCTGGAGCTCTAGATGTGCTCCAGGTGACTAGGAACCAAGATGTGGCATTGTGATGAAATTTTATACTTTTGGAATTATAAGTCAAAGAAATCTGTCCTTCTTTCATTTGCTTTGGGTAATTGTGGTTCATCACAGCATAAATATAGTAATTACAATGCACTCGTATGTGATGTGTATTTTGTTAATGGTTTTCTATTTTTCTGATATTTTTCTGCTAGAGAATAAAATAAATCTCTAGTTTAATGTACTACCACCATCATAATATCACACACATTAATGAAAATATATAACAATTACCTCAAATTCACATGAGAGATAACCTATGGTAATTACTTCTTTTCAAATCTGTGTTACTTTACCAGCATAACAATCTCTTCTTCTGTCCATTCTCCCCCATTTGCCATGATTTTAACTTTTTAGTTGCCTAAGTTCCATCAAGTATATAAGTATACTTATAAATATACACACACAATACATTTTATCTACTAAGTTCATAAAGGAAAGAAATGGCAACTTTTCTTAGAACTTGTTAATATTGCAGGAAAATACATGAATTGCAAAAATTGTGGCATGTCAGTAGTAGGACTTAGGGTCACTTCAGTATTTATCCAGGAGTAATACAGCTAGGCCATATAAAAATCCTAGGTTTTCAAAACATATGTACTGATATACAGAGTACTGCAGCAGTTTTCATACTACCAGGAATAAGAATAGGATAGGAAGAACTTTAATGGTCCCTATTTGCAGAAAATGTAATGCTGTGCTTAAAAATCTATAGCAGAAAACTCATATAGAAACACTTTCAGCAAAGTGAACTGACAGAAAACAAACATTTAAAAGTCAACAGCTTTTGGATCAAACCAATCTGGTCTTTTGGTTCCTTGAAGTTTGGAAATAATAATAATAATAATAGAACCCAGTTATACTACTCCTTGGCATATACCCAGAAGATGTTCCAACATGTGATAGGGACACATGGTGCCACTATGTTCATAGCAGCCTTACTTAAAATAGGCAGAAGAAGGAAAGAAACCAGATGTCTTTTAACAGAGATATTAATACAAAAAATGTGGTGCATTTACACAATGGAATATCACTGAGCTATTCAAAAACAATGAATTCATGAATTCTTAACCAAATGGATGCAAGTAGAAAATATCATACTGAGTGAGGTAACCCAAACACAACAGAACACATATTTTATGAACTCACTGATAAGTGGATAATAGAGCAAAAGCTCTAATACCCTAAATACAATTTACAGGTCACATGTAGCTAAAGAAAAAAAAAACAGAAGTGTGGTTGCTTTAGTCCTTCTTAGAAAGGAGAAGGAAATACTTACTGGAGCAAATATGGAGACAAAGTGCATAACAGAGACTGAAGGAAAGGCCATCCAGAGACTGGCCCACTCTGGGATTCATCCAAGACAGAGTCACCAATTCCTGACCTTATTATGGATGCTAAGAATTGCTTGCTGAAAGGAGCCTGATATAGCTGTCTCCTGAGAGGCCCTGCCAGAGCCTTAAAGTACAGAGGCAGATTCCCACAGCCAATCATAGCATTGAGGATGGAGGTCCTCAATGGAGAAGTTAGAGAAAGGACTGTAGGGGCAGAAGGGGTTTGCAATCCCAAAGGAGGAACAACAATATCACCCAAATCACCTTCCCCCCAGAGGCTCAGCAACCAACCAAGGAGTTCTCATTGCTTTGTCTGTATATGTAGCTGAGGATGTCCTTGTCAGGAATCAAAGAGAGGAAAAGTCCCTTGTCCTATGAAGGTTTGATAAATGTCACAGAGTAGGGGAGTCAAGGATGGGGAGTCTTAGCAGGTGGTGGATGGAGGAACACAATTATAGAAGCAGAGAAATATAGAAGGGAATGGATATCTGAGAGGGAGGAAACTGGGTAAAGGGAAAACCTTGAAAATTTAAATAAATTTAAAAGCAATTAAGTAATAATTGAAAATTATCAACACCTTTTATATATGCCAACAATGTGCTTGTTGAGAAAGAAATAAGGGAAATAAAAGCCAATTTCTAATAACCTTTTCCTAAATAATAGAGGCTGGGAGATAGTTGAGTGGATACAGCACTTGATACATAAATGGTAGGACAAGAGTTCCTATCTCAGGTACCCAGATGTGACAGAGTGTGCCTGCATACCTATACTCTAGAAATTTGGAGACTGGTAATCCCAGGGACAAGGTGAGTAGTTAGACAAGCCAAACCGTGTTTCAGTAAATAAAACATACATTTATCAAAGACATCCAACATTAACATGCGGTGTGTGCATGCACACACATGCTAATATACCTATACATATGATCACCTACATATATAAAAACTCATTACATGTACATCCCATTAACAACCCAAACTCATCTTCACCTACCCACCCATACAAACACGCACCCCAACAGAGATAGAAAGAGAGACACAGAGACAGACAGACAGAGGGGAAAAGAGAGAGAGACAGAGGGGAAAAGAGAGAGAGAAACAGAGAGAGAGAGAGAGAGAGAGAGAGAGAGAGAGAGAGAGAGAGAGAGAGAGAGAGAGAGAGTTAGATGATGAGGAGGATGACTTATTAGAATATTAGCAGGAAGGAAAAACTAAGGCAGGCTCCCTGAGAGAGTATCTTCTTATTCTCAGAATGCTGTCCTGAGAAAGAGCAGGAAACTACTTGGTGATCATCTACATAAATCCAATACTGGAAGGAGAGAAAACCAAGGCCCTATTAGCCATCACAATCAGCATTTGTTTAAATGATTTCCAGTCTCAAGCTTCTCACATCCCAAATGTATAAAGCTACTAATTTGTTTTTCAACAAGGCTTGATCTTCTGAATTTCTGGTCTTCTAGTTGCTTGTTTATGGAAGTGAGTAAAATTGGTAATCAACTAGACAACAATGAACATTTCCACTACACACATGAAGGAGGATAAATCAATAAAAGCATATGTATGGAAGTACTCTAATGAAACATGTTTCCTTGTAATCTGAAAAAGAAAATGAAGAAAAAAAAATGGGAAAATAATATTAAATACTGAGTTAAATGATACAAAATATACTATTCAGTTATTTTCCTTATTAAATGTAATATACAAACAAGTTATTTAATTTGAACAAATTTATAATGTTATTTTTAATAATGATGCTATTTAGGAAAAATTCCTAAATATGTAGAGTGACTCACAGTAATCTTAGCCAATCATAAACCAAGTAATCATTTTCAGCCATTTCATAAAGCAGTAATTTGTGAAATTATAAAAATCTACTAAGTTTACCTTTATACATTATCTGAAATAAACATAGTCAGTGTAACTAAAACTGAGAACACTATTTTGTGCTGGCATTACACTTGCCAAACTATTTCTCAAAGGTGTATATTATCTGAACTGATAGCTATGATTGCTATCCATTTAACCCTGAAGCATGATCTTCATGCCTAGCGGGATAATTCTCTTAAGAAAATTCAATATTTTCAAAGATGTCAAAAGACAGTAAATTCACATAATGGAGGAAAAATTATGATATGTATTAACTAGTATAGCGATAAGCATAGTGAATAGAGAATTAACCAAGAATATAATTTAACCCAGATCACAGGAAAGGAATGATTTTCCCTGAAGTAGGCACGTAGAAAATTGAAATTACTGGGATAAATTGTAGTTACACAAATATATGGGGTGATGAACATTTTGGAACTCCAAGTAATAAGAACGTGTTGCAAAGCACTAAGGCGAAGGAACAGGAAAATAATTAGATGATAGAAAAGTGCCCCTATGCTTCTGAATGATGATTATAGGCTGTGTAGCCAAAGGTATAACAGAAGTCTTTCACAAAAAATCAAAGATAAAACCCAAATAATTGACTTTCATCCAGCAAGATCAAAAACTGCTCAAAGAAAACTGGCAAGGTGTGCAACAAGCAAACCAAGTTTTTTTGAGAGTAAAATAATTTTCTCATCCATGTCCTCAGTTTTCACCTTTCTCCATATATCAACCACTATACAGACATGACCTTTCAAAGAATCAACTTCACTACAGGCTTCAAAATTCATTGGAATGAAAGTGAATGGCCCATGTGGAGCTACTAATATGAGCCTCTAGACTATTGTGTGTTCAAGAGAAGTATATGACCTTCCAAAAGCATTTCAAACATGTAAATGGTATTGGAATCCAAGGTTTTTACTGTGTCAGACAGAACAAATATCTAAGGCCATAGGTGCTACATTCAGGAATCCTACTGTGTCTGTGTTCTAAATCTAGTCAAACAGAGATAAAAGTATTGAAATACAACTTTCATCTGTACTATAAGGAAATTATTGTTTTGTCCTTACCTTCTGAAAATTTACATAACATTTGTAAAATAATAATATTTCAATAAGTATTATTTAGTTATTCAGATATGATTTTCAGCATGCACATATATTCACAGTTGTTACAAATTTATCTAGGATAGGCATTCTTTAAAATATTGAATAATATTTGAAAGATCATTTCCATGCATTCTAGATTCTGTACAAATACTATCACATTATCTTTCCCTAGCAAACATGCCAGTAGTTGTCTAGCACACACAGATGATAAGGGGCAAAAGTGTGGAACAGCCTTTCCCACTCACTTATGAAACCCCAACAGACATCACTGCAACACTGATGGCCTCCAGTTCGAGGGTTCTCTCCTGGTGCAAGATGGATTTGGGAGCACAGTCTCCTAATCACCTGCTGCCTTTTCCAATCATGCTGTCCCTTCAACAATTCCTTGCCATGGCTCCTGATAGTGTGCATCAGACTAGGTAGCACTCTGGACCCTAAGGAAGAGGGTCCTCAGCATCTCCCATCATTCAGGAAGCTTGGATGATTGCCCTGCTACTGCAAGCAGAACTGCCTCATGAGGCAGCTCATGACTGGCCCGTGCAGTCCCAAGGATAGCAGCTCTAAAGCTTTGCTTATTTCCCGAGACCAACTCGAGTTCTGTGTGTTTCGCCTTCGGGACGAGTCAACAGTTCCTGGGAGAGACTGAGCCGCTCTAAAAGCATCCTGTGTGACTACTACTTGCTGTGAGTCATTATTGGCAAGTACATTTTCCACCCCTTCAGGGGATGGCAGTCCATTTCCCGTTTCTTGTTCAATTTCCCTTAAGACTAGATGGCTAGATGTGTGGAGAGAGGCCTGCAAGACTCAGCCCGTACTTTACCCTCTGACAATGAATGACCAGTTTCTCAGCCTCCAGTGACTGGGACTCCCTTCAGTGTCCCCAAAAAGAATACTGACACCCAACTCCAATGGAAGAAGGACTTGCTGGGTTCCCAGCCTCCCTGGCCTTGCACTCTCTGCAGTATTCCCCAACCAGACTATAAAACCCTTCATCAATGGGGGAAGCATATGACCAGCAGAGATCCATGGGACTTTGTACCTTCAGGGCTCCATAGACCGAATAAGCACAAGTTCAGGATCTCAAAGCCCTATGAGGATTATTAACTCAAAAAACGTGATGCTCATGTTACAGAAGAGCTACAGAAACTCAAAGCTCTTATACAGGTTTCAGCCAATCAGAGGACGCTGGAGCCTCTGAGGGGTTGGAAGCAGAACAAAAAATGGTCAGTCTTACTTCCTTTCATGGTTCCTGTGGGAATGAGCAACCTACTGTACAGGGACACAAGATCATCTACTTTACAGTCGGCCACAAGCAAAAGAGTGGCCTCATCTTCTGTGCACATTTCTGGGAAGGTGAAAAGAGGCAAGCCTATGTGTACTGGGTTTGAAGAGCATATGGATTTTCACCAGATGAAGGCCATAGTGCCTGCAACATATGCAAAACACAGTATTAGAGATGGCAGTGGAAAATTCAAACAAGATCATACAGTACCCGTGTAGTGAGCCACCCTTTGTTCTTCTCTGTTACAAGATGGCACTGGCCACATGCTGCTCCCTGGTAGTAAATCACTGGAACACATACGCAGTGTGCTGCATTCCTTATCTCACTTATATGCTAATGAAGAGCTCACTGAGTTCACTTATGAGCATATGGCTGGTTATCTCCCTGGGCAAATGAGGCTAGCTAGCGATATAAGGTCAGGCTGGCAGAGAGCCCGGGGCCGCCAATAGAAGAAATAAGCTCAATTCAAAGTTTCCCGAATAAAACCGTTTTAAGGAAGAAACTCCTTGTGTCACGTAATCTTTGGTGGCGAAGGTAGACGTGACATAATTGGTGTCCCTTACAGGGAGGAGTGGTCAGAACCTTAATGGTCAGGGATTTACAGCACACTGATGAGTACCCAGGAGTTGGGGGTTAATTAAATTAAAAATTCCCGGAATAAGGGAGGTATAAAGATCCCGGTTATGGGACAAGACAGCTCTTGGTATTAAGAGGCTAAGAAGTTCCCGGTATTTTGCCACAAGTTTTAAATTCCCGGAATAAGGGAGGTATAAAGATCCCGGTTATGGAACAAGGCAGCTCTCGGTATTAAGAGCTATGAAGTTCCCGGTATTTGGGACAAGTTTTAAATTATAAAAGAAAAATTAATCAGTAATAGAGGCCACGGGAGTCTTCCTTCTGTAGGATAAATGGACAGAGGCCAAGTCCACTCACAAACACAGCCAAACATGTTCCCCCTCACCCCCAAAATGCACTGTGCAATCTGTTTCTAGTAAAGTGAGTTTGAGACCTGACCCTGCTGACCATGGAGATATCAGAATTTCCCCAATAAGCAAGAATGCTTTCCAAGTACTCTACCTTTAAAAAAAACGTTCACAGATCCTCTCCTTCAGTCCAAAGAGTAGTAAATGAAACCACAATCCCTCAAGTGAGCCTCACACTGCTCATACCTGAACAAGCAGAAACAAAAATTTCCACATCTACACTAGAAGTTCAAGGAACTAAATGGACTCTTGAGAGTTCCACTCATATGCAACATGCAGTAGAGACTCATGAGTCGATGCATGGGTCTCTTGTGCCTTCTGCACATACACAAATTGAACTAGCACTCTCATCATGTACCACCGGGTCTCTGATATGTTCCCAATCTGTCATAGAGGCACTAGGATTGTCCCACTCTACAGAAGAGACTCAAAGACAAGTTATCAAAAGTGATATCCCACAGAAAGTGAGATTAAGCCATTCTCTTGCTATGAAAAATAAATCTGAAGATGTCCATTCAAATAGAAGAAGACTGAAAGGTGCTCTCTCTAAACGAGTCTTCAAAAAGTCCAAAAAGGATACTCTCCTACTGGCCAATGGGGTTGAGGACCTTTCTTCATTCCCAAACTTTGGTAAATTTATTCCCCTGACTTGGACCTTAAAAGTTATACCCTTTACCCAGTGTGCTCCCATAAGAATACCTTGTGCCCAGGAGACCATGGGATATATTACCTCTGACCAAGGAGCATTTCTCCCTCCTGTTACAGTTTACAGAAATCAAGAGGAGGAAGCATATCCTTGAACCTTATACCACTTCCTAGACTACAGTCACTTGACATGGTATAAAATCTTAAGTTGTTCACTTCTGGCTGTTTGAACTTGACTTGCTGAGGAGACATATCCAGGTTGTTTATGAATCATGGTATCAATATTTGATCTCCTCCTGATTCAGCTAATGAGAAGGATATCCTATTCTCTGAAGAACAGTCAGAAGGTGAGGCAATGATAGGACATCATGATGTAAGTTAACCAATTTAATTTTTGTTCAAAATATCGGGATTTTTATACTTTGATCTTCTTTCCTCTTACAAGGATCTCAGCACCTCCTTTCCTCCCAATGGCACTCACTCCTCTACCTTTGATGACCTAGTCATCATATCTTCCCACTAAAGCAAAAATAGCCTTAGATTATCCCAGTTTGTTCAAAGGACACAGGATATACAGATGGGGAAAATACTTGTAAGCTAGTAGAGAGACTCTGAACTTCCCTCTAGTACTCATTGTAGCTTGGAAAATTCCCCTGCTAACCATGAGTAAACTAGATATCTGTTTTCTGCAAAAATTAATGGGGACCTCTATCAAATGGAGCAAGACATTCAGGATTTCTCCTGTATTGAAGATGGACTTACAACTTTCCATTCTGAGAACTACATGTCCCCATGATATTACTTCATACACTCCGTGATTTTTGAAGAGCCAAAGAGAACTACCATGGATGAGCCTCAGCCCTTCACTTCCCTAACAATGTAGCCTTGGATTTTGTGCCCCACTGAAAGGAGGAATATGAGCTACTATTTTTAACCAAAGGAACCTCACATATTCCTTTACTTCAAAAGTGACATAAGATATGCTCTTTTCAATAATAGTGTATTATGCCTTGTATATCCAAATATTCTCTTGTGCCTTTAAACTACCTCAAATGTATGTTCTCTAAATAAAGAAGATTCAAACCTTTCATCAAGATGGCCAGTGAAATATATCATTTCTTTTTGGTAAGATCCTAGTTCCTATGTGTAGAATTATTGACTGGATCCTAGGTTATGCTTTTCAATCCAGTAACATTGTTCCTGCCCATATTCATACAAACATAAGGAGACAACCCAAGAAGGGAAAGTCATCCAATATGTTTGAAACAAGCTCAGGTTAATGCCTGAACTCCCTCAAATTAAACACAAGATGTGAAATTCCTTACAACTAAGGAAGAATAGGAAGCTGAAAAGCAGTGGTGGGACTTTCTTTGACTGAAAAAAGTAACAGGGTAATTAATGTTTACCAGGATATTACATGGCACTCACCCCCTTTCCAAGCTTTTTGTAACCTGTACCTTTGCACAACAAGATCTCAAAGTTTTCTATTTCTCATGGGGCCCAATAGTTCCTTTCTTACAAAGTAACCTCAGTTCTTTTATTTCACTGAAGAGAATGTCAGACTTCCATCCTACAGCTATGCCTACAACAGACAATTCCCATTTGCCAAAGGTGTACTAAAGTATTATTTTTGTGAAAGACCCTTAAACTTTTGGTTTATTAGAAGAGAGACTAACTCATTCCTCTTTAGACTATAGAATCTCAAACTTAAGGCTTATGTCATTCCCTCTACAGAAGAAAATCTGTCTTCAGTTACAGTAGAAAAGAGGCTATGATTTCCTCCTTCAAACACAAGGGCTATTTACATCCAGTTCCTGGCCCAGGGTATATGTGCCATGAAATAATGATGACAGAGATCTTAGGTTTGATGTCTATGGTGAAGAGGGTCTAGTTCCTTGCATCAATATTCATAGGAACTTCAGATGGATCTTCTAGCTAAGGGATGCTCAAGAACATTGCTTCATTCAAAAGACAACTTATAGTTGACTTTAAATTTATATTGCCTTAGTGACAATCTTTGTGACCAAGATTTTCAGACAGAACTGCCATCGCAAAGGTGAACTTCACATAATTCTGGGTGTAGGACAGAGGTCAGACAATAGAAAGGTAAAACTAACATACATGCTATCTTCCTAGAGGTGGTTGTAAAAAATGCAGTGTTCCCATTTCTCAATTATAGATGGTTACAGACCAGAACAAACTTCAGGAAGACTCAGAGTTCAGACAGTCAATCACCTTGTTGGAAGATCCTGCTGATTGGTTCTTGAACTCTTCACTACAGTATATACAATGGATGGATTTTTGAAGCAGAAATAACATATGGAAACAAATGGTGCAGTACCATAGTCCTCTACAACTTCCCAAGATTTGGTAGGTTTTTTTCCCTTCTACACTGTGTGGAGACTGGATCTTGCTATTTGGATAAACATAGCTAGGCTATTTCTTTCTAAGCAAAGCAATTCAGTATGGCCCCAGAAGTTGCACTTATGAATACCGGTTACTCAAATTGGACCTATTTTCCAGTCATCTCATACTATTTGAATGAAGGATCACCAGTCCATTCTGGTCTTACAAGTAAAACCCCAAACCTTCCATTTCTGTCCACATTCTGTTTTAAGAATGAATGGAGTTTACTATTCAGATTTCTGAATTTTCATTTTGACCAAGGGGACCAAGTATTAAGAGTCATAAGCGAATTCTCAAACTATGTATGGGCCTCAAACATAACCACCTAATGGGGAGCTTTAGATAATTTCTCTTAACCATGGCTATTAAGAAAACACAGGTGTGAACAGAAAGATGTTACATAATGCTACTCTTTGTTGCGGAGCCTGGAACTTAGTTCATGTGTTTTCATATCATTCTTTGAGTACACACCCAAATAACTGGTGATAAGCTTCAAGGAGTCTTAGAGACTAACAATCTTGACCTATGAATAATTCATAGATTGCTGCCAGGTCTACCAGGCAGTAACTGAAGATGGGAATCTTATAAACTGTGAAGAAGACCTAGTCCATTATAAATCAATGCTCCATCTGTATCTAGAGGGTCCTTTATCTATCTTGTAAGACTGACATGTCCTGAGATCATCTCTACCTGCCCCAGGCCCAATACACCACTTGCAGTAAAAGATATCCTCAATAAGTATCCACTCTGACCAAGGATTCAAAACAACTCTCGTCCTGATAAAGGAGAGTACAAATATTGCCAGGAGCCATTCTCACTTAGATTTCAAAACACCCTCATTTCAGCCATTTGAAGTCTGCTTTTAGAAGAAAAATACTAGCTTTCAAGATTAGCCAAGTAGCCAGATGGTCACTATATGCAGAGCTCTCCTGAGTGGGCTAGAGCAAACAGAGTTCACCTGTGGTTAGGTTCCCATAGCAACTCCTTTCCACCTCACCTCCTCGTGATCAATATATTGTACCAATTTCCTGAATCACTAGCCAGCTTTTTCCTGAGATTCTGAGAGACAATTCTGAGAAACTGTTCCAGAGAAACAATACTAGACCTATGAGATTGTTTCTCAAAAACAATGACTTACCCATTTGCTCCTACCTACACCTTGCTTACTTCTCTTTATATTGCCTTATGGAAGAAATAAAATTTGGCAGCTTGATCACAATACTGTCTTGCTGTCCATATCTTCATTCTCTTGTCTCACTTCCTCTCCTATTTGGTCCAGGTACCCTGTTGATTCGTCTGCAGGTCTGGAAAAAATATTCAAATTTATTGTGTCTCACATTCAACTCCTCACCTGAACGGGACATCAGAATGATTTTTTTCATTGTGATGGTCCTCAAATCCATAACCTCTCTTGAAGAGATTTGTAAATGTCATTCTTTCATAGCAGGGCTTCCATGTCTCTCCCTCTGCCTATGGGACACTCACACACTCCAGACCTAGTCATAAATATTTCCTCATTCCCCTCTGTCTAGTGGCAAAGAAAGCCCTCTCCTTATGCCTTTGTTGGCTTGAAATCTTTCCTGTTGCCCATGAGGTACTCATGCCTACCCTCACTTTTAAGGTGTCAACAGATAATGTTCTTGTGACTTTGTTTTCCCGCTGTATTCCAAATGTCTAGGATTACTTCCAAACTTATTCCTGCTACATATATTCTGAGACATCCATCCACTGAAGAAAAATATCTTCACCTTATGCCATCTAACCGAAGGCTTCATTGCCTAATGATAATCATCCAACCTGTTAGAAAAATGGAACCATTGATACCTGTTATTTCACACAGCACACACAATATACGTACATTCCCAATACTGAAAAAGAAATGGAAGCTGGTCATGCAATACTGAAAATTCCTCTGCTCCACAAGGTATTTACCTTTTCTTCAATGTGAAATGATCTTTCCTGTTTTATTGAAAACAACCAGAGATTTTAATTATCTGACTAATAGGTATAGAATTTCACCTTTGCATAGAGTTTCTTAGATATCCTGCTTATGTCCAGGGTGCTTCAATTCCCTTATTCCCATGAAATCTGGCACATTACCTCTTTGAAGAAGTGAATAAAAGTCCTATTTTTGTGTAACACTGGCCAAGCTCCTCTCCATCTTACATGATTTAGACATTCACAACAGAGAGTGCTTCAGACCTGGCCTGTGAGATTGAGGAAATCCCACAATTTCCCAATTTCCAGTGCATCTGCTACCTACGACATATTTCTGTGGCTTGGGAAGCACTAAGAGATCTCTCAGCATTCTGGACTGAAGTCCCAAACAGAAGAGTATCAAGACAAGGGGAAAGCCAGAATACTATCTTTGTTGTGATTACTTAGACAGAGACATACTGTCCTCCATGCAGAGGTATGTGTGGATGGACGTTTATTTGAGGATAATATTAACCTGAGATTACTGCATTACAACCTCTTAGAAGAGTTCTAAGATTGCTCTCATGCATACAATGGGCATTCAGATTATGTTTATTCTAAATTTTGATTTTATGATTGGAGGTGATGCACGAGTGAGTGCTTGGAATATCCTATAATTCTCAAGGTATCAATCACCCTTCAACATCTACTGAATAGAGCTGCAGACATATTACTATGAAACGTTGAGTCTATTCCATACAATCCTGGGGGAGGCTCCTGCCTCATCTTCTTCTTTAGAGCATCTTAAATCTATCAACTGTGCCAGAGGCACAGAAATAATTCCACTTCTTCATACTAGTATACCTGAAATGTCTCCACCTACTTAAAGAAACCTGAATATCCTCTTTTACTGAATTGCATTTTAGACTATTCCCTCTCCCTAAATGTAATTTTGTACCCCAACTATTTCTCTTCTTCCCAATAGAATCTCCATCCTGTTTATTCTAATAGACAGCTACAGTCTACCAACACCCAAAATGTTCTCAGAGCTTTTTATTATGTCTCTGTATGAGTGGACTTACTAGTATTAATTGATCTCGATACTTCTGTTGGGACCAAAGAGATTCGCATCCACTGCCTCTGAATTAACAGGGGGCTTCAAATTTTATTTTCTCCAAGCTCTTTTCTAATATGCCTTTCTGACCTATGAGGAACTTGCATTGTCCTCTATCTCGGCTGGTTTTTCAGACATTCCCCAACCTACATTTAGGACAATGTATCGAAAAAAACTCCAGACCACCCTGGTTTAAAACTCCAGAGCACAAGTACAACCCAGAAAAGAAGCTCATTGCCTCAAGGCAAAAACTAAAATAATGTGTTCCCCACATTTCATATCTAGACCTAGAAAATGAACATATTTTTAAGAAGTAGAGTCACTGTAGGACTGACAACCATGTTTTCTGATAAATTCTCAAATTGTTGCCTCACTGGGCCCCACATTCACTACACTGTACAGATGCTCTAATTCGTGATGAGGAGCTGCTAAGGCAGTACCTGAAATGTGCTCCACAGGTATGAGGTAACCTGGGACTTTGTTCACATGTCAAAGAAAGAGTATTGAAATTTGAACTACCCAACCACACATGGTGCTTTACCTCTTCAAATGGTTTCTGATGTCCAATTTAGCTTTAAGAGACCATATTCTTCATGGTCTCTTATGATTCATTTGAAAGAATCATTTTCTTTCCCCTTGCTCCTTGAGCTCTCAACTATGACAACTGGTCACACATCTCTGAACATTGTTGGGGACATTCTTGATCTGAATATGAGATTATCAATAGTGTCCACATACTCATTGTGATAAATGAACACTGAAATTCCACGTCTGGCCATGGGTACTTCAGGCAGTTCTTTCTCCTTACATGGGGTCTCTATACTGGCATGTATCTTCTGCCCAAATATTTCTCCTACTTGGCTTAAGGAGACATTACATTTAAACAATGTGGACAAAGAGACTTTAGTATTTCCCGTACTCATCAATATAACATTCCTGCCCTTATTTTTGAAGTCTCCAGTGCGTTAAGGAGAGCCAGGAGTAGCACTCATCATCTTCATGATATTCATCATCAGTGGAGTGGTCCCAAATTTGGTATCCAGTTATGGATGGTTAAACACAAAGCCTCCTGGCTGGCAAAATACTAATCACCCACCCACATACTTGGAACCATGTACAGATTGCTGCATATCATCCTGAAGATGCCATAGATGACATGTTTACTTTTTATTGTTGCTGTTCTCTTCTTGTTGTTGTTCTTATTGTTGCTGTTGATTTAAGTATAGAAGAGCACAGCTTGTTATTTTTTTTGTTATAGAAGTCATAGACTGGTGTTAATATCAGCTCAATGTTTCATTGATTAAATGTTTCACATTTTCTACTCTCTTTAGAAGCCACATGTATGCAAAATGTTTCCTATTTTTCAAAGAAAGAAACACTATGTAATTTTATTAAAATAATTTAATTTTTATAGTCTATATTCTCATGAATATATATTTTACTTGCAAAACTGATTAATTTGTTTTGTTATTTTCCACCTGATGACAGTTTCACTCAGTCGTTTTAAGATAATTACTTACTGATGTGTCTTAAAAAGATATATATTGGAGCTGAGGGTGTATGACTGATGGTCTCCTGTACAATAAGTACCTTCTGTAGCATTGCTGTCTAGTGGATTATAAATATCAGTTGCTATTCAGTAATAACTGAAGCAGTGAACAAGTATTAGAGAATTTTTAGTTTGTAATTCTTAAAAATAGTGAAAAGTAAAGGAAAGCTTATTATTTGAAAGTCATTATTCAAATCTATGCATATCAAATCAACATTGTGTGTTTGTGGTGTGTTGTAGAAGACTTGGCAGTTTGAATGTCCAATCATGATGTCTCTATTTTGGTAGTAAACAATGCTCAGTGTGTATTGTGTGTGTGTGTGTGTGTGTGTGTGTGTGTGTGTGTGTGTGAAGTAAGGACACCATGAATTTAGTGTTTAGGTAATCATCACATCTATCTGTCTGTCTATCCACCATCTATGTATGAATGAGTGAATGTATGAATGGTTGTCTTTATGTAGTATGCAACCACCTCTCTAACAGGCCCTGCAAGAGGCAAGAGAGGCATCCAGTGTGCTCTGGTGTGTCCAGCAGGACCCTGCGGGAGCCTTCAGGTGTCTGCTTCGGGATCTGAACAGCCTGGGACACAGCACTCGGTCTCCAGGAAGTTCAAGAAACCTGGTGTGCACCCGGAAGCAGACTGGGAGCACACAGCTTGCTTCAGCAGCACAGAGCTTAGGGACCAGTCCTGAGACATCTGGAGGGAGCCTTTAGATCTCCACTTCGGGATCCAGAACAGCCTGGGCTGCAATGCCACATCTCCAGGTCCTGCAAGAGGCAAGAAGGGCATCCTGGAGGCCGGCTGGGAGGAGTCAGTGTGCTCTGGGGAGTCCAGCAGGCCCCTACAGGAGCCTTCAGGTGTCTGCTTCGGGATCTGAGCAGCCTGGGCCACAGCATCCTGTCTCCAGGCAGTGCAGGAGGTCAACTCTGCACCAGAGGCCACCTGGGAAGAGGCAGCTTGCACTGGTGAATCCAGCTTTGACAAGACCAACTAACACGAGTGAGAACTAGATGGGAAAAGGCAAACACAGGAACATCACTAACAGAAATCAAGGCAATATGGCAACATCTGAACCCAACAGGAGACTACAAAAGCCAATAAGTAGGAAACACAAAAATCGCTTAAAGAAATACAGGAGAACTTTGGTCAACAGGCTGAGGTCATGAAAGAGGAAACACAAAAAGCTCATTAAAGAATTACAGGAAAGCACAAACAAGCAAGTGAAGGAGCTAAGCAAAACCATCCAGGATCTAAAATCAGAAGTTAGAAACAACTAAGAAAACTCAAAGGGAGACAACTTTGGAGATAGAAAACCTTGGGAAGAAATCAGGGGACATAGATGCAAATATCAACAACAAAATACAAGAGATAGAAGAAAGAATCTCAGATGCTGAAGATTCCTTAGAAACCATGGACTCAACAGTTAAAGAAAATGCAAAATGCAAAAAGCTTGTAACCCAAAATATCCAGGAAATCCAGGACACAATGAGAAGACCAAACCTAAGGATTATAGGCATAGATGAGAGTGAAGATTTACAACTTAAAGGGCCAGCAAATATCTTCAATAAAATTATGGAAGAAAACTTCCTAACCTAAAGAGAGAGATGCACATGAATATACAAGAAGTCTAAACTCCAAACAGACTGGACCAGAACAGAAATACCTCCTGTCACATAATAATCAAAACCCCAAATGTACTAAACAAAGAAAGAATATTAAAGGCAGTAAGAGAAAAAGGCCAAGTAACATATAAAGGAAGACCTATCAGAATCACAGCAGACTTTTCACCTGAGACTATGAAAGCTAGAAGATCCTGGGCAGATCTCATGCAGACTCTAAGAGAATAAAAATGCCATCCAAAACTACTATACTCAGCAAAACTCTCAATCACCATAGATGGAGAAACTAAGATATTCCATGAAAAAAAACCAAGTTTACCAATATCTATCCACAAACCCAGCGCTACAAAGGATAATATTAGGAAAACACCAATACAAGGAGGGAAACTTCACCCTGGAAAAAGCAAGATAGTAACCTCCTCTCACAAAAACCAAAAGAAGTTAACCAATCAAATTTAAAAAATGACGTCAAAAATGATAGGGAGTGGCTGGGCAGCGGCGGCAGTGCAGCAGTGGCTGGTCCAGCTGAAGGGCCATCAGCAGTGGAACCAAGGCGACACAGGGGCCAGTTAGGCCCTGCGCCCACGACCACTGACCTTAGCTGACCAGCCGGGCGGCAAGCAGCTGCAGTCATGAGGCGCCTTTCCTGCATGGAAGCCACTTCAGAACTCGGCCTCACACCAGTCAGGAGAGGTGCATCCATCTTGGGTTCGGACTCCAGAGATTGGACAGACTGAGGTACACAAACATAATCCGAGGCCACCGCGGTGGTCTGAGCCCGACGGGCGTTGGCCTGCACCGAGGCCCTGGGCTGGTCGGGGGGGCCATCGGGGTGCCAACCCAGCCAGGAGGTTTTTTGCCCAGGCCTGCGCGTGCGCCGCCATTTTGCCTGCAGGATGACAGAGTGCTCTGTCGGGCAGACCTGTAACAGGCATAGCCTGAGGCTAACAAAGCGGGGGTCTAGGCCCCAAAAGGCACAGGACTGACCCCAAGAACTGGGCGGCTTGGTGGGCCATCTGTGAGTCAACCCGCCCAGGAGGTTGTTAGTACAGCAGACTCTCCCTGCGCTTTCAGGGAGCGCGGGCGCGCACGCACACCATCCTAGTCACCTGGCGGACCCAATTAACAGACATAGCCCTAGGGGAACTTTGCTTGGACCTTGGCCTCCCAGGCTTTTGCCTGGACTCAGGGACTGGGCAGCCAGGCTAACCTTGTGTGCGCCAGCCCGGTTGGCAGATCGGCTGCCCAACGGAGTGAGTGGAACACAGGGAAGGTCACAGCAGCATACACCATCTGCACTCCCTGGGGGTGCACACGGGCTCCATCTGGTCCACAGACACAATCTGGGGCAAGGCCTCAGGCAGAAGCCCTCATCTCTACTCTCTCCACTTCCGGATCCAGATCAGCCTGGGTGGCAGCACCACATCTCCAAGTCCTGCAAGAGGCTAGCTGGGCTTCTGGGCGGCCAGCTGGGAGAAGTCAGTGTGCTCCAGTGAATCCAGCGGGCCCCAGCGGGAGCCTTTGGGTGCCTGCTTTGGGATCTGAACAGCCTGGGCAGCAGCACCCTATCTACAAGCAGTGCAGGAGGTAAGCTGTGCACCAGAGGCCAACTGGGAAGGGGCAGCTTGCACTGGTGAGTCCAGCACTGACAAGACAAACTAACACCAGTGAGAACTAGATGGCAAAAGGCAAACGCAGGAACGTCACTAACAGAAATCAAGGCAATATGGCAACATCTGAACCCAATTCTCCTCTACCAACATGTCCTGGATACCCCATCACACCAGTAAAACAAGATTTGGATTTAAAATCACTGGTCATGATGCTGGTACAGGAACACATGAAGGACATACTTAAAGAAATTCAGGAGAAAATGGATCAAAAGTTAGAAGCCCTTGCAAGGGAAACACAAAAATCATTGAAAGAAATCCAGGAGAATACAAAAGCCAACAAGGAAGAAATGCAAAAAACACTTAAAGAAATACAGGAGAACTTTGGTCCACAGGCTGAGGTCATGAAAGACGAAACACAAAAATCTCTTAAAGAAATACAGGAGAACTTTGGTCAACAGGCTGTGGTCATGAAAGAGGAAACACAAAAATCTCTTAAAGAATTACAGGAAAGCACAAACAAGCAAGTGAAGGAGCTAAGCAAAACCATCCAGGATCTAAAATCAGAAGTAGAAACAACTAAGAAAACTCAAAGGGAGACAACTTTGGAGATAGAAAGGCTTGGGAAGAAATCAGGGGACAGAGATGCAAATATCAACAACAGAATACAAGAGATAGAAGAAAGAATCTCAGATGCTGAAGATTCCATAGAAACCATGGACTCAACAGTTAAAGAAAATGCAAAATGCAAAAAGCTTGTAACCCAAAATATCCAGGAAATCCAGGACACAATGAGAAAACCAAACCTAAGGATTATAGGCATAGATGAGAGTGAAGATTTACAACTTAAAGGGCCAGCAAATATCTTCAATAAATTTATGGAAGAAAACTTCCCTAACCTAAAGAGAGAGATGCCCATGAACATACAAGAAGCCTACAGAACTCCAAACAGACTGGACCAGAACAGAAATACTTCCTGTCACATAATAATCAAAACACCAAATGTTCTAAACAAAGAAAGAATACTAAAGACAGTAAGAGAAAAAGGCCAAGTAACATATAAAGGAAGACCTATAAGAATCACAGCAGACTTTTCACCTGAGACTATGAAGGCTAGAAGGTCCTGGGCAGATCTTATGCAGACTCTAAGAGAACACAAATGCCAAACAAAACTACTATATCCAGCAAAACTCTCAATCACCATAGATGGAGAAACTAAGATATTTCATGACAAAACCAAGTTTACCCAATATCTATCCACAAACCCAGCCCTAAAAAGGATAATAAGAGGACAACACCAATACAAGGAGGGAAACTTCACCCTGGAAAAAGCAAGATAGTAACCTTTCATCAAACCCAAAAGAAGTTAAGCATTCAAATTTAAAAAATAACGTCAAAAAATGATAGGAAGTAACAATCACTATTCCTTAATATCTCTTAACATCAATGGACTTAATGCCCCAATAAAAAGACACAGACTAACTGAATGGATACGAAAACAGGACCCTACATTTTGCTGCTTACAGGAAACACACCTCAGGGTCAAAGACAAACACTACCTTAGAGTAAAAGGCTGGAAGACAATTTTACAAGCAAATGGTCTCAGGAAACAAGCTGGAGTAGCCATTTTAATCTCAGATAAAATTGACTTTCAACCCAAAGTCATCAAAAGAGACCCTGAGGACACTTCTTGCTGGTCAAAGGTAAAATACAACAAGAAGAACTCTCAATCCTGAACATCTATGCCCCAAATGCAAGGGCACCCTCTTTCGTAAAAGAAACTTTATTAAAACTAAAAGCACACATTGCACCTAACACAATAATTGTGGGTGACTTCAACACTGCACTTTCCTCAATGGACCGATCAGGAAAACAGAAACTAAACAGGGACACAATGAAACTAATTGAAGCTTTGGACCAATTAGATTTAACAGATATATATAGAACATTCTATCCTAAAACAAAAGAATATACCTTTTTCTCAGCACCTCATGGTATCTTCTCCAAAATCGACCATATAATTGGTCACAAGACAGACTTCAACAAATATAAGAAGATAGAACTAATCCCATGCCTCCTATCTGATCACTATGGAGTAAAAGTGGTCTTCAATAGCAACAGAAACAACAGAAAACCCACATACACGTGGAAACTGAACAATACTCTACTCAATGATACCTTGGTCAAGGAAGAAATAAAGAAAGAAATTAAAGACTTTTTAGAACACAATGAAAATGAAAATACAACATACCCAAATCTATGGGACACAATGAAAGCAGTGCTAAGAGGAAAACTCATAGCCCTGAGTGCCTTCAAAAAGAAAATGGAGAGAGCATACATTACCAGCTTAATGACACACCTGAAAGCCCTAGAACAAAAAGAAGCTATTTCGCCCAGGAGGAGTAGAAGGCAGGAAATCATCAAACTCAGGGCTGAAATTAATCAAGTAGAAACAAAGAGAACCATACAAAAAATCAACAAAACCAGGAGCTGGTTCTTTGAGAAAATCAACAAGATAGATAAACCCTTAGCCAGACTGACCAAAGGGCACAGAGAAAGTATCCAAATTAACAAACTTAGAAATGAAAAGGGAGATATAACAACAGAAACTGAGGAAATCCAAAAAATCATCAGATCCTACTACAAGAGCCTGTACTCAACACAACTGGAGAATCTGGAGGAAATGGACAATTTCCTTGACAGATACCAAATACCAAAATTAAATCAGGACCAACTAGACCATCTAAACAGTCCCATAATGCCTAAAGAAATAGAAGGAGTCATAGAAAGTCTTCCAACCAAAACAAGCACAGGACCAGATGACTTCAGTGCAGAATTATACCAGACCTTCAAGGAAGAGTTAACACCAATACTCTTCAAACTATTCCACAAAATAGAAACAGAAGGAACACTACCCAATTCCTTCTACGAAGCCACAAGTACGCTGATACCAAAGCCACAAAAAGATCCAACAAAGAAAGAGAACTTCAGACCAATTTCCCTTATGAAGATCGATGCAAAAATACTCAATAAAATTCTTGCCAACCTAATCCAAGAACACATCAAAACGATCATCCACCATGATCAAATAGGCTTTATCCCGGGAATGCAGGGTTGGTTCAATATACGGAAATCCATCAATACAATCCACTACATAAACAAACTCAAAGAACAAAACCACATGGTCATTTCATTGGATGCTGAAAAAGCATTTGACATAATTCAGCATCCTTTCATGTTTAAAGTCTTGGAGAGAACAGGAATTCAAGGCCCATACCTAAACATAGTAATAGCAATATACAGCAAACTGGTAGCCAGCATCAAACTAAATGGAGAGAAACTTGAAGCAATCCCACTGAAATCAGGGACCAGACAAGGCTGCCCCCTTTCTCCTTATCTTTTCAATATTGTACTTGAGGTACTAGCTCGGGCAATTCGACAACATAAGGAGGTCAAAGGGATACAAATTGGAAAGGAAGAAGTCAAACTATCATTATTTGCAGACGACATGATCGTCTACCTAAGTGACCCAAAGAATTCCACTAGAGAGCTCCTACAGCTGATAAACAACTTCAGCAAAGTGGCAGGTTATAAAATCAACTCAAGCAAATCAGTGGCCTTCTTATACTCAAAGGATAAGCAGTTTGAGAAAGAAATTAGGGAAATGACCCCCTTCACAATAGCCACTAACAGTATAAAGTATCTTGAGGTGACTCTTACCAAACAAGTGAAAGATCTGTATGACAAGAACTTCAAGACTCTGAAGAAGGAAATGGAAGAAGACCTCAAAAAATGGGAAAACCTCCCATGCTCATGGATCGGTAGAATCAATATAGTTAAAATGGCCATTTTGCCTAAAGCACTATACAGATTCAATGCAATACCCATCAAAATCCCAACTCAATTCTTCACAGAGTTAGAAAGAGCAATTATCAAATTCATCTGGAACAACAAAAAACCCAGGATAGCTAAAACTATTCTCAGCAACAAACGAAAGTCTGGGGGAATCAGTATTCCTGACCTCAAGAAACAATACAGAGCAATAGTGTTAAAAACTGCATGGTATTTATACAGTGACAGGCAGGAGGATCAATGGAACAGGACTGAAGATCCAGAAATGAACCCACACACCTATGGCCACTTGATCCTCGACAAAGAGGCTGAAAACATCCAATGGAAATAAGATAGCCTTTTCAACAAATGGTGCTGGTTCAACTGGAGGTCAGCATGCAGAAGAATGCGAATTGATCCATCCTTGTCTCCTTGTACTAAGCTCAAATCCAAATGGATCAAGGACCTCCACATAAAGCCAGACACTCTGAAGCTAATAGAAAAGAAACTGGGGAAGACCCTTGAGGACATCGGTACAGGGAGAAAGTTTCTGAACAGAAAACCAATAGCATATGCTCTAAGAGCAAGAATTGACAAATGGGACCTCATAAAATTACAAAGTTTCTGTAAGGCAAAGGACACCATCAAGAGGACAAATCGGCAACCAACAAATTGGGAAAAGATCTTCACCAATCCTACATCAGATAGAGGGCTAATATCCAATATATATAAAGAACTCAAGAAGTTAGACTCCAGAAAACCAAACAACCCTATTAAAAAATGGGGTACAGATTTAAACAAAGAATTCTCATGAGGGAGAAGCATCTTAAAAATTGCTCAACTTCATTAGTCATTAGGGAAATGCAAATCAAAACAACCCTAAGATTTCATCTTACACCAGTCAGAATGGCTAAGATTAAAAATTCAGGAGACAGCAGGTGTTGGAGAGGGTGTGGAGAAAGAGGAACACTCCTCTACTGCTGGTGGGGTTGCAAATTGGTACAACCACTCTGGAAAGCAGTCTGGTGGCTCCTCTGAAAACTGGGCACCTCACTTCCAGAAGATCCTGCTAGACCACTCCTGGGCATATACCCAGAAGACTCCCCACCATGTAATAAGGATACATATTCTACTATGTTCATAGCAGCCCTATTTATAATTGCCAGATGCTGGAAAGAACCCAGGTATCCCTCAACAGAAGAGTGGATGCAAAAAATGTGGTATATCTACACAATGGAGTACTATTCAGCCATTAGAAACAATGAATTCATGAAATTCTTAGGCAAATGGATGGAGCTAGAGAATATCATACAAAGTGAGGTAACCCAGACTCAAAAGGTGAATCATGGTATGCACTCACTAATAAGTGGATATTAACCTAGAAAACTGGAATACCCAAAACATAATCCACACATCAAATGAGGTACAAGAAGAAAGGAGGAGTGGCCCCTGGTTCTGGAAAGACTCAGTGAAACAGTATTCGGCAAAACCAGAACGGGGAAGTGGGAAGGGGTGGGTGGGAGGACAGGGGAAGAGAAGGGGGCTTACGGGACTTTCGGGGAGTGGGGGGGCTAGAAAAGGGAAATCATTTGAAATGTAAATAAATTATATCGAATAAAAAATGATGGGGAGTAACAATCACTATTCCTTAATGTCTCTTAACTTCAGTGGACTCAATACCCCAATAAAAAGACATAGACTAACCGACTGGATACGTAAACAGTACCCTACATTTTGCTGCATACAGGAAACACACCTCAGGGTCAAAGACAAACACTACCTTAAAGTAAAAGGCTAGAAGACAATTTTACAAGCAAATGGTCTTAGGAAACAAGCTGGAGTGGCCATTCTAATATCAGATAAAATTGACTTTCAACCCAAAGTCATCCAAAGAGTCTCTGAGGGACACTTCTTGGTGGTCAAAGGTAAAATACAACAAGAAGAACTCTCAATCCTGAACATCTTTGCTCCAAATGCAAGGGCACCCTCATTCATAAAAGAAACTTTATTAAAGCTGCAGGCACAAATTGCACCTAACACAATAATTGTGGGTGACTTCAACACTGCACTTTCCTCAATGAATCGATCAGGAAAACAGAAACTGAACAGGCACACAATGAAACTAAATGAAGTTTTGGACGAATTAGATTTAACATATATATATATATGTTATATATATGTTATATATGTTATATATGTTATATCCTAAAGCAAAAGAATATACCTTTTTCTCAGCACCTCATGGTACCTGCTCCAAAATCGACCATAAAATTGGTCACAAGACAGACCTCAAGAAATACAAGAAGATCGAACTAATCCCATGCCT
Source organism: Apodemus sylvaticus (assembly GCF_947179515.1). Classification (NCBI taxonomy): domain Eukaryota; kingdom Metazoa; phylum Chordata; class Mammalia; order Rodentia; family Muridae; genus Apodemus; species Apodemus sylvaticus. The sequence continues at coordinate 2,169,287 of NW_026262996.1, forward strand.
CCTATCAGATCACTATGGAGTAAAAGTGGTCTTCAATAGCAACAAAATCAACAGAAAACTCATATACAGGTGAAAACTGACCATTATTCTATTCAATGATACCTTGGTTAAAGAAGAAATAAAGAAAGAAATTAAAGACATTTTAGAACTTAATGACGATGAAGACACAACATACTCAAATCTATGGGACACAATAAAAGCAGTGCTAAGAAGAAAATCCATAGCCCTGAGTGCCTCCAAAAAGAAAATGGAGAGAGCATACACTAACAGCTTTATGATACACCTGAAAGCCCTGGAACAAAAAGAAGCTATTTCATGCAGGAAGAGTAGAAGGTAGGAAATCATCAAACTCAGGGCTGAAATCAATCAAGTAGAAACAAACAGAACCATACAAAGAATCAACAAAACCAGGAGCTGGTTCTTTGAGAAAATCAACAAGATACATAAACCCTTAGCCAGACTAAGCAAAGGTCACAGAGACAGTATCCAGATTAACAAACTTAGAAATGAAAAGGGAGATATAACAACAGAAACTGAGGAAATTCAAAAAATCATTAGATCCTACTACAAAAGCTATACTCAACACAACTGGAGAATATGGAGGAAATGGACAGTTTCCTAGAAAGATATCCGATACCAAAACTAAATCAGGATCAAATAGATCAACTAAACAGACCCAAAACACCTGAAGAAATAAAAAGGGTCATAGAAAGTCTCCCAACCAAAAAAGCACTAGACCAAATGGCTTCAGTGCAGAATTCTATCAGACCTTCATAGAAGACCTAACACCAATATTCTTCAAACTATTCCATAAAATAGAAATAGAAGGAACTCTATCCAACTTGTTCTATGAAGCCACAATTATGCTGATACCAAAATAACACAAAGATCCAACAAAGAAAAAGAACTTCAGGCCAATTTCTCTTATGAATATCGATGCAAAAATACTTAATAAAATTCTTGCCAACAGAATCCAAGAACACATCAAAACAATCATCCACCATGATTAAGTATATAGGGGAACATGAATAAGCTAGAAACCCGATTAATGGAAACACAAAAATCACTTAAAGAAATTCAGGAGAATAAGGCTCAAGAGATATAAGCCAATAAAGAAGAAATAAAAAAAAAAAACTTAAAGAAATTCAGGAGAAAGTGAATCAAACAGCAGAAGTCATGAAAGAGGAAACACAAAAATCTCTTAAAGAATTACAGGAAAACACAAACAAGCAAGTGAAGGAGCTAAGCAAAACCATCCAGGATCTAAAATCAGAAGTAGAAACAACTAAGAAATCACAAAGGGAGACAACTTTGGAGATAGAAAACCTTGAGAAGAAATCAGGGGCCAGAGATGCGAATATCAACCACAGAATACAAGAGATGGAAGAAAGAATCTCAGGTGCCAAAGATACTATAGAAACCATTGACTCAACAGTCAAAGAAAATGTAAAATGCAAAAAGCTTGTATTCCAGAACATCCAGGAAATCCAGGACACAATGAGAAGACCAAACCTAAGGATTATAGGCATTGATGAGAGTGAAGATTTACAACTTAAAGGGCCAGCAAATATCTTCAATAAAATTATAGAAGAAAACTTTCCCAACTTAAAGAGAGAGGTGCCATGGATATACAAGAGGCCTACAGAACTCCAAACAGACTGGACCTGAGCAGAAATACCCATCATCACATAATAATCAAAACCCCAAATGCATTAAACAAAGAAAGAATATTAAAGGCAGTAAGAGAACAAGGCAAAGTAACATATAAAGGAACACCTATCAGAATCACACCAGACTTCTCACCAGAGACCATGAAAGCTAGAAGATCCTGGGCAGATCTCATGCAAACTCTAAGAGAACACAAATGTCAGCCAAGACTACTATACCCAGCAAAACTCTCAATCACAATATATCGAGAAACCAAGATATTCCATGACAAAGCCAAATTTACACAATATCTTTCTACAAACTCAGCTCTACAAAGAATAATAGGAGGAAAATTCCAATCCAAGGAGTGAAACAACACCCTGGAAAAAGCAAGATATTAACCTTCTTTCATCAAACCAAAAGAAGATAACCACTCAAATATAAAAATAACATCGAAAATGACAGGAAGTAATAATCACTACTCCTTAATATCTCTTAACGTCAATGGACTCTACTCCCCAATAAAAAGACATAGACTAACAGACTGGATAAGGAAACAAGACCCTACATTTTGCTGCATACAGAAAACACACCTGATTGTCAAAGACAAAAACCACCTTAGAGTAAAAGACTGGAAGAGAATTTTACAAGCCAGTGGTCTCAGGAAACGTGCCGGAGTAGCCATTCTAATATCAGATAAAATTGATTTTCAACCTAAAGTCATCAAAAGAGATACAGAAGGGCACTTCTTGCTGGTCAAAGGAAAAATCCAAGAAGAAGAACTTTCAATTCTGAACATCTATGCGCCAAATGCAAGGGCACACTCATTCGTAAAAGAAACTGTACTAAAGCTTAAAGCACACATTTCACCCAACACAACTATTATGGGTGACTTCAACACTCCACTCTCCTCAATGGACCGATCGGGAAAACAGAAACTAAACAGGGACACAGTAAAACTAATTGAAGTTTTGGACCATTTGGACTTGACTGATATGTATAGAGCATTCCACCCTAAAACAAAAGAATATACCTTTTTCTCAGCACGTCATGGTACCTTCTCCAAAATCAACCATATAATTGGTCACAAGACAGTCCTCAACAAATATAAAAAGATCGAACTAACCAACCAAGAAAAGCCTAGGACCAGATGGCTTCAGTGCAGAATTCTATCAGACCTTCAAAGAAGACCTAACATCAATACTCTTCAAACTATTCCACAAAATAGAAACAGAAGGAACACTACCCAATTCCTTCTATGAAGCCACAATAACGCTGATACCAAAACCATACAAAGATCCAATAAAGAGAACTTCAGACCAATTTCCTGTATGAACATCGATGCAAAAATACTCAATAAAATTCTTGCCAACCGAATGCAAGAACACATAAAAATGATCATCCACCATGATCAAGTAGGCTTTATCCCAGGGATTCAGGGTTGGTTCAATATACTGAAATCCATCAATGTAATCCACTACATAAACAAACTCAAAAAAAAAAAAACACATGGTCATTTCATTGGATGCTAAAAAAGCATTTGACAATATTCAGCATCCTTTCATGCTTAAAGTCTTGGAAAGAACAGGAATTCAAGGCCCATACCTAAACATAGTAAAAGCAATATACAGAAACCGGTAGCTAGCATCAAACTAAATGGAGAGAAACTTGAAGCAATCCACTAAAATCTGGGACTAGACAGGGCTGCCCCCTTTCTCCTTATCTTTTCAATATTGTACTTGAGGTCATAGCTCAGGCAATTCGACAACATAAGGAAGTCAAAGGGATACAAATTGGAAAGGAAGAAGTCAAACTATCATTATTTGCAGATGATATGATAGTCTACCCAAGTGACCTAAAAAACTCCACTAGAGAACTCCTACAGCTGATAAACAACTTCAGGTTATAAAATTAACTCAAGCAAATTAGTAGCCTTCCTATACTCAAAGGATAAGCAGGCTGAGAAAGAAATTAGGAAATGACACCCTTCACAATAGCCACAAACACTATAAAGTACCTTGGGGTGACTATTACCAAACTTGTGAAAGATCTATATGACAAGAACTTCAAGACTCTGAAGAAGGAAATAGATGAAGACCTCAAAAAATGGAAAAAGCTCCCATGCTCATGGATCGGCAGGATTAATAAAGTTAAAATGACCATTTTTCCAAAAGCAATATACAGATTCAACGCAATACCCATCAAAATCCCAACTTAATTCTTCATAGAGTTAGAAAGAGCAATTCTCAAATTCATCTGGAATAACAAAAAACCCAGGATAGCTAAAACTATTCTCAACAACAAAAGAAAATCTGGGGGAATCAGTATCCCTGACCTCAAGCAATACTACAGAGCAATAGTGTTAAAAACTGCATGGTATTGGTACAGTGACAGGCAGGCAGATCAATGGAACAGGATTGAAGATCCAGAAACGAACCAACGCACCTATGGCCACTTAATCCTCGACAAAGGGACTGAATACATCCAATGGAAAAAAGATAGCCTTTTCAACAAATGGTTCTGGATCAACGGGAGGTCAGCATGCAGAAGAATCTGAATTGATCCATCCTTGTCCCCTTGTACTAAGCTCAAATCCAAATGGATCAAGGACCTCCACATAAAGCCAGACACTCTGAAGCTAATAGAAAAGAAACTGGGGAAGACCCTTGAGGACATTGATACAGTGGGAAAGTTCCTGAGCAGAAAACAAATAGCTTATGCTCTAAGATCAAGAATTGACAAATGGGACCTCATAAAATTACAAAGTTTCTGTAAAGCAAAGGACACCATCAAAAGAACAAATCGGCAACCAACAAATTGGGAAAAGATTTTCACCAAACCTACATCAGATAGAGGGCTAATATCCAATATATATAAAGAACTCAAGAAGTTAGACTCCAGAAAACCAAACAACCCTATTAAAAAATGGGGTACAGAGTTAAACAAAGAATTCTCACCTGAAGCACATCGGATGGCGGAGAAGCACCTTAAAAAATGTTCAACTTTATTAGTCATTAGGGAAATGCAAATCAAAACAACCCTGAGATTTCATCTTACACCAGTCAGAATGGCTATGATTAAAAATTCAGGAGACAGCAGGTGTTGGAGAGGGTGTGGAGAAAGAGGAACACTCCTCCACTGCTGGTGGGGTTGCAAATTGGTACAACCACTCTGGAAATCAGTCTGGCGGTTCCTCTGAAAACTGGACATGACACTTCCAGAGGACCCTGCTATACCACTCCTGGGCATATACCCAGAGGGTTCCCCACCATGTAATAAGGATACATGCTCTACTATGTTCATAGCAGCCTTATTTATAATTGCCAGATGCTGGAAAGAACCCAGGTATCCCTCAACAGAAGAGTGGATGCAAAAAAATGTGGTATATCTACACAATGGAGTACTATTCAGCCATTAGAAACAATGAATTCATGAAATTCTTAGGCAAATGGATGGAGCTAGAGAACATCATACTAAGTGAGGTAACCCAGACTCAAAAGGTGAATCATGGTATGCACTCACTAATAAGTGGATATTAACCTAGAAAACTGGAATACCCAAAACATAATCCACACATCAAATGAGGTACAAGAAGAAAGGAGGAGTGGCGCCTGGTTCTGGAAAGACGCAGTGAAGCAGTATTCGGCAAAAACAGAACAGGGAAGTGGGAAGGGGTGGGTGGGAGGACAGGGGGAGAGAAGGGGGCTTGAGGGACTTTCGGGGAGTGGGGGACTAGAAAATGGGAAATCATTTGAAATGTAAATAAAAAATATATCGAATAAAAAAATGACTGTTTATAAAGCAAAATAGTTTAGTTATGCATAGTCTACATAGCACTCATTAGGGAAATGCAGATCAAAAGAACCCTGAGATTTTATCTTACACCAGTCAGAATGGCTAAGATCAAAAACTCAGGAGATAGCAGGTGTTGGCTAAAATGTGGAGAAAGAGGAACACTCCTCCACTGCTGGTGGGGCTGTAAAATGGTACAACCACTGTGGAAATCAATCTGTAGGATCCTTAGAAAACTGGACAAGAGACTTCCAGAGGACCCTGCTATACCTCTCCTGGGCATATACCCAAAGAATTCCCCGGCATGCAATAAAGACACATGCTCCATTATGTTCATAGCAGCCATATTTATAATAGCCAGAAGCTGGAAAGAACACAGATGCCCCTCAAAGGAGGAATGGATACAGAAAGTGTGGTATATTTACACAATGGAATACTACTCAGCAATTAGAAACAATGAATTCACAAAATTTTTAGGCAAATGGTTTGATCTGGAAAATATTATCCTAAGTGAGTTAACCCAGTCACAAAATAATACACATGGAATGCAGTCTCTTATAAGTGGATATTAATTAGACCAGAAGCCCTGAATACCCAAGGCACAAATCGCAGAACAAATGACTCCCATGAAGAAGTATGGAGAAGGTCCTGATCCTAGAAAGGATTAATCTAGCATTGGAGGGGAATTTAAGGACAGAGAAAAAAAGGAGGGAGGTGATTGGAGAATGGATGGAGAGAAAAAGGTTTATGGAACATATGGGGAAGGGGGATCTGGGAAAGGGAAAATCATTTGGAATGTTAACATAGAATACAGAAAATAAAAATATTTAAAAAAAACATGAATTGCAAAAATTGCAGTATGTCAGTATTAATACTTAGGGTCACTTCAGTATTTATCCAGAAGTAATAGAGCTAGGCCATATAATAATCCTAGGTTTTTGAAATATATGTACTGATATACAGGGTACTGCACCAGTTTTCATACCACCAGGAATAAGAAAAAATAGGAAGAACTTAAATGATCCCTATTTGCAGAAAATGTAAGGCTGTGCTTAAAAAACAGCAGAAAACTCATATAGAAACATTTTCAGCAAAGTAGGCTGAATGAAAATAAACATTTAAAAGTCAACAGCTTTTGGATCAAACTAATCTGGTCTTTTGGTTCTTTGAAGATTGGAAATAATATTACCTAAGGACCCAGTTATATCACTTCTTGGCATATACCCAGAAGATATTCCAACATGTGAAAAGGACACATGGTGCCACTATGTTCATAGCAACCTTACTTAAAAAAAGGCAGAAGAAGGAAAGAAACCAGATGCCATTCAACAGAGAAATTAATACAAAAATATGGTGCATTTACACAATGGAATATCACTCAGATATTAAAAACAATGAAGTCATGAATTCTTAGCCAAATGAATGAAACTAGAAAATATACTGACGTAAAGCAAACACAACAGAACACATATTTTATGAACTCACTGATAAGTGGACAATAGCACAAAAGCTCTAATACCCTAGATACAATTTACAGGTCACATGTAGCTAAAGAAAGAAGACCAAAGTGTGGGTGCTTCAGTCTCCTTCTTAGAAAGGAAAATAATATACTTACGGGAGCAAATATGGAGACAAAGTGCATAGCAGAGACTGAAGGAAAGGCCATCCAGAGACTGACCCACTCTGGGATTCATCCAAGATAGAGTCACCAACTCCTGACCTTATTGTGGATGCTAAGAATTTCTTGCTGAAGGGAGCCTGATATAGCTGTGTCCTGAGAGGCCCTGCCAGAGCCTTAAAATACAGAGGCAGATTCTCACAGCCAATCATTGCATTGAGGATGGGGGTCCTCAATGGAGAAGTTAGTGAAAGGACTGTGGGGGCAGAAGGGGTTTGCAATCCCAAAGGAGGAACAACAATATCAACCAAATCACCTTCCCCAAGAGACTAAGCCACCAACCAAGGACTTCTCATTGCTTTGTCTGTATCTGCAGCTGAGAGTGTCCTTGTCAGGAATCAAAGAGAGGAAAAGTCCCTTGTCCTATGAAGGTTTGATAGATGTCACAGAGTAGGGGAGTCAAGGATGGGGAGTCTCAGCAGGTGGTGAATGGAGGAACACACTCATAGAAGCAGAAAAATATAGAAGGTAATGGGTATCTGGGAGGTAGGAAACTGGGAAAACTCTTGAAAATTTAAATAAATTCAAAAGCAATGAAGTAAAATTTGAAAATTATCAACACCTTTTATATATGCCAACAATGTGCTTGTTGAGAAAGAAATAAAGGAAATAAAAGCCAATTCCTAATAACCTTTTCTAAAATAATAGAGGCTGGGAGATAGTTGAGTGGATACAGAACTTGATACACAAATGGGAGGACAAGAGTTCATATCTCAGGTACCCAGATGTGACAAAGTATGCCTGCATACCTATACTCTAGAAATTTGGAGACTGGTAATCCCAGGGACAAGGTGAGTAGCTAGAGAAGCGCAAACAGTGCTTCAGTAAATAAGACATAGATTTATCCTAGGCACCCAACATTAACATGTGGTGTGTACAGGCACACAAATGCACATATACCTATACATATGATCACCTACATACTTGAAAACTCATACAATACATCCCATTAGCAACAACCCAAACTCATCTTCACCTACCTACCCATACACACACACACACAAACAGATAGAGAAAGAGAAAGAGAGAGACAGAAAGAGACAGAGACAGACACAGAGACAGAGGAGAAAAGAGAGAGACAGAGACAGAGAGAAACAGAGAGAGAGAGAAACAGAGAGAGAGAGAGAGAGAGAGAGAGAGAGAGAGAGAGAGAGAGAGAGAGAGAGAGAGAGAGAGAGAGAGAGAGAGAGAGATGAGGAGAAGGAGGAGGAGGACTTATTAGAAGTTTAGCAGGAAGGAAAAACTAAAGCAGGCTCCTGAGAGAGTGTCTTCTTATTCTCAGAAAGCTGTCCTGAGAAAGAGTAGGAAATTACATGGTCATCATCTAGATAGATCCAGTACTGGAAGGAGAGAAATCCAAGACCCTATTAGCCATCATAATCAGCATTTGTTTAAATAATTTCCAGACTCAAGCTTCTCACATCCCAAATGTATAAAGCTACTAATTTGTTTTTCAACAAGGCTTGATCTTCTGAATTTCCTGGTCTTCTAGTTGTTTGTTTATGGAAGTGAATAAAATTGATAATCAACCAGACAACAATGAACATTTCCACTACACACATGAAGTAGGATAAATCAATAAAAGCATACATATGGAAGTGCTCTAATGAAACATATTTCCTTGTAATCTGACAAAGAAAATGAAATAAAATTAAAGAGCATGAGAAAAGAAGATTGATTATTGAGTTAAATGATACAAAATATACTATTTAGGATTTTTCCTTATTAAATGTAATATACATACAAGTTATTTAATTTGAACAAATGTATAATGCTATTTTTAATAATGATGTTATTTAGGAAAAATTCCTAAGTATGTAGAGTGACTCACAGTAATCTTAGCCAATCATAAACCAAGTAATCCTCTTCAGCCATTTCACAAAGCAGTCATTTGTGAAATTATTAAAAACTATTAAGTTTACCTTGACACATTATCTGAAATAAACATAGTAAGTGTAACTAAAACTGAGAACACTATTTTGTTCTGGCATTACACTTGCCAATCTAATTCTCAAAGGTGTATATTATCTGAACTGATAGCTATGATTCTTATCCATTTAATCCTGAAGCATGATCTTCATGCATAGTGGGATAATTCTGGTAAGAAAATTCAATATTTTCAAAGATCTCAAAAGACAGGAAATCCACATACTGGAGGGAAAAGTTATGATATGTACTAACTAGTATAGGGATAAGCATAGTGAATACAGAACTACCCAAGAATATAATTTAAACCAGATTACAGGAAAGGAATGTTTCTCCATGAAATAGGCATGTAGAAAATTGAAATTACTGGGGAAAATTGTAGTTACACAAAGAAATGGGGTGGTGAACATTCGGGAACTCCAACGAATAAGAACATGTTGCAAAGCACTAAGGCAAAGGAACAGGAAAATAATTAGATGATAGAAAAGTGCCCCTATGCTTCTGAATGATGATTATAGACTGTAGCCAAAGGTAAATCAGAAGTCTTTCACAAAAAATCAAAGATAAAACCCAAACAATTGACTTTCATCCGGCAAGATCAAAAACTGCTCAAAGGAAACTGGAAAGGTGTGCAACAAGCAAACCAAGTTTTTCTGAGAGTAAAATAATTTTCTCATCCATGTCCTCAGGTTTCACCTTTCTCCATATATCAACTGCTATACAGACATGACCTTTCAAAGAATCAACTTCACTACAGGCTCCCAAATTCATTCTGTGCAACTATGCTCCAGGTGCACCATTGGAATGAATGTGAATGGTCCTTGTGGAGCTACTAATATGAGCCTCTAGACTATTGTGTGTTCAAGAGAAGTATATGACCTTCCAAAAACAATCCAAACATGTAAATTGTATTGGAACCCAAGGTTTTTACTGTGGCAGACAGAGTGAATATCTAAGGCCATAGGTGCTACATTCAGAAGTCCTACTGGGTCTGTGTTCTGAATCTAGTCAAACACAGATAAAAGTGTTGAAATACAACTTTTATCAGTACTATAAGGTGATTATTGTTTTGTCCTTACCTTCTGAAAAATTACATAACATTTGTAAAATAATAATATTGCAATAAGTATTATTTAGTTATTCAGATATGATTTTCAGCATGCAGATATATTCACAGTTGTTACAAATTTATCTAGGCATTCTTTAAAATATTGAATAATATTTGAAAGATCATTTTCATACATTCTAGATTCTGTCCAAATACATGATCTTTCCCTAGCAAACACGCCAGTAGTTGTCTAGAACACACAGATGATAAGAGGCAAAGGTGTGGATCAGCCTTTCCCACTCACTTATGAAGCTCCAACAGACATCATTGCAGCACTGATGGCTTCCAGTTCAAGGGTTCTCTCCTGGTGCAAGGCGGATTTGGGAGCACAGTCTCCTAAACACCATTTGTCTTTTCCAATCATGCTGTCCCTTCTCAATTCCTTGTCATGGCACCTGAGAGTGTGCATCAGACTAGGTAGCATTCTGGACCCTAAGGAAGAGGGTCCTCAGTGTCCCCCCCCATTCAGGAAGCTTGAATGATTGCCCTGCTACTGCAAGCAGAACTGCCACATGCGGTAGCTCGCGACTGGTCCATGCAGTCCCAAGGATAGCAGCTCTCGAGCTTTGCTTTATTCCCGAGACCAACTGTCCCTCGAGTTCTGTGTGCTTCACCTTCGGGATGTGTCCATAGTTCTCGTGAGAGACAGAGCCACTCTAAAAGGATCCTGCGTGACTACTACTTGCTGTGAGTAGTCATTGGCAAATACATTTCTCACCCTTTCATTGGCAAGTACATTTCCCATTTCTTGTTCAATTTCCCTTAAGACTAGATGGCTAGATATGTGGAGAGAGGCCTGCAAGACTCATCCCATACTTTATCCTCTGACAATGAAGCACCCGTTTCCTAGCCTCCAGTGACTGGGACTCCCTTCAACAGCTACACCAGAACATGCAGTATCTGATGAATCACGTCTGGAACTTGCAATATCTGCTCAACTTTGTCCCTTAATTTCTTCAATAAGCCTTTAAATTCCTTCCCTTTCTGCACTTGGGTCTTTTGATCTGTTTAAACATATATAGGAACCTGATACTTCATGCCATGGCCAAAATTAGTCTTTGAGTTCTTGACAAGTTTTGCAACAAACAGGTCCATCTGCTTCAGATTCTTAAGGATCTATGCATTCTTCCAAAGGTCCCATGGCAATCTCTTTATCAGGACAAGCAACAGTAGGTCCTGTATCATCTTCCTTAGGGCCTTTGAAAATGCCCTTATCTGTTCAAGTAAATCCGATTCCTTTGTTCTCTGATCATGAAGTTGGAGGTCCTGTCTTTCTTTACATGGCAATCTGTAAGGTTGCACCTTTACACATGACAGGACAGGAATATTCAAGACGTCACCAGGAGATTTGTAGGTTTCAGCATCTACCACAAGGAGCTTAAGATGTCCACCATTTGTCCAATTGGATTGAGAGATTCACAACCAGTCTTATTGTTTCTGAGACATCCCCTGTCTGACCTAAGTTCCCTAGAGACATTGACATTTGCCCAGTGACCTCCAGAATTACATTGTTGTACCAAGAGAATACAGGTCTCTGTTCAGAAAAAGGGGCTTTAGAAAATACAACCTCTCATCCAGAATATCTTGGACTTTCTGAATATGTCAAGGGTATATTAGAAACATTGCCATATATGCAAAAGTGTGCAGAAGTGCCACCAGTCACCTAACACTTTCAGTTCTAAAGGATTCTCTCAGACTTCCACCACTTTCATCACTTAATCCAAAGGCAGAAGAACATCTGCCATGTACCCAGACCATTTTTAAAATTTCACATTCTAGTCTTGGACTTTAGAATCTTTGCCATATATTCCAGGAGTTCTGGTGCTTTTGAAGCCTAATGAAGGTGCTCTGGGATATTTAGTATGTGAACAAGAGTTTCAGGCAACACCAACATCTCACCAGGAATCTCTAGAACATTCCCAAGCAGCCCAGTGTCTCCTATCCAAGACACTGTGGGTACTTCCTTTTTAACTGAGTTTTCAGGACTGTCCCTATGTGCACAAGGTGACATTATCCCTATGCCTTCTCATGAAGAATGCCCAAGACACTCCCCTTTTCCTGACAAAAGTCCTAGACATTTAAATTCTACCCAAGGGATATTGAAATATGCCCCATTTTCTGAAGGGGATATCACATCTTACCTTCAGAACATGAGCCCTCATAATTTATTTCTTCTGCTTTAAGTAGCATCCCTTCTTCAAAGTGCACTAAAAAGGACTCAGTCACCATTCCTGATTCTGACAAAGGAGCCTATGGTTCCTCAGAATTTTCCCACCTCTTTATGTCATCCACAGACTGTCCAAATGTACTGAAACCTCCTTAGAAAATGCACCTTCTAACCTAATTGATACTCAGGATTCCCATTCAGAACATGAGAGTGACAAATCATTGTCTTTATCAAAAAAGGGGCACAGATATTTTTCAACTTCCAAAAAAGATAAGAAACTGAAAGATGTTCCCAAGGAGGGCATCTCTACAGAAGAGTACATGCAAGCCTCAGACATTTCACCTCTCCTCATGAGATTCCCAGATATACCAATTCTACCAGGAGAAGACAGAAGAATGCCTCTGACACCCAAGCCACCTGGAAAACTTATTCTGCAAATCAAGAAGTCATTGAGTCATCTCCAGAAGGAGACTGTACCGATAGGTTTCACAAACTTTCATCATCACAATTGCATGCCATTCACCCTCTCTTTACTAATGAGGGCTCAGAACATGTTCCTATTGTTCAAGAGAGAAAGAAACATTCCACTAGTGGCAAACAGGAGCCCACAGTTATGGTCCCCATTCTATTGGGATTCATACCTCCACCAGCTCCAACAAGGAGTGTCCATCATACCCTGTTAGCCAAGGAAATTGCAGACAAACTTTATGTCAAGCAGAGGATGTAATACCTTGCCATTCTTGCCCAGGGAGAGACTCAGCATTCCAATATGAATTTGGATGCCCACGTTGTGACCCTTCCCTCCCAGGAGGCCACAAATATTCATATATTGTCCAAAGCCATCTTAAAGTATCCCACTTCAAAAAGAGAAGCTGTGGTTCTTGCTCTCACATAAAGGAGCTATCAGTCCTTCTCAATCTGATCAATGTAGTCTCAGATTTTCTAGTTCTCACCAAAGAGACATTGGATATGTGCCCCCCTATTTCTAGGAGCCTCAGAACATTTTAGCCTTAAAGAAATGGCCTGTCAAATGACCCATCTAAGAAACTGGGCTTCAGAGATGCTTTTTATAAGAAAAGAGAGCTCAGAAATGTGTTCTCTAATCAAAATTCAGTCAGTTCTTCAAGCCCTGCCCTAGGAATTCTCTGACTTACTCCTTGTGCCCAAGGTTCTACCAGACATTTTCTGCCTAACAAATGGAACCTGTAAGGCTTCCCTTCACAGGAGAGTTGCCTGGGACCTACTCTTTCTTATCATGGTATTTTCAGTTTTTTTTTAAATACACAGGCTGCCCTCATTTATCACACTATGTGTTTTATATGAACAACAGGAGATTAGAACTTTATCTTCTCATCAACCATCTCTCAAATTTGCAACCTCTATTCCTAGCTGCCTCAGATCCACATTGAGGCATCAGGTAGCCTAAAACCAGGACAAGAATCCACCTTCTGTTTAAGAGTAGGTCTCAATTTGTAGCTAGAGGCACACACTATACAATTTTCTCCTCATGGAGAATAAATAATGATTCTTTTGAATAGGGAGGACATAGCACTACTTGATCTGACCAAATTGGTGACAAATCAACTCCCTCATTCTTAGGTGAAATGAATGCAACTAAGCCTGATCCTCTCATCTCATAACCCCTTTTCAAAGAACAGGTCCCTGGTGCCTGAGGCCCTAGTGCCTAAGAATAGCAAAGAAAGGCATAAACCCAAGAAAATTACCCTAAAGTTTACCAGCAGAAATGAGAAAGCCATGTCATGTTCAAAAGAATGCAGCTGATTTATCAGGAGACCAAGCTGGGAACTTTCTCCTAGCATGTTTTTGATTGATTACACTGCTACTTGTCCTGAATGATATGGATGTTTTAGGTTTGCATGAAGCCTGGATAAGGAAATGTTCACTTTTTCTCTGCTCTCTAAGCTGACTATTCCTAGATTTTTCCCTGAAAAAAAATGATTCTTTGATATTTCTGCTTTCCGCAACATGGTAAGATGATTTTTGCCTCGAAAGAATCATCTTCGTAATAGTTTGTGTGTGAATGCATCAACATTTTCATTCTGTCTATGGGTCCTCCACACCAGCATGACTCACACATTCCCCAGTTCCTGAAGTGGAGCTCAAATCATTCACAAAAGTTAATGGGATCTTCAGGCACACTCTGTCTAAACTAGGCTACAAAATGCACTTCAAGGATTCACAAGTAATAACTAACTACTTAAGAATCACAGATTTCCAAACTACTGTATGGACAAATGTAGGGATCTGCTTGCCCATTAACTGTCGTTAACTGTCAGGAGGAAGAAGAAGTACAGGAGGGAGAAAAAGTAGTACAGGAGGAAGAAGCAGCTCCCTACAGTTCCTCCTTTTTTCTTTTTAAACACGCATTCAGGCGAGAGTAGAGGTTTGACCTCTGATATATCATTTGCCCATTGGGTGGACTCATAGACCTTGTTTCGATGCCCTTCTGAGCCATCAGCCCAGTGGATTTCGTCAAACCCGTCTGGTACCTTTTGCTCAGAGACGGGTTCTGGGGTACCAACCTGTGTGCAGTCAAACATGCTCCCCTCAAGGGCTCTCCAATCATGGGGCCCTGAGTGCAGTGCTTAGCCTCGCATCCTGAGCATGGAAAGCATCTTATTAGGCCTTCATGGCTGCCAGCCAGGCCTGGGAGGACTGTCCAGCTTCAATGGCTATGAATGCCTGTACCATCATTGCAACCTGTCTTTGTTGGATAAACCTCATTCTGCAGATGCACCACAGGCAAACAATTGAAAGTACTATCAAAAGGATGGCAAGGGCATACTTTTCATTTACACTTCCTTCCTCTTTATCTAAAGGTGAATAAGGTATATCAAGAGACTTGTTAGAACTAAAAAGACAAGGAAACAGCTTAGTATCATGGCGTATCAGCATGGGTCTCGGGAACACCGACAAGATCGCCCATCTTGGCTCCATCTACACTAACATCAATGTCTTGCCGAGAATCAGTAACAGCAGGAGGATCTTCATTTTTATTGCAGCATCTGGTCAGCCGCTCAGGCACCCACAGTGGATCTTGTTGAGTCTGAGGAAACATACAAACAGAACCTCTCGCCCATGCCAACACTGGATCAGGGTCATGCCATCATCCAGTAAGCACATCTTTCCATTTAACATAACCCTTCAAGGTATTATTAGGGCATTGGTGCCAATCAGCTGCAGCCAAACCATCATTATCCAGATTCAAAAAATTTAAAGTAAATAATGCCAATGAAAGTTGTTCTTTGGGTGTTCTACCATACCCAATTCCCTCTTTTTGTTTTGTTAAACAAAGAGCCTCAACTTGAGCCACCAAGAAGGCAGCGGATGTTCCATAATTTTGAACTGATTCGACCAGAGATTTGATAACTTTAAAGTCTAAAGGCTCCTGACTCCTTTGCCCTTGTGGATCCTGAAACACTAGATAAGCTAAAGAGAGCTTGGTGCGAACCTGTGACCAAACTTGTGGACAAAAGGAACTCTCTGTATACTGGGTAGTCTCTAGATTAGGTGTAGGAGTGGAAGGTGCTGGCAGGGTGGGGACGGCCACACCCATTGATGGTGCCGCCACCCCTGACTTATCGCTAAGTTTCTTCCTCTGTTTTAGGCTCACTTCCTCCAACTGTTCAACCAGAGCATGTATCTCCTCCTCCTCAAGATCAGAATCTTCTGAACTGAAATCTGCTAACCCTTCTGAGGAAGGGAAGAGAGACTATGCCCCCTTTTCCTTAACACTCTCTGCCTTTTCTGATCTTTCCTCTTGTAAGATTTCTAAAGCAGTTTGTCCATCCTCTACAGCCTTACAGCATTTTTTATCTTCTAAACAATCCCTAACAAGCTTCCAAATAGATTTTACTACTCCTTTGAGTGTGCCCCGATCCCAGGATAAATCCAGATCCTTCCCTAGCCTATCCCAGCAGGCGACCATTAGGCTGCCATAAACAGTGAACCAGGGTGCCACAGTATTACATTCATTAAGAAATCTCTCTAAGGTCGATTTCTTGATCTTTAAATTCTTTGATAAAAGCAACTCCTGAAGAGCCAGAAAATTGGATGAGACTGTGAGGTCCCCATTTTAAAAATTAAGGCTCTAAGTCCTTTTACTTGCGATCACCTGGGGTGAACATCGGTCAGCAAAACCAGAACATGACTCCACAAAAAAGAATGCAGGAAAAAATGTAGGACATTGCTATCAGAGCAGGGTCCATAAATTGTAACTCTTTCCTTTTCACTAGGTTGCTATAAATCTTAACTCTTTACTCTTTACTAGGTTGCTAATCTGCGAACTTAAACCTCCTCAGAATTTACTTTCACTTTCGGTTTGCCTTCGGCAATCTTTTCTCTCCCTCTTTGTCTACAGAGAGGAGCAGGCTGCCCGTTTTTTTTTTAATTAATTTTTTTTTTATTCGATATAATTTATTTACATTTCAAATGATTTCCCCTGTTCTAGCCCCCCACTCACCGAAAGTCCCTTAAGCCCCCTTCTCTTCCCCTATACTGCCACCCACCCCTTCCCTCTTCCCCGTTCTGGTTTTGCCAAATACTGCTTCACTGAGTCTTTCCAGAACCAGGGGCCACTCCTCCATTCTTCTTGTACCACATTTGATGTGTGGATTATGTTTTGGGTATTCCAGTTTTCTAGGTTAATATCCACTTATTAGTGAGTGCATACCATGATTCACCTTTTGAGTCTGGGTTACCTCACTTAGTATGATGTTCTCTAGCTCCATCCATTTGTCTAAGAATTTCATGAATTTATTGTTTCTAATGGCTGAATAGTACTCCACTGTGTAGATATACCAGATTTTTTGCATCCACTCTTCTGTTGAGGGATACCTGGGTTCTTTCCAGCATCTGGCAATTATAAATAGGGCTGCTATGAACATAGTAGAACATGTATCCTTATTACATGGTGGGGAGTCTTCTGGGTATATGCCCAGGAGTGGTATAGCAGGATCTTCTGGAAGTGAGGTGCCCAGTTTTCAGAGGAACCGCCAGACTGCTTTCCAGAGTGGTTGTACCAATTTGCAACCCCACCAGCAGTGGAAGAGAGTTCCTCTTTCTCCACACCCTCTCCAACACCTGCTGTCTCCTGAATTTTAAATCTTAGCCATTCTGACTGGTGTAAGATGAAATCTCAGGGTTGTTTTGATTTGCATTTCCCTAATGACTAATGACGTTGAGTATTTTTTAAGATGCTTCTCCATCATCCGAAGTTCTTCAGGTGAGAATTCTTTGTTTAACTCTGTACCCCATTTTTTAATAGGGTTGTTTTGTTTTCTGGAGTCTAACTTCTTGAGTTCTTTATATATTTTGGATATTAGCCCTCTATCTGATGTAGGATTGGTGAAGATCTTTTCCCAATTTGTTGGTTGCCGATTTTTCCTCTTGATTGTGTCCTTTGCCTTACAGAAACTTTGTAATTTTATGAGGTCCCATTTGTCAATTCTTGCTCTTAGAGCATATGCTATTGGTGTTCTGTTCAGAAACTTTCTCCTGTACCGATGTCCTCAAGGGTCTTCCCCAGTTTCTTTTCTATTAGCTTCAGAGTGTCTGGTTTTATGTGAAGGTCCTTGATCCATTTAGATTTGAGCTTAGTACAAAGAGACAAGGATGGATCAATTTACATTCTTCTGCATGCTGACCTCCAGTTGAACCAGCACCATTTATTGAAAAGGCTATCTTTTTTCCATTGGATGTTTTCAGCCTCTTTGTCGAGGATCAAGTGGCCATAGGTGTGTGGGTTCATTTCTGGATCTTCGATCCTGTTCCATTGATCCTCCTGCCTGTCACTCTACCAATACCATGCAGTTTTTTAACACTATTGCTCTGTAGTATTGCTTGAGGTCAGGGATACTGATTCCCCCAGATTTTCTTTTGTTGCTGAGAATAGTTTTAACTATCCTGGGTTTTTTGTTGTTCCAGATGAATTTGATAATTGCTCTTTCTAACTCTGTGAAGAATTGAGTTGGGATTTTGATGGGTATTGCATTGAATCTATATATTGCTTTTGGAAAAATGGCCATTTTAACTATATTGATTCTACCGATCCATGAGCATGGGAGATTTTCCCATTTTTTGAGGTCTTCTTCCATTTCCTTCTTCAGAGTCTTGAAGTTCTTGTCATACAGATCTTTCACATGTTTGGTAAGAGTCACCCCAAGATACTTTATACTGTTTGTGGCTATTGTGAAGGGGGTCATTTCCCTAATTTCTTTCTCAGCCTGCTTATCCTTTGAGTATAGGAAGGCCACTGATTTGCTGGAGTTGATTTTATAACCTGCCACATTGCTGAATTTCTTTATCAGCTGTAGGAGCTCTCTAGTGGAGTTTTTTGGGTCACTTAGGTAGATTATCATGTCATTTGCAAATAATGATAGTTTGACTTCTTCCTTTCCAATTTGTATCCCTTTGACCTGCTTATGCTGTCGAATTGCCCGAGCTAGTACCTCAAGTACAATATTGAAAAGATAAGGAGAAAGGGGGCAGCCTTGTCTGGTCCTTGATTTCAGTGGGATTGCTTCAAGTTTCTCTCCATTTAGTTTGACGCTGGCTACCGGTTTGCTGTATATTGCTTTTACTATGTTTAGGTATGGGCCTTGAATTCCTGTTCTCTCCAAGACTTTAAGCATGAAAGGATGCTGAATTTTGTCAAATGCTTTTTCAGCATCCAATGAAATGACCATGTGGTTTTGTTCTTTGAGTTTGTTTATGTAGTGGATTGCATTGATGGATTTCCGTATATTGAACCAACCCTGCATTCCCGGGATAAAGCCTACTTGATCATGGTGGATGATCGTTTTGATGTGTTCTTGGATTTGGTTGGCAAGAATTTTATTGAGTATTTTTGCATCGATGTTCATAAGGGAAATTGTTCTGAAGTTCTCTTTCTTTGTTGGATCTTTGTGTGGCTTTGGTATCAGCATAATTGTGGCTTCGTAGAAGGAATTCGGTAGTGTTCCTTCTGTTTCTATTTTGTGGAATAGTTTGAAGAGTGTTGGTGTTAACTCTTCTTTGAAGGTCTGATAAAATTCTGAACTGAAACCATCTAGTCCTGTGCTTTTTTTGATTGGAAGACTTTCTATGACTCCTTCTATTTCTTTAGGCATTATGGGACTGTTTAGATGGTCTAGTTGGTCCTGATTTAATTTTGGTATTTGGTATCTGTCAAGGAAATTGTCCATATCCTCCAGATTCTCCAGTTGTGTTGAGTACAGGTTCTTGTAGTGAGATCTGATGATATTTTGGATTTCCTCAGTTTCCGTTGTTATATCTCCCTTTTCATTTCTAAGTTTGTTAATTTGGATACTTTCTCTGTGTCCTTTGGTCAGTCTGGCTAAGGGTTTATATATCTTGTTGATTTACCCATAGAACCAGCTCCTGGTTTTGCTGATTCTTTGTATGGTTCTCTTTGTTTCTACTTGATTGATTTCGGCCCTGAGTTTGATGATTTCCTGCCTTCTACTCCTCCTGGGCGAAATAGCTTCTTTTTGTTCCAGGGATTTCAGGTGTGTCATTAAGCTGGTAAGGTATGCTCTTTCCATTTTCTTTTTGGAGGCACTCAGGGCTATGAGTTTTCCTCTTAGCACTGCTTTCATTGTGTCCCATAGATTTGGGTATGTTGTGTTTTCATTTTTATTATGTTCTAAAAAGTCTTTAATTTCTTTCTTTATTTCTTCCTTGACCAAGGTATCATTGAGTAGAGTATTGTTCAGTTTCCACGTGTATGTGGGTTTTCTGTTGTTTCTGTTGCTATTGAAGACCACTTTTACTCCATAGTGATCAGATAGGAGGCATGGGATTAGTTCTATCTTCTTATATTTGTTGAGGTCTGTTTTGTGACCAATTATATGGTCGATTTTGGAGAAGGTACCATGAGGTGCTGAGAAAAAGGTATTTTCTTTTGTTTTAGGATAGAATGTTCTATATATATCTGTTAAATCTAATTGGTCCAAAGCTTCAATTAGTTTCATTGTGTCCCTGTTTAGTTTCTGTTTTCCTGATCAGTCCATTGAGGAAAGTGCAGTGTTGAAGTCACCCTCAATTATTGTGTTAGGTGCAATGTGTGCTTTTAGTTTTAATAAAGTTTCTTTTACGAAAGAGGGTGCCCTGCATTTGGAGCATAGATGTTTAGGATTGAGAGTTCTTCTTGTTCTATTTTTCCTTTGACCAGCAAGAAGTGTTCCTCAGAGTCTCTTTTGATGACTTTGGGCTGAAAGTCCATTTTATCTGATATTAAAATGGCTACTCCAGCTTGTTTCCTGAAACCATTTGCTTGTAAAATTGTCTTCCAGCCTTTTACTCTGAGGTCGTGTTTGTCTTTGACACTGAGGTGTGTTTCCTGTAAGTAGCAAAATGTAGGGTCCTGTTTATGTATCCATTCAGTTAGTCTGTGTCTTTTTATTGGGGCATTAAGTCCATTGATGTTAAGAGATATTAAGGAATAGTGATTGTTATTTCCTATCATTTTTGACATTATTTTTTAAATTTGATTGCTTAACTTCTTTGGGGTTTGATGAAAGGTTACTATCTTGCTTTTTCCAGGGTGAAGTTTCCCTCCTTGTATTGGTCTTTTCCTCCTATTATCCTTTGTAGGGCTGGGTTTGTGGATAGATATTGGGTAAACTTGGTTTTGTCATGAAATATCTTAGTTTCTCCATCTAGGGTGATTGAGAGTTTTGCTGGATATAGTCGTTTTGGTTGGCATTTGTGTTCTCTTAGAGTCTTCATGAGATCTGCCCAGGATCTTCTAGCCTTCATAGTCTCAGGTGAAAAGTCTGCTGTGATTCTGATAGGTCTTCCTTTATATGTTACTTGGCCTTTTTCTCTTACTGCCTTTAATATTCTTTCTTTGTTTAGAACATTTGGTGTTTTGATATTTATGTGACGGGAAGTATTTCTGTTCTGGTCCAGTCTGTTTGGAGTTCTGTAGGCTTCTTGTATATTCATGGGCATCTCTCTCTTTAGGTTAGGGAAGTTTTCTTCCATAATTTTATTGAAGATATTTGCTGGCCCTTTAAGTTGTACATCTTCACTCTCATATATGCCTATAATCCTTAGGTTTGGTCTTCTCATTGTGTCCTGGATTTCCTGGATATTTTGGGTTACAAGCTTTTTGCTTTTTGCATTTTCTTTAACTGTTGAGTCCATGGTTTCTATGGTATCTTCAGCATCTGAGATTATTTCTTCTATCTCTTGTACTGTTGTTGATATTTGCATCTCTGTCCCCTGATTTCTTCCCAAGACTTTCTATTTCCAAAGTTGTCTCCCTTTGAGTTTTCTTAGTTGTTTCTATTTCTGATTTTAGATCCTGGATATTTTTGCTTAGCTCCTTCACTTGCTTGTTTGTGCTTTCCTGTAATTCTTTAAGAGATTTTTGTGTTTCCTCTTTCATGACCTCAGCCTGTTGACCAAAGTTCTCCTGTATTTCTTTAAGTGTTTTTTTGCATTTCCTCATTGTTGGCTTTTGTATTCTCCTGGATTTCTTTCAATGATTTTTGTGTTTCCCTTGCAAGGGCTTCTAACTTTTGATCCATTTTCTCCTGAATTTCTTTAAATATGTCCTTCATGTGTTCCTGTACCAGCATCATGACCAGTGATTTTAAATCCAAGTCTTGTTTTACTGGTGTGATGGGGTATCCAGGACATGTTGGTAGAGGAGAATTGGTTTCAGATGTTGCCATATTGCCTTGATTTCTGTTAGAGACGTTCCTGCGTTTGCCTTTTGCCATCTAGTTCTCACTGGTGTTAGTTTGTCTTGTCAGTGCTGGACTCACCAGTGCAAGCTGCCCCTTCCCAGTTGGCCTCTGGTGCACAGCTTACCTCCTGCACTGCCTGTAGACAGGGTGCTGCTGCCCAGGCTGATCAGATCCAGAAGCAGGCACCCGAAGGCTCCCGCTGGGGCCCGCTGGATTCACTGTAGCATACCGACTTCTCCCAGGTGGCCACACGGAAGCCCCTCTAGCGTCTTGCATCACCTGGACATGTGGTGCTGCCGCCCAGGCTGATCTGGATCAGGAAGCGGAAAGATTTGAGCTGAGGGCTTCTGCCTGAGGCCTTGCCCCAGATTGTGTCTGTGGACCAGATGGAGCCTGTGTGCACCCCCAGGGAGCACAGACGGTGTATGCTGCTGGGACCTCCCCTGTGTTCTGATCACTCCACTGGGCAGCCGATCCCCCAACCGGGCTGGCGCACACAAGGTTAGCCTGGCCTCCCAGGCCCTGAGTCCAGGCAAAAGCCTGGGAGGCCAAGGTTCGAGCAAAGTTCCCCTAGGGCTATGACTGTTAATTGGGTCTGCCAGGTGACCAGGGTGGCGGGCATGTGTGCTCGCGCTCCCCGAAAGCGCCGGGAGAGTCTGCTGTGTTAACAACCTCCTGGGAGGGTTGACACACAGATGGCCCACCTAGCTGCCCAGTTCTTGGAGTCAGTCCTGGGCCTTTTGGGGCCCAGACCCCCGCTTTGTTAGCCTCAGGCTATGCCTGTTATGGCTCTGTCCGCCAGAGCTCTCTCTCGTCCTGTAGGCAAAATGGTGGCACGCGCGCAGGCCAGGGCAAAAAACCTTGTGGCTGGGTTGGCCCCCCAATGACCCCCCCGAACAGCCCAGGGCCTGGGTGCAGGCCAACGCCCGTCGGGCTCAGAGCCCCTCGATGTTGGCCTCGGATTATGTTTGTGTACCTCTGTCTGTCCGATATCTCTGGAGTCCGAAACCAAGATGGAGGTGAGCCTCTCCTGACTGGCGGGAGTCCGAGTTCTGAAGTGGCTTCCATGCAGCGAAAGGCGCCGCAAAATCGTAGCTTCTTGTAGCCCGGCTGGTCAGCGAAGGTCAGTGGTCGTGGGCGCAGGGCCTAACTGGACCCTGTGTCGCTTTGGTTCCACTGCTGATGGCCCTTCAGCTGGACCAGCTACTGCTGCACTGCTGCCACCGCTGCTGCCACCCATGCCCCAGGCTGCCCGTTTTTAACGGTCCCTTATGTCCCACCTTGCCTGGGAACTTATTGTCTCTCAGTACCGAGAACTTTACCTTGACCCATTTAACTGGGAACTTACCAGCGCGCTACCCTGACTGCGATAAGTTCTGATCTTCAAACCCCACGAACGAGGAAAGTTTCCCGGGTTTTCAGCACCAGTTGTCGCGACCACCCTCGCCGGCAAGGAATGATGCAACACAGGAAGATCTTCTTCAAGCAGTTTACTCAGGACCCTTGTACTTCTTCTTCTCCCCTGTACTTCTTCTTCTTCTGACCCCGAGAGAATCAGCCCAGCCCTTAAATACTAATAGCCAGCCAATCAGGGTTAGCCACATGGGCATTGCTGATAGGCTGTATCCACGCAGAAGGCACAAGACTCAACAGGCTTCACCCAAATAAGGACTTCTTAACTGTTAACGACAGTTAACGGGCATGCAGCTCCCTACAATCAAGTACAGCACTGGATCCATACTGCCTCACTTAGTCCATATCCTTTAGCACCTATAGTTGCTCACCATGCAGGATACCATCTTTTCCTTTCTCCATTTTCCGCAAAACTTCGCCAAGACATGGTCACCTCAGGAAGTCTTCCTGAATCCATCCCCGCATCTGGGCGCCACTCTGTTGGATTCCATTGCTGCCTGCAGCTATTATGAAGTGGGTTGCTGGAACAAAAGCTGAGGGATGAATAGGGAAGGGGCGAAAAGAAAAGGGGCTAAGACAATATCCACTGATCAAAGCCAGAAACTTTAATGGCGCCAGACCTTTTAACAGTTTGGGCAAACCCTTCCCCCCAGACTCTGGGCTGAGTTCTGGTGGAAGTTGTCTAGCTTCTCTTGGAGGTCCTCGCCTGACTGCTCTGGCAGCTGGGTGGGTCACCTGCTTAATTCAGGAATTCCTAGACCTGGAGGAACAATTAACTTAACCTTTATTTCGAGCTCTCCACCCTAGGTGGAGCAGGATCCTAGCTATCTGGGAGAAGTTAACCTGGACCATAGTCAAGTATATTCTTAGCACTCCATCCAAGGATAAAAATTCCTGCTTTAACCTACTTCCCTATTATGTCCTAATGGCAGATTCCTGCCTGAAGCCAGGGAATGTCCTTGACCAAAGTCAAACTCTGACCAAGTACATGGCTGCCCCATTATGGCTGTGTACAACTACCCAAGAGTAAAAGACTGGAAAACAGTTCACCAAGCAAATGGTCCCAGGAAACAAGCGGGAGTAGCCACTCTAATATCAGATAAAATAGACTTTCAACCAAAACTCCACAGTAAAGATACTCACCAAAGAAAAATCTACCAGGAAGAACTTTCAATTTTGAACATCTTTGTCCCAAATACAAGGACACCTGCATTCATAACACAAACCTTAATAAAGCTTAAAGCATGCCTTGAACCACACAGAATAATTGTGGGGGACTTAAAGACCCAACACTCTCCAGTGGACAGATCAGGGAATCTCAAACTAACCTGAGTCATAATGAAACTAACAGAAGTTTTGCATCAAATGAACTTAATAGATATCTATAGAGCATTACCTCCTATATCAAAAGGATATACCTTTGTCTCAGCACTGCATGGTACCTTTTCTAAAATTGACCATTTAATTGTTCACAAAAAAAGACTTCAACAATATAAGATGATCAAAATAATTCCATGTCTCCTCTCAGATCACTATGGAATAAGGGTTATCTTCAATAACAACAAAAACAGCAAAAAACCCACATACAAATGCAAGCTTAAAAATTCTCTGTTCAATGATACCTTCGTCAAAGAAGAAATAAGGGAAAAAATCAAAGAATTTTAGAACTTAATGAAAATGAAGGCACAGCATACCCAATTTTATGGGACACAATGAAAGCAGTGCTAAGAGGAAAAGTCATATCTCTGAGTGCCTAAAAAATAAGCTGGTGAGAACATACACTAATAGATTAACAGAATACCTGAAAGCCCTGGAGCAAAAAGAAGCAAATTCACCCACATGGATTAGAAGGCAGGAAATCATGAAACAAGGCTGAAATCAAACAAATTTCATGAAAAAGCACTATATAAAGAATCAACAAAATTAGGAGCTGGTTCTTTGAGAAAATTAACAAGATAGATAAACCTGTAGCCAGACTAACCAATGGGCAGAGAGACAGTCCCCACATTAACAAAATCAGAAATGAAAAGTGTGATATAACAACAGAAAATGAGGAAATCCAAAAAATAATATCCTACTACAAAAGCCTATACTCAAGGAAACTGGAAAATCTGGATGAAATGGGAAATTTCCTAGACAGATAGAAAGTACCAAAATATAATCAGAATCCGATAGCCCATCTAAAATGGCCCATTACACCTAAAGAAAAAGAAGTAGTCATTCACAATTTCCCAACCCCCCCCCACAAAAAAACCCCACAGGACCAGGTAGCTTTATTGCAGAATTCTATCAGACATTCAAAGGAGATCTAATGCCAAAACTCTGCAAACTATTCCACAAAATAGAAACAGAAGGAACATTACCCAACTGATTCTATGAAGCCACAATTTCGCTGATACAAAAACTACACAAAGATTCAACAAAAAAAGAACCTTAGACCAATTTCCCTTATGAATATCAATGCAAAAATCCTCAATAAATTTCTTGCCCACTGAATCCAAGAACACATCAAAACAGTCATTCAATGTGATCAAGTAGGCTTCATCCCAGGAATTCAGGGATGGTTCAATATAAGGATATCCATCAATCCCTCAATGTAATCCACTACATAGACAGACACAAAGCAAAAAATCACATGCTCATTTCTTTTTTAAAGAGTTTTATAGTGTTTTATTACTACATTTTATTTGTAGAATTAGAGCTGTTTCTTTGGCTTCCTACGAGTCTCTTTCTATCCTAAATGCTTTTCCCAGATCTACACAGATATCCCTCCCAAACTGACTGTGTAATAGAAGATACTATATTAGCCTTTAATTTCTTTTCAAGCTCAATTACAATTACAGCTGTCACCACCTTGCTTGTAGACCTGTCACTGTCTTTTGAATTGAATGATAATTACTATTACATTTACTCATGGATTCTTGTTTGGGCAGCCATGTTTTTGAAATGTCTCTGTCCATAATTGTTTTTTTTTTTTTTTTTTTTGATTTGATATATTCTCTATTTACATTTCAAATGATTTCCCATTTTCTGGGTCCCCACTCCCTGCAAGTCCCATAAGATCTCTTCCCTCCCCCTGTTCATCCATCAACTCCTTCCCACTTCCATGTTCTGGTAGTCCTTATACTGTTGCACTGAGTCTTTCCAGAACCAGGGGACACTCCTCTGTTCTTTTTGGACATCATTTAACATGTGGTTTATTTCTTGGGTATTCCAAGTTTCTAGGTTATTTTCCACTTATCAGTGAGTGCATACCATGACTGATCGTTTGAGACTGGGTTACCTCACTTAGTACGATGTTCTCCAGCTCCATACATTTGTCTACTAATTTCATGAATTCATTGTTTCTAATGGCTGAATAGTACTCCATTGTGTAAATATACCACATTTTTGTACCCATTCCTCTGTTGAGGGACATCTGGTTTGTTTCCAGCTTCTGGCTACTACAAATAGGGCTGCTATGAACATAGTAGAGCATATGTCCTTACTACATACTTGGGAATCCTTTGGGTATATGCCCGGGAATGATATAGCAGGGTTAGGGTTAAGCCTGTCCTCAACACAACTGGAGAATCTGGAGAAAATGGATATTTTCTTAGGCAGATACCAAATACCAAAATTAAAACAGGATCAAATAGATCATCTAAACAATCCCATAAACCCCAAAGAAATAGAAGGGGTCATAGAAAGCCTTCCAACCAAAAAAAAGCACAGGACCAGATGGCTTCAGTGCAGAATTCTATCAGACCTTCAAAGAAGACCTAACACCAATACTCTTCAAACTATTCCAAAATAGAAACAGAAGGAACACTACCCAATTCCTTCTATGAAGCCACAATTACACAGATAAGAAACCACACAAAGATCCAACAAAGAAAGGGAACTTCAGACCAATTTCCCTTATGAACATAGATGCAAAAATACTCAATAAGATTCTTGCCAACCGAATCCAAGAACACATCAAAATGATCATCCACCATGATCAAGTTGTCTTCCAGGGATGCAGGGTTGGTTCAATATAGGGAAATCCATCAATACAATCCAATACATAAAAAAACTCAAAGGAAAAAAATCAGGTGGTCATTTCATCAGATGTTGAAAAAACATTTGAAAAATATTCAGTATCCTTTCATGCTAAAAGTCTTGGAAAGAACAGGAATTCAAGGCCCATACCTAAAAATAATAAAAGCAATATACAGCAAACATTAGCCAACAACAAACTAAATGGAGATAAACTGGAATCAATCCCACTAAAATCAGGGAGTAAACAAGTCTACCCTCTCTCTCCATATCATTTCAATATTGTACTTGAGGTACTAGCTAGAGCAATTAGACAACATACGGAAGTCAAAGGGATAAAAATTTGAAAGGAAGAAGTCAAACAATCACTATTTGCAGATGATATGATAGGATAATTAAGTGACCCAAAAAAGCTCCACCAGAGAACTCCCACGGCTAATAAACAACTTCAGCAAGGTGGCAGGTTTTAAAATGATCTCAAGAAAATCTATAACCTTCCTATACTCAAAGGATTAACAGTCTGACATTAAAAAAAGAAAGAAATTAGAGAAATGACACTCTTCACAATAACCATAAACAATATAAATTACGAGGGTCTGACTCTGACCAAACATGTGAAAGATTTGTATGACAAGCCAAGTCTCTGAAGAAGGAAATGGAAGAAAACCTCAAAATATGGAAAAATATGTCATGCTCATGGATTGACAGGATTATTATAGTTAAAATGACCATCTTGCCAAAAGCAATCAACAGATTCAATGCATTCTACATCCAAATCCCAACTCAGTTCTTCATAGAGATAGAAAGGGCAATTCTCAAATTCATCTGGAATAACAAAAATCCAGGATAGCTAAAACTATTCTCAATAACAAAAGAAATTCTGGGGGACTCATTGTCCATGACCTCAAGCAAAACTACAGAGCAATAGTGTTTAGAAAATGCATTGTATTGGCACAAGGACAGGGAAGTGGACCAATAGAATAGGATTGAAGATCCAGAAATGACCCCACACACCTATGGTCACTTGATCTTCGACAAAAGAGCTGAAAAAAATCCAGTGGAAAAAAGATAGCCTTTTCAACAAACGGTGCTGGTTCAACTGGAGGTCAGCATGGAGAAGAATGCAAATTGATTCATCCTTATCTTCTTGCACTAAGCTCAACTCCAAGTGGATCAAGGACCTCCACATTAAACCAGATACACTGAAACTAATAGAAAAGAAAATTAGAAATACCCTTGAGCATATAAGTACCGGAGAAAATTTCCTGAAGAGAACACCAATAGCTCATGCTCTAAGATCAGGAATTGACAAATGGGACCTCATAAATTAAAAAAAAAAGTTTCTGTCAGGCAATGGACCATATGAAGGTGATAAATCGTCAACCAAGTAATTGGGAAAAGATCTTCACCAAACGTACATCTGACAGAGGGCTAATATCCAATATATACAATAAGGTAGACCCAGGAACACCAAATAACCCTATTAAAAATGGGGTACATAGCTAAACAAAGAATTTTAACCTGAAGAACAGCAAATGGCCGAGAAGCCTCCTAAAAAATGTTCAACATTGTTTGTCATTAGGGCAATGCAAATCAAAACAACCCTGAGATTTCACCTCACACCAGATAAAATGGCTAAGATTAAAATCTCAGGGGACAGCAGGTGTTGGTGAGGATGTGGAGAAAGAGGAATGCTCCTCCACTGCTGGTACAACCACTCTGGAAATCAGTCTGGCAGTTCCTCTAAAACCTGGGCATGACAGTTCTGGAGGACCCTGCTATACCACTCATGGGCATATACCCGGAGGATTGCCCAGCATAAAAGGACACATGCTCCACTATGTTAATAGCAGACCTATTTTTAATAGCCTGAAGCTTGAAAGAACCCAGATGTCTCTCAATAGATGAATGGATACAAAAAATGTGGTATATTTATACAATAGAATACTAGTATTCAGCCATTAGAAACAATGAATTCATGAATTTCTTAGACAAATGGATCGAGCTGGAGAACATCATACTAAGTGACGTAATCCAGTATCAAAAGATCAATCATGGTATGCACTTACTGATTAGTGAATATTAGCCTTGAATCTTGGAATACCCAACACATAATCCACATATCAAACGGTGTCCAGGAGTAAGAGAGGAGTGGTTCGGGGCCCTGGCGGTAACCGTCAGGTGTCTGCTGCAGAATCTGAACAGCCTGGGCCACAGCACTCTGTCTCCAGGAAGTGTGGGAGACCTGGTGTGCACCAGAGGCAGACT
Source organism: Apodemus sylvaticus (assembly GCF_947179515.1). NCBI lineage: Eukaryota > Metazoa > Chordata > Mammalia > Rodentia > Muridae > Apodemus > Apodemus sylvaticus. The sequence continues at coordinate 2,199,025 of NW_026262996.1, forward strand.
GGGAGTGCACAGCTTGCTCCCGTGGCATGGAGCTTAGGTTCTAGTCCTGAGGCCTCTGGTGGGAGCCCTCACATCTCTCTGCTTCCAGATCCAGATCAGCCTGGGCGTCAAATCCACATCTCTAGGTCCTGCAAGAGGCAAGAGGGGCTCAGGGAGTCTGACTGGGAGGAATCAGTGTGCTCTTGTGAATCCAGTGGGCCCCAGCAGGAGCCTTCAGGTGTCTGCTTCGGGATCTGAACAGCCTGGGAAACAGCACCCTGTCTCCAGGCAGTGTAGGAGGTAAGCTGTGCACGAAAGGCCACCTGGAAAGAGGCAGCTTGCACTGGTGAGTCCAACATTGACAAGACTAACACCAGTGAGAACTATATGGCAAAAGGCAAACATGCAGGAACATCGCTAACAGAAATCAAGGCAATATTGAAACATCTGAACCCAATTCTCATTTAACAGCATGTCCTGGAAACCCCATCACACCAGTAAGAAAAGATTTGGACTTAAAATCACTGGTCATGATGCTGGTACAGGAACACATATAGGACATATTTAAAGAAATTCAGGAGAAAATGGATAAAAAGTTAGAAGCCCTTGGAAGGGAAACACAAAAATCATTGGAAGAAATTCAGTAGAATACAAAAGCCAATAAGAGGAAACGCAAAAAAACACTTAAAGAAATACAGGAGAACTTTGGTCAACAGCCTGAGGTCATGAAGGAGGAAACACAAAAATCTCTTAAAGAATTACAGGAAAGCACAAACAAGCATGTGAAGGAGCTAAGCAAAAACCATCCAGGATCTAAAATCAGAAGTAGAAACAACTGAGAAAATTCAAAGGGAGACAACGTTGGAGATAGAAAGCCTTGGGAAGAAATCAGGGGACATAGATGCAAATATCAATAACAGAATACAAGAGATAGATGAAAGAATCTCAGATGCTGAAGATACCATAGAAACCATGGATTCAACAGTTAAAGAAAATGCAAAATACAAAAAGCTTGTAACCCAAAATATCCAGGAAGTCCAGGACACAATGAGAAGACCAAACCTAAGGATTATAGGCATAGATGAGAGTGAAGATTTACAACTTAAAGGGCCAGAAAATATCTTCAACAAAATTATGGAAGAAAACTTCCCTAACCTAAAGAGAGAGATGCCCATGAATAAACAAGAAGCCTACAGAACTCCAAACAGACTGGACCAGAACAGAAATACTTCCATTCACATAAGAATGAAAACACCAAATGTACTAAACAAAGAAAGAATATTAAAGGCAGTAAGAGAAAAAGGCCAAGTAACATATAAAGAAAAACCTCTCAGAATCACAGCAGACTTTTCACCTGAGACTATGAAGTCTAGAAAATCCTGGGCCGATCTCATGCAGATTCTAAGAGAACACAAATGTCAGCCAAAACTACTATACCCAGCGAAACTCTCAGTCACCATAGATGGAGAAACTAAGATATTCCATGAGAAAACCAAGTTTACCCAATATCTATCCACAAACCCAGCCCTACAAAGGATAATAGGAGGAAAACACCAGTACAAGGAGGGAAACTTCACCCTGGAAAAAGCAAGAGAGTAACCTCTCATCAAACCCAAAAGAAGTTAACCAATCAAATTTAAAAAATAACATCAAAAATGAGAGGAAGTAACACTGTTCCTTAATATCTCTTAACACCAATGGACTCAATGGCCCAATTAAAAAAATAGACTAACCGACTGGATACATAAACAGGACCCTATATTTTGCTGCATACAGGAAACACACCTCAGGGTCAAAGACAAACACTACCTTAGAGAAAAAGGCTGGAAGACAATTTTACAAGCAAATGGTCTCAGGAAACAAGCTGGAGTAGCCATTTTAATATCAGATAAAATTGACTTTCAACCCAAAGTCATCAAAAGAGACTCTGAGGGACACTTTTGCTGGTCAAAGGAAAAATACAACAAGAACTTTCAATCCAGAACATCTATGCTCCAAATGAAAGGGCACCCTCTTTCGTAAAAGAAACTTTATTAAAGCTCAAAGTACACATTGCACCTAACACAATAATTGTGGGTGACTTCAACACTGCACTTTCCTCAATGGACCAATCAGGAAAACAGAAACTAAATAGGGACACAATGAAATTAATTGAAGCTTTGGACCAATTAGATTTAAAAGATATATATATATATATATATATATATATATATATATATATATATATATATATATATATATATATATATAACATTCTATCCTAAAGCAAAAGAATATACCTTTTTCTCAGCACCTCATGATACCTTCTCCAAAATCAACCATATAATTGTTCACAAGACAGACCTCAACAAATATAAGAAGATCGAACTAATCCCATGCCTCCTATCAGATCACTATGGAGTAAAAGTGGTCTTCAATAGCAACAAAAACAACAGAAAACCCACATGCATGTGGAAATTGAACAATATTCTACTCAATAATACCTTGGTAAGGAATAAATAAAGAAATTAAAGACATTTTAAAACACAATGAAACACTAAAAATACTGATGCGGGTAGCAGTGGCTGCTCCAGCTGAAGGGCCATCAGCGGTGGAACCAAGGCGACACAGGGTCCAGTTAGGCCCTGCGCCCACGACCACTGACCTTCGCTGACCAGCCGGGCGGCAAGCAACTGCGGTTCTGCGGAGCCTTTCGCTGCACGGAAGCCACTTCAGAACTCGGCTGCCCGCCAGTCAGGAGAAACTCACCGCCATCTTGATCCCGGGCTCCAGAGATCGGTCAGACTGAGGTACACAAACATAATCCTAGGCCCAACACCGCAGGGGTCTGAGCCAGACGGGCGTTGGCCTGCACCCAGGCCCTGGGCTGTTCGAGTGGCCATCGGGGCGCCAACCCAGCCAGGAGTTTTTTTTTTTGCCCCGGCCGGTGCACGCGCCGCCATTTTGCCTACAGGAGCCAGAGTGCTCGGGAGGGCAGAGACTGCTAACAAGCGTAGCCTGAGGCTAACAAAACGGGGGTCTAGGCCCCAAAAGGCACAGGACTGACCCCAAGAACTGGGCGGCTTGGTGGGCCATCTGTGTGTCAACCAGCCCAGGAGGTTATTAGCACAACAGACTCTCCCGGTGCTTTCGCGGAGTGCGGACGCGCACGCCCGCCATCCGGGTCACCTGGCGGACCCAAATAACAGACATAGCCCTAGGGGAACTTTGCTCGGACCTTGGCCTCCCAGGCGTTTGCCTGGACTCAGGGCCCAGGCAACAAGGCTAACCTAGTGTGCGCCAGCCCGGTTGGGGAAATCGGCTGCCCAGCGGAGTGAGCGGAGCACAGGGGAGGTCACAGCAACATTCACCTTCAGAGCTCCCTGGGGGTGCACACGGGTTCCACCTGGTCCACAGACACAATCTGGGGCAAGGCCTCAGGCAGAAGCCCCCAGCTCAACTCTCTCCGCTTCAGATCAGCCTGGGAGGCCGCCACATCTCCAGGTCCCTCAAGAGGCTAGTGGGGGCTTCCGGGCGGCCAGCTGGGAGAAGTCGGTGTGCTCCAATAAATCCTGCGGGCCCCAGCGGGAGCCTTCAGGTGCCTGCTTCGGGATCTGAACAGCCTGGACAACAGCACCCTGTCTATAGGCAGTGCAGAGTGTAAGCTGTGCACCAGAGGCCAACGGGGAAGGGGCAGCTTGCACTGGTGAGTCCAGCACTGACAAGACCAAGTAACACCAGTGAGAGCTAGATGGCAAAAGGCAAACGCAGAAACGTCACTAACAGAAATCAAGGCAATATGGCAACATCTGAACCAAATTCTCCTCTACCAGCAAGTCCTGGATACCCCATCACACCAGTAAAACAAGATTTGGATTTAAAATCACTGGTCATGATGCTGGTACAGGAACACATGAAGGACATTGAGGAGAAAATGGATCAAAAGTTAGAAGCCCTTGCAAGGGAAACACAAAAATCATTGAAAGAAATCCAGGAGAATACAAAAGCCAACAAGGAGGAAATGCAAAAAACACTTAAAGAAATACAGGAGAACTTTGGTCAACAGGCTGAGGTCATGAAAGACGAAACACAAAAATCTCTTAAAGAAATACAGGAGAACTTTGGTCAACAGGCTGAGCTCATGAAAGAGGAAACACAAAAATCTCTTAAAGAATTACAGGAAAACACAAACATGCAAGGGAAGGAGCTAAGCAAAACCATCCAGGATCTAAAATCAGAAGTAGAAACAACTAAGAAAACTCAAAGGGAGACAACTTTGGAGATAGAAAGCCTTGGGAAGAAATCAGGGGACAGAGATGCAAATATCAACAACAGAATACAAGAGATAGAAGAAAGAATCTCAGATGCTGAAGATTCCATAGAAACCATGGACTCAACAGTTAAATAAAATGCAAAGTGCAAAAAGCTTGTAACCCAAAATATCCAGGAAATCCAGGACACAATGAGAAGACCAAACCTAAGGATTATAGGCATAGATGAGAGTGAAGATTTACAACTTAAAGGGCCAGCAAATATCTTCAATAAAATTATGGAAGAAAACTTCCCTAACCTAAAGAGAGAGATGCCCATGAATATACACGAAGCCTACAGAACTCCAAACAGACTGGACCAGAACAGAAATACTTCCCGTCACATAATAATCAAAACACCAAATGTTCTAAACAAAGAAAGAATACTAAAGGCAGTAAGAGAAAAAGGCCAAGTAACATATAAAGGAAGACCTATCAGAATCACAGCAGACTTTTCACCTGAGACTATGAAGGCTAGAAGGTCCTGGGCAGATCTCATGCAGACTCTAAGAGAACACAAATGCCAACCAAAACTACTATATCCAGCAAAACTCTCAATCACCATAGATGGAGAAACTAAGATATTTCACGACAAAACCAAGTTCACCCAATATCTATCCACAAACCCAGCCCTAAAAAGGATAATAGGAGGACAACACCAATACAAGGAGGGAAACTCCACCCTGAAAAAAGCAAGATAGTAACCTTTCATCAAACCCAAAAGAAGTTAAGCAATCAAATTTAAAAAATAACGTCAAAAATGATAGGAAGTAACAATCACTATTCCTTAATATCTCTTAACATCAATGGACTCAATGCCCCAATAAAAAGACACAGACTAACTGACTGGATACGTAAACAGGACCCTACATTTTGCTGCTTACAGGAAACACACCTCAGGGTCAAAGACAAACACTACCTTAGAGTAAAAGGCTGGAAGACAATTTTACAAGCAAATGGTCTCAGGAAACAAGCTGGAGTAGCCATTTTAATATCAGATAAAATTGACTTTCAACCCAAAGTCATCAAAAGAGACTCTGAGGGACACTTCTTGCTGGTCAAAGGAAAAATACAACAAGAAGAACTCTCAATCCTGAACATCTATGCTCCAAATGCAAGGGCACCCTCTTTCATAAAAGAAACTTTATTAAAACTCAAAGCACACATTACACCTAACACAATAATTGTGGGTGACTTCAACACTGCACTTTCCTCAATGGACCGATCAGGAAAACAGAAACTAAACAAGGACACAATGAAACTAATTGAAGCTTTGGACCAATTAGACTTAACTGATATATATAGAACATTCTATCCTAAAACAAAAGAATATACCTTTTTTTCAGCACCTCATGGTACCTTCTCCAAAATCGACCATATAATTGGTCACAAGACAGACCTCAACAAATATAAAAAGATAGAACTAATCCCATGCCTCCTATCTGATCACTATGGAATAAAAGTGGTCTTCAATAGCAACAGAAACAACAGAAAACCCACATACACGTGGAAATTGAACAATACTCTACTCAATGACACCTTGGTCAAGGAAGAAATAAAGAAAGAAATTAAAGACTTTTTAGAACACAATGAAAATGAAAACACAACATACCCAAATCTATGGGACACAATGAAAGCAGTTCTAAGAGGAAAACTCATAGCCCTGAGTGCCTCCAAAAAGAAAATGGAGAGAGCATACATTACCAACTTAATGACACACCTGAAAGCCCTAGAACAAAAAGAAGCTATTTCACCCAGGAGGAGTAGAAGGCAGGAAATCATCAAACTCAGGGCCGAAATCAATCAAGTAGAAACAAAGAGAACCATACAAAAAATCAACAAAACTAGGAGCTGGTTCTTTGAGAAAATCAACAAGATAGATAAACCCTTAGCCAGACTGACCAAAGGGCACAGAGAAAGTATCCAAATTAACAAACTTAGAAATGAAAAGGGAGACATAACAACGGAAACTGAGGAAATCCAAAAAATCATCAGATCCTACTACAAGAGCCTGTACTCAACACAACTGGAGAATCTGGAGGAAATGGACAATTTCCTTGACAGATACCAAATACCAAAATTAAATCAGGACCAACTAGACCATCTAAACAGTCCCATAAAGCCTAAAGAAATAGAAGGAGTCATAGAAAGTCTTCCAACCAAAAAAAGCACAGGACCAGATGGTTTCAGTGCAGAATTCTACCAGACCTTCAAAGGAGAGTTAACACCAATACTCTTCAAACTATTCCACAAAATAGAAATAGAAGGAACACTACCCAATTCCTTCTACGAAGCCACAATTACGCTGATACCAAAGCCACACAAAGATCCAACAAAGAAAGAGAACTTCAGACCAATTTCCCTTATGAACATCGATGCAAAAATACTCAACAAAATTCTTGCCAACCGAATCCAAGAACACATCAAAACGATCATCCACCATGATCAAGTAGGCTTTATCCCGGGAGTGCAGGGTTGGTTCAATATACGGAAATCCATCAATACAATCCACTACATAAACAAACTCAAAGAACAAAACCACATGGTCATTTCATTGGGATGCTGAAAAAGCATTTGACAAAATTCAGCATCCTTTCATGCTTAAAGTCTTGGAGAGAACAGGAATTCAAGGCCCATACCTAAACATAGTAAAAGCAATATACAGCAAACCGGTAGCCAGCATCAAACTAAACGGAGAGAAACTTGAAGCAATCCCACTGAAATCAGGGGACCCAGACAAGGCTGCCCCCCTTTCTCCTTATCTTTTCAATATTGTACTTGAGGTACTAGCTCGGGCAATTCGACAACATAAGGAGGTCAAAGGGATACAAATTGGAAAGGAGGAAGTCAAACTATCATTATTTGCAGACGACATGATCGTCTACCTAAGTGACCCAAAGAACTCCACTAGAGAGCTCCTACAGCTGATAAACAACTTCAGCAAATTGGCAGGTTACAAAATCAACTCAAGCAAATCAGTGGCCTTCCTATACTCAAAGGATAAGCAGGCTGAGAAAGAAATTAGGGAAATGACCCCCTTCACAATAGCCACAAACAGTATAAAGTATCTTGGGGTGACTCTTACCAAACATGCGAAAGATCTGTATGGCAAGAACTTCAAGACTCTGAAGAAGGAAATGGAAGAAGACCTCAAAAAATGGGAAAACCTCCCATGCTCATGGATCGGTAGAATCAATATAGTTAAAATGGCCATTTTGCCTAAAGCAATATACAGATTCAATGCAATACCCATCAAAATCCCAACTCAATTCTTCACAGAGTTAGAAAGAGCAATTATCAAATTCATCTGGAACAACAAAAAACCCAGGATAGCTAAAACTATTCTCAGCAACAAAAGAAAATCTGGGGGAATCAGTATCCCTGACCTCAAGCAATACTACAGAGCAATAGTGTTAAAAACTGCATGGTATTGGTACAGTGACAGGCAGGAGGATCAATGGAACAGGATTGAAGATCCAGAAATGAACCCACACACCTATGGCCACTTGATCCTCGACAAAGAGGCTGAAAACATCCAATGGAAAAAAGATAGCCTTTTCAACAAATGGTGCTGGTTCAACTGGAGGTCAGCATGCAGAAGAATGCGAATTGATCCATCCTTGTCTCCTTGTACTAAGCTCAAATCCAAATGGATCAAGGACCTCCACATAAAGCCAGACACTCTGAAGCTAATAGAAAAGAAACTGGGGAAGACCCTTGAGGACATCAGTACAGGGAGAAAGTTTCTGAACAGAACACCAATAGCGTATGCTCTAAGAGCAAGAATTGACAAATGGGACCTCATAAGGTTACAGAGTTTCTGTAAGGCAAAGGACACCATCAAGAGGACAAATCGGCAACCAACAAATTGGGAAAAGATCTTCACCAATCCTACATCAGATAGAGGGCTAATATCCAATATATATAAAGAACTCAAGAAGTTAGACTCCAGAAAACCGAACAACCCTATTAAAAAATGGGGTACAGAGTTAAACAAAGAATTCTCACCTGAAGAACTTAGGATGGCGGAGAAGCATCTTAAAAAATGCTCCACTTCATTAGTCATTAGGGAAATGCAAATCAAAACAACCCTAAGATTTCATCTTACACCAGTCAGAATGGCTAAGATTAAAAATTCAGGAGACAGCAGGTGTTGGAGAGGGTGCGGAGAAAGAGGAACACTCCTCCACTGCTGGTGGGGTTGCAAATTGGTACAACCACTCTGGAAAGCAGTCTGGCGGTTCCTCCGAAAACTGGGCACCTCACTTCCAGAAGATCCTGCTATACCACTCCTGGGCATATACCCAGAGGATTCCCCACCATGTAATAAGGATACATGCTCTACTATGTTCCTAGCAGCCCTATTTATAATTGCCAGATGCTGGAAAGGACCCAGGTATCCCTCAACAGAAGAGTGGATACAAAAAATGTGGTATATCTACACAATGGAGTACTATTCAGCCATTAGAAACAATGAATTCATGAAATTCTTAGGCAAATGGATGGAGCTAGAGAACATCATACTAAGTGAGGTAACCCAGACTCAAAAGGTGAATCATGGTATGCACTCACTAATAAGTGGTTATTAACCTAGAAAACTGGAATACCCAAAACATAATCCACACATCAAATGAGATACAAGAAGAAAGCAGGAGTGGTCCCTGGTTCTGGAAAGACTCAGTGAAACAGTATTTGGCAAAACCAGAACGGGGAACTGGGAAGGGGTGGGAGGGAGGACAGGGGAAGAGAAGGGGGCTTACGGGACTTTCGGGGAGTGGGGGGGGGCTAGAAAAGGGGAAATCATTTGAAATGTAAATAAATTATATCAAATAAAAAAAAAGACAAAAAAAAAAAAAAAACACAATGAAAATGAAGACCCAACATGCCCAAATCTATGGGACACAATGAAAGCTTAGCCCTGAGTGCCTCCAAAAAGAAAATGGAGAGAGCATACATTACCTGCTTAATGACACACCTGAAAGCCCTGGAACAAAAAGAAGCTATTTCACCCAGGAGGAGTAGAAGGCAGGAAATCATCAAACTCAGGGCCGAAATCAATCAAGTAGAAACAAAGAGAACCATACAAAGAATCAACAAAACCAGGAGCTGGTTCTTTGAGAAAATCAGCAAGATAGATAAACCCTTCGCCAGACTGGACACAGAGAAAATATCCAAATTAACAAACTTAGAAATGAAAAGGGAGATATAACAACGGAAACTGAGGAAATCCAAAAAATCATCAGATCCTACTACAAGAGCCTGTACTCAACATAACTGGAGAATCTGGAGGAAATGGACAACTTCCTTGACAGATAACAAATACCAAAATTAAATTAGAACCAAATAGATCATCTATCAGTCCCATATCCCCTAAAGAAATAAGAGTCATAGAAAGTCTTCCAACCAAAAAAAGCACAGGACCAGATGGCTTCAGTGCAGAATTCTATCAGACCTTCAAAGAAGAGTTAACACCAATACTCTTCAAACTATTCCACAAAATAGAAACAGAAGGAACACTACCTAATTCCTTCTACGAAGGCACAATTACGCTTATACCAAAGCCACATAAAGATCCAACAAAGAAAGAGAACTTCAGACCAATTTCCCTTATGAACATCGATGCAAAAATACTCAATAAAATTCTTGCCAACCGAATCCAAGAACACATCAAAACGATCATCCACCATGATCAAGTAGGTTTTATCCCGGGAATGCAGGGTTGGTTCAATATACAGAAATTCATCAATGCCATCCACTACATAAACAAACTCAAAGAAAAAAACCATATGGTCATTTCATTGGATGCTGAAAAAGCATTGGACAAAATTCAGCATCCTTTCATGCTTAAAGTCTTGGAAAGAACAGGAATTCAAGGCCCATATCTAAACATAGTAAAAGCAATATACAGCAAACCGGTAGCCAGCATCAAACTCAATTTAGAGATACTTGAAGCAATCCTACTAAAATCAGGGACTAGACAGGGCTGTACCCTCTCTCCTTATCTTTTCAATATTGTACTTGAGGTACTAGCTCAAGCCATTCGACAACATAAGGAGGTCAAAGGGATACAAATTGGAAAGGAAGAAGTCAAACTATCATTATTTGCAGATGGCATGATAGTCTACCTAAGTGACCCAAAAACTCCACTAGAGAACTCCTACAGCTGATAAAAAACTTCAGCAAAGTGGCAGGTTATAAAATCAACTCAAGCAAATCAGTGGCATTCCTATACTCAAAGGATAAGCAGGCTGAGAAAGAAATTAGGGAAATGACCCCCTTCACAATAGCCACAAACAGTATAAAGTATCTTGGGTGACTCTTACCAAACATGTGAAAGATCTGTATGACAAGAACTTCAAAACTCTGAAGAAGGAAATGGAAGAAGACCTCAAAAAATGGGAAAACCTCCCATGCTCATGGATCGGTAGAATCAATATAGATAAAATGGCCATTTTGCCAAAAGCAATGTACAGATTCAATGCAATATCCATCAAAATCCCAACTCAATTCTTCACAGAGTTAGAAAGAGCAATTCTCAAATTCATCTGGAATAACAAAAAAAACCCAGTATAGCTAAAACTATTCTCAGCAACAAAAGAAGGTCTGGGGGAATCAGTATCCCTGACCTCAAGCAATACTACAGAGCAATAGTGTTAAAAACTGCATGGTATTGGTACAGTGACAGGCAGGAGGATCAATAGAAAAAGATTGAAGATCCAGAAATGAACCCACACACCTATGGCCACTTGATCCTTGACAAAGAGGCTGAAAATATCCAATGGAAAAAAGATAGCCTTTTCAACTAACGGTGCTGGTTCAACTGGAGGTCAGCATGCAGAAGAAAGCGAATTGATCCATCCTTTTCTCCTTGTACTCAAATCCAAATGGATCAAGGACCTCCACATAAAACCAGACTCTCTGAAGCTAATAGAAAAGAAACTGGGGAAGACCCTGGAGGACATCGGTACAGGGAGAACGTTTCTGAAAAGAACACCAATAGCGTATGCTCTAAGAGCAAGAATTGACAAATGGAACCTCATAAAATTACAAAGTTTTTGTAAGACAAAGGACACCATCAAGAGGACAAATCGGCAACCAACAAATTGGGAAAAGATCTTCACCAATCCTACATCAGATAGAGGGCTAATATCCAATATATATAAAGAACTCAAGAAGTTAGACTCCAGAAAACCAAACAACCCTATTAAAAAATGGGGTACAGAGTTAAACAAAGAATTCTCACCTGAAGAACTTCGGATGGCGGAGAAGCATCTTAAAAAATGTTCAACTTCATTAGTCATTAGGGAAATGCAAAGCAAAACAACCCTGAGATTTCACCTTATACCAGTCAGAATGGCTAATGAGACAGGAGACAGCAGGTGTTGGAGAGGGTGTGGAGAAAGAGGAACACTTCTTCACTGCTGGTGGGGTAACAAATTGGTACAACTACTCTGGAATTCAGTCTGGCAGTTCCTCCAAAAACTGGGCACCTCACTTCCAGAAGATTCTCCTATACCTCTCCTGGGCATATACCCAGAGGATTCCCCACCATGTAATAAGGATACATGCTCTACTATGTTCATAGCAGCCCTATTTATTATTGCCAGATGCTGGAAAGAACTCAGGTATCCCTCAACCGAAGAGTGGAAGCAAAAAATGTGGTATATCTACACAATGGAGTACTATTCATCCATTAGAAACAATGAATTCATGAAATTTTAGGCAAATGGATGGAGCTTGAGAATATCATACTCAGTGAGGTAACCCAGACTCAAAAGGTGAATCATGGTATGTCCTCACTAATAATTGGATATTAACCTAGAAAACTGGAATACCCAAAATATAATCATACATCAAATGAGGTACAAGAAGAAAGGAGGAGTGGCCCCTTGTTCTGGAAATACTCAGTGAAGCAGTATTTGGCAAAACCAGAACGGGGAAATGGGAAGGGGAGGGTAGGAGGACATGGGGAGAGAAGGTGGCTTATGGGACTTTCGGGGAGTGGGTGGCTAGAAAAGGGGAAATCATTTGAAATGTAAATAAAAAATATATCGAAAAAAAACAAAAAAAAAACTAAAAAAAAATAGAATATCAACAAATTTCAAATTATACTATTTGAACACCATGTTCATTAATGGCAATAATTAGAAAAGTATATTTTCCTACCAATTTCAATAAATATAACTGCCCATTTTTACTTAAAATTGATATTGAAAACCCTCAAATTGATATTTTAACCAGAAGTTGTGTAAGGATTTGGAAGTCTGTGTTAAAGCAATTCATTATCCACTAATGATAATTATTATTTATAAAGCAAAAGTGTTTACTTATGCATAGTCTACATAGCACTGGAAACCACTAGATCCCAGAAGGCTACAGGGGAATATATTGGCCTTTTTCATTGCATTTTCCCTATTTTTCTTCTTATAAATTAAAAAATAATTAAATATTTAATATGTAAATTTTTTTTTTAATTTTCAAAGTTTTCTATCCTTAGAATGTAGACACAAATATTTCCAAGTGTTAAAATGAACTGGAATAATATATTAAATTTTAATTATGTCTTATTTAGTATTTAGTTTTCTTAATTTTATTAAGTTGAATTATGCTTAAAAATTTTATCGCTGGCTGGCTATAGGTGCTAAATTTCATTTTATTTGGGTAATCTATTACATATTTCTGCTTGTGTTCCACTTCTATTTCTTACCTATTCCCTCACTCACATATAAGCATTCTTGATGCTTTCCTATCCCTTTTGTTTCAAATTATCTTATAGTCTTTTCAGTTCATTTCTGGCTGTGTTCCAGTTTTTCGCTATTTATCCTTTCTCAAATGGTACACTACACTGCATCAAAATCTTTGCCTTTATTTATCTATTTAAGTGTATGTTGAGAAAACACTAGGAAAGATAGTGATAGGTTAGAATTTTTGTAGAGAAAGGCCAAAGAATTCAAAATCTTGACAATGAGTTACAATGAGAAATTGCAGCATTTTCTCTGAAAAGATCATTCAGCTATCTGTAAATTTCAGTACAGATTTGAAGAATTATTCATGTAATTATGTCCAGCAGAACAAAAATTTAACAATAAAATATTTTTTGATACCATGTCTCCAAAACTTAATAGCACAATGAGAAATATAAATCAAGGGTTTTTTTTTGTTGTTGTTGTTTAATAATAGAAATATGTCAGAACTTAGTATAAGGAGATAAGGATGGATCAATTCGCATTCTTCTGCATGCTGACCTCCAGTTGAACCAGCATCCTTTGTTGAAAAGGCTATCTTTTTTCCATTGGCTATTTTCAGCTCCTTTGTCAAGGATCAAGTGGCCATAGGTGTATGGGTTCATTTCTGGACCTTCAATCCTGTTCCAATCCTGCCTGTCTCTGTACCAATACCATGCAGTTGTTAACAACATTGCTCTGTTGTATTGCTTGAGGTCAGCGATCCTGATTCACCCAGAATTTCTTTTGTTGTTGAGAATAGATTTAGCTATCCTGAATTTTTTGTTATTCCATATGAATTTGAGGATTGCTCTTTCTAACTCTATGAAGAACTGAGTGGGGATTTTGATGGGTATTGTGTTGAATCTGTATATTGCTTTTGGCAAAATGTCCATTTTAACTATATTAATCTTGTTAATCCATGAGAATGGGAGATTTTTTCCATTTTTTTAGGTCTTCTTCCATTTCCTTCTTCAGAGTCTTGAAGTTCTTGTCATACAGATCTTTCATATGTTTGATAAGAGTCAACCCAAGGTACTTTATACAATATGTTTTATTGTGAAGGGGGTCATTTCCCTAATTTCTTTCTCAGCCTGCTTATACTTTGAGTATAGGAAGGCTACTGATTTGCTAGAGTAGATTTTATAACCTGCCACTTTGCTGAAGCTGTTTATCAGTGGTAGGCCTTCTTTACTGGAGTTTTTTGAGTCACTTAGGTAGACTATATCAATTGTAAATAGTGATAGTTTGATTTCTACCTTTCCAATTTGTATCCCTTTGACCTACTTATGTTGTCTAATTCCCTGAGCTAATACCTCAAGTACAATATTGAAAAGATAAGGAGAAAGGGGACAGCCCTGCCTAGTCCCTGATTTTAGAGGGATTGCTTCAAGTTTCTCTCAGTGTAGCAGTATAGAGCAAAACCAGAACAGGGAAATGGGAAGGGGTGGATGGGAGAACAGGGGGAGGGAAGGGGGTTATGTTACTTTTGGGGAGTGGTGGACCAGAAAAGGGGAAATCATTTGAAATGGAAATAAAAAGTATATCAAAAAAAAAAAAAGAATCATGTCATGTCAGAAGTCAAAAAACCTGTTTTTCTTACTTTATCAATACTTGCAAGAATATCTTTTTATCCACTATTTCAGGTCATTGTGCGTACTATGACAATCATTTAACATAATACATATTTTAATTCTTAGCAAGCTTAAACAAAACGGATGTTGAAAATATTCAAACTGCTGAAAGGAAATTTTCTCTTGTATATGGTGATTGGTCTCATATCAGTGAATTTCTAATTCTTTGATTTTTTTAAAAGCCATAAAGATTTGTTATCCTCATATTTTTTATAAAATAGAAGCATCATACATACCATTTAGAGCTGTTCTGAAAATTAAATAAAATGCAAATCTTTATTTATAAGTTGTTTATAATAGCTAATATGATAGTTTGTATTAATTAATTATTTAATTATCATTTAGGAATCAAGGTACTGAGCACATATAGGACACATGAAGAAAAATTAGCAATAATCTTAGTGTAAATTAGGAATAATCTCAGATATTGTCTGTACAGATATAACTTGATTATGTTACATGATACGAGAAGTCCATCTGAATTATATTAAGGGTCTTGGCCTGGTCCAGACATCCTGGATTACACATAATGGAGGTAGTAAGTTAAAAATGTATTATTTCATTCTTAACTAATTAAGACTCCATGTTTGGTGTGATGAATTTTCTCAAGGTCTCCCTTCCGTGACCTCCTTGTCATGAAAAGAGCATCCTCAAAGTGGGAGCTAAATAAATTCTCTCAGAAACATTAAATTCGCTGTTGTCAGAATATTCTATTACATCAGAAGGGAAAGAAGCTAAAACATCTGCTTCTTTCTCGAACTCATTATAAGAATTTTTTTTAGATGTCCTGAAACTTACTATCCATTGTTATTTTCTGAAACACTCAAAATTCCACTGTAAATATTTCTCAGTCATATTCATTATTGATATATTCACAATAACTAGGAATTGAAGTAACATAAATGCTCTCTAACTGATGCTTGGATATAAGGTATATTGGTGTGACTCTAACCAAACAAGTGAAAGATCTGAATGACAGCAACTTCACGTCTTTGAAGAAAGAAATTGAAGAAGACCTCAGAAGTAAGAAAAATCTTCCATGCTATTAGATTGGCAGTTTTAATATAGAAAAATGTCCATCTTTCCAAAAGCAATCTACAGATTCAATGCAATCCTCCTCAAAATCCCAACTCAATGCTTCATAGACTTAGAAAGAGCAATTCCAATTCAACTGGAATAACCAAAAACCCAGGAGATCTAAAACTATCCTCAACAGTAATACACTTCTGGGGGAACTAGTATCCATGACCTCAAGCAGTACTGCAGAGCTATTGTGTTAAAAACATATAGTATTGGTACAGTGACAGGAAGTAGATCAATGAAATAGAATTGAAGTACTGGAAATGAAACCACAGAATTGTGGCCACTTGATCTTTGACAAAGGAGCTACAACCATCCAGAGGAGAAAAGTTAACCTTTTCAACAAATGGCACTATTTCAACTGGAGGTCAGCATGAAAAATAAATGCAAATTGACCCATTTTTTTCTCCTCGTACTAAGCTCAAGTCCAAGTGTATCTAGAACCTCCATATAAAACCAGACACACTGAAACTAATCGAAAAGAAACTAGGGTAGTCTCTTGAGGAGATGGCTCTTATTGGAGACACCAATAGCTTTTGCTCTAAGATCAAGAATTGACAAATGTGGACCTCATAAAACTATAGAGTTTCTGTAAGTCAAAGGACATTGTCAAAAGGACAAAAAGGCAACCAATAAGTTGAGAAAAGATATTTACGAACATTATATCTGACAGAGGGCTAGTAATCAAGCTATACAAAGAACTCAAGAAGGTAGACATCAGAGAACCATATATCCCCTTTAAAAATGGGGTACTGGGCTAAACAAAGAGTTTTCATCTGAGGAATACTGAATGGCTGAGAAGCAACTTAAGAAATGTTCAACATCCATAGTCATCAGTAAAATGCAAATTAAAACAACACTGAGATTTCACCAGACATCAGTCACAATGATTATAAATTCAGGAGATGGCAGGTGTAGGTGAGGATGTAGAGAAAGAGGAACACTCTTCCATTGTTGGTGGGATTGCAAGCTGGTACAACAACTCTGGAAATCAGTCTGGTGGTTCCTCAGAAAACTGGGCATGACACTTCTGGAGGACCCTGTTATACCACTCTTGGGCATATACCCAGATGATTCCATCGCATGCAATAAGGACACATGCTACACTATGTGCATAGCAGCCTTATTTATAGTAGCCAGAAGTTGGAAAGAACCCAGATGTCCCTCAATGGATGAATGGATACAGAAAATGTGGTATATTGCACAATGTAGTACTACCCAGAAATTAAAAACAATGCATTCATGAAATTCTTAGGTAAGAGTTTGGAATTGAAAAATATTATCCCAAGTGAGGTAACTCATTACAAAAGAACACAAAGTGAATGTTGCCACTGATAAGTGGATATTAGCCCCAAAGCTCTGAATATAATAGATTCAACTCACATATTACATCATTCATAAGAAGGAAGGAAGGAGAGGTCCCAGGTCCTGGAATGGCTTGATGCAGCCTTATAGGGAATTGCCAGGACAGAGAAGTAGGAACAGGTTAATTGGGAATGGATGGAGGGAAGAGGGCTTATGGGACTTATGGGGAGGGAGGAACCAGGACAGGGATAATCATTTGGATTGTAAACAAAGAATATAGAAAATTTTAAAAAATGCCAAATTCTGTTTTTGTCAAAAGAAAGAAAAAGAAAGAAAGCCAAATTTACCCTGATTATTATCATCTGAACAACTCATTTTCTCACAAGTATTGCAATAGATATTCAGGAATATTATATAACGATGGCCAGAAAGTTTAACTCCCAAGATGAATAACGTATATTATTGATGTTTGTTCTCCAGAACACTGACTAATTAATGAGAACATATCTTAAATTATTAACATGAAAATATCAGTATTAACTTCATGCCTTTGAGAATAATATGAAAGCTATGATCATGGGCAATTGACGTTATATGTGATGTAGTCACAGAAAACACCTCTATGATCTTAAGATAGAGCACTACCTTGTGTACTGATTCATTTAATCAGAGCATTTTTCTGTAGTATGTGCAGAATCACCAACTAGGAAGTTCTCAGTGCATGTAGTTTGCCCTGATTATTAGCTGCTGTGTATCCCTGGACACTGGAGAGGCAGGAAGATGATTCAGTTAAAACTGAACTTTTATTTTCTGTTTACTGTTTAAACATTTTGCATTTGTGAGGAGGAAAACTACAGTTGGGTTCTCCCTCTGAGGTTTCTCAGGTGACAATGTAATGCATTTCTTTGTTTCTGTTTCTCTGCTCTAGCCCTGGCTTTGGGTCCTGAGGCAAGACAGAAGCCTAATAGCATGTGATGGCTCAGACTGAAGAAGTGGGGTGATGTTTAAGTCCCTGTTGTTATCTTGGTGCCTGGAAGAGCAGGGAACTGTCCTATTTTAAGTCCTGTATACAACATTGAAATGTAACCTCTCTATGCAGAACTAATTGATGAGGATTTTCTTGGTGAACAACTTGGTTTGGGCCTTGGATTTAAGATTTTATCTGAGCAATTTGGACAACTAGCATAAATGACTGCAGGTAAAAAATTTTAAATGATTTTAGAACAAGCCTTGCATACTTTAATTTTAAGTTCTAGTAATTGTTCATTTCTCCATGGGTGTGGGTCCTTCTTTTTTTTTCTGTTCTTTAAGTTTATATATAGCACATGTATGTCATAAAATGATCCATAAACTCACAAGATGTATGAGTGAATTCCGTATACTCAAACTGTGTATTTTTTTAAAAAATACCATGAAACAGAACAAAATGAAAATACTATCTTGAGTATATCCTACCATAATTGGAGCAGGCTTTTTTTGTGACAGAGAAACAAAACACAACTGCATTTCCAAGATCTCAGGGTACATTGGACAATCTCCATACACTCTTCTGTTTGAAGGATGTTGTCTTATAACCAGTCCCTCTAGCATGTCTTAGATATTGTCTACCATTTACAGTGCAAATATCTTTGTTGAATCCCATATTTCCCTACAACTATTAATGTACCTATTTGACAGATTTTGCTACTGTGTCCCAAAGCTTAGAACATTTTGAGTAAGACTTCTGTCTTAATTTACATTATTATAGAAGGGATTTGGTAGAAAGTACATTGACATAACAAATGAAATATCAAACCTGAGCCCACACCCCTAGAAATATACTTTAGCCTAGAGCACATTATCATAATTTCTCTGAGAAAAAAGAGCATGTTTTAACAACAAAATATCTTAATGAATCTGCATATATTTAAGGTTTTATTAATTTGATTTTTAATGGGAATTACTTATACAATCTTTAAGAATATATTTTAACGAAATTCTATGTGCCTAATTTTTTTTATTCGATATACGTTTTATTTAGATTTCAAATGGTTTCCCCTTTTCTAGCCCCCCCACTCCCTGAATGTCCCATAAGCCCCCTTCTCTCCCCTTGTTCTCCCACCCACCCCTTCCCACTTCCCTGTTCTGGTTTTGCCCTATACTGCTTCACTGAGTCTTTCCAGAACACAGGGCCACTCCTTTGTTCTTTTTGTACCTCATTTGATATGTGGATTATGTTTTGGGTATTCCAGTTTTCTAGGTTAATATCCACTTATTAGTGAGTGCATACCATGGTTGATCTTTTGAGACTGGGTTACCTCACTTTGTATGATATTCTACAGCTTCATCCATTTAACTAAAAATTTCATGAATTCATTGGTTCTAATGGCTGAATAGTACTCCATTGTGTAAACATACTACATTATTTGCATCAACTTTTCTGTTGAGGGGTACCTGGGTTCGTTCCAGCTTCTGGCTATTATAAATAGGGCTGCTATTATAAATAGTGGCCTTAGGATTCCCGGGTAGATAGGGGCCTCAAAGCTACTGTTACCAAAGAAATCATTCCAATGAATATTGTACAGGAAAATAATTGAAAGAAGTCAAAGCAATAACTGACCCAGACTTCTCTAGGTTAGTTATAGTTGAGAAAGACTAACTCAGTAATAAAATCATTATCTAATCAGTGACATATATTTAAGATGTGCCCTTTTTTACTTAAAACTGATATTGAGAAACTTTAAACTGAAATTCCAAACAGAAGTTGTGTAAGGATATGGAAATCTGTGTTAATGCAATTCATTGTCCACTAATGTTAATAATAAATTATATAGCAAAAGTGTTTACTTATGCATAGTCTACATAGCACTGTAACCCACTAAATCCCAAAGGCTACAGGTCACTTTATTGGCCTTTTTCATGGCTTTTTGCCCCTTTCTAATCTTATACATTAAAAAAAAATACTTAGCATGTAAACTTGTCTTTTTTTTTAACCTTTACATTTTTTTTATTCGATATAATTTATTTACATTTCAAATGATTTCCCCTTTTCTAGCCCCCCACTCCCCGAAAGTTCTGTAAGCCCCATTCTCTTCCCCTGTCCTCCCATCCACCCCTTCCCCCTTCCCCTTTCTGGTTTTGCTGAATACTGTTTCACAGAGTCTTTCCAGAACCAGGGGCCACTCCTCCTTTCTTCTTGTACCTCATTTGATGTGTGGATTATGTTTTGGGTATTCCAGTTTTCTAGGTTAATATCCACTTATTAGTGAGTGCATACCATGATTCACCTTTTGAGTCTGGGCTACCTCACTTAGTATGATATTCTCTAGCTCCATCCATTTGCCTAAGAATTTCATGAATTCATTGTTTCTAATGGCTGAATAGTACTCCATTGTGTAGATATACCACATTTTTTGCATCCACTCTTCTGTTGAGGGATACCTGGGTTCTTTCCAGCATCTGGCAATTATAAATAGGGCTGCTATGAACATAGTAGAACATGTATCCTTATTACATGGTGGGGAGTCTTCTGGGTATATGCCCAGGAGTGGTATAGCAGGATCTTCTGGAAGTGAGGTACCCAGTTTTCGGAGGAACCGCCAGACTGATTTCCAGAATGGTTGTACCAATTTGCAACCCCACCAGCAGTGGAGGAGTGTTCCTCTTTCTCCACACCCTCTCCAACACCTGCTGTCTCCTGAATTTTTAATCTTAGCCATTCTGACTGGTGTAAGATGAAATCTTAGGGTTGTTTTGATTTGCATTTCCCTAATGACTAATGAAGTTGAGCATTTTTTAAGATGCTTCTCTGCCATCCGAAGTTCTTCAGGTGAGAATTCTTTGTTTAACTCTGTACCCCATTTTTTAATAGGGTTGTTTGGTTTTCTGGAGTCTAACTTCTTGAGTTCTTTATATATATTGGATATTAGCCCTCTATCTGATGTAGGATTGGTGAAGATCTTTTCCCAATTTGTTGGTTGCCGATTTGTCCTCTTGATGGTGTCCTTTGCCTTACAGAAACTTTGTAATTTTATGAGGTCCCATTTGTCAATTCTTGCTCTTAGAGCATACGCTATTGGTGTTCTGTTCAGAAACTTTCTCCCTGTACCGATGTCCTCAAGGGTCTTCCTCAGTTTCTTTTCTATTAGCTTCAGAGTGTCTGGCTTTATGTGGAGGTCCTTGATCCATTTGGATTTGAGCTTAGTACAAGGAGACAAGGATGGATGAATTCACATTCTTTTGCATGCTGACCTCCAGTTGAACCAGCACCATTTGTTGAAAAGGCTATCTTTTTTCCATTGGATGTTTTCATCCTCTTTTTCGAGGATCAAGTGGCCATAGGTGTGTGGGTTCATTTCTGGATCTTCAATCCTGTTCCATTGATCCTCCTGCCTGTCACTGTACCAATACCATGCAGTTTTTAACACTATTGCTCTGTAGTATTGCTTGAGGTCAGGGATACTGATTCCCCCAGATTTTCTTTTGTTGCTGAGAATAGTTTTAGCTATCCTGGGTTTTTTGTTGTTCCAGATGAATTTGATAATTGCTCTTTCTAACTCTGTGAAGAATTGAGTTGGGATTTTGGTGGGTATTGCATTGAATCTGTATAGTGCTTTAGGCAAAATGGCCATTTTAACTATATTGATTTTACCGATCCATGAGCATGGGAGGTTTTCCCATTTTTTGAGGTCTTCTTCCATTTCCTTCTTCAGAGTCTTGAAGTTCTTGTTATACAGATCTTTCACATGTTTGGTAAGAGTCACCCCAAGATACTTTATACTGTTTGAAGCTATTGTGAAGGGGGTCATTTCCCTAATTTCTTTCTCAACCTGCTTATCCTTTGAGTATAGGAAGGCCACTGATTTGCTTGAGTTTATTTTATAACCTGCCACTTTGCTGAAGTTGTTTATCTGCTGTAGGAGCTCTCTAGTGGAGTTCTTTGGGTCACTTAGGTAGACGATCATGTCGTCTGCAAATACTGATAGTTTGACTTCTTCCTTTCCAATTTGTATCCCTTTGACCTCCTTATGTTGTCGAATTGCCCGAGCTAGTACCTCAAGTACAATATTGAAAAGATAAGGAGAAAGGGGGCAGCCTTGTCTGGTCCCTGATTTCAGTGGGATTGTTTCAAGTTTCTCTCCATTTAGTTTGATGCTGGCTACCGGTTTGCTGTATATTGCTTTTACTATGTTTAGGTATGGGCCTTGAATTCCTGTTCTCTCCAAGACTTTAAGCATGAAGGGATGCTGAATTTTGTCAAATGATTTTTCAGCATCCAATGAAATGACCATGTGGTTTTGTTCTTTGAGTTTGTTTATGTAGTGGATTGTATTGATGGATTTCCGTATATTGAACCAACCCTGCATTCCCGGGATAAAGCCTATTTGATCATGGTGGATGATCGTTTTGATGTGTTCTTGGATTCGGTTGGCAAGAATTTTATTGAGTATTTTTGCATCGATGTTCATAAGGGAAATTGTTCTGAAGTTCTCTTTCTTTGTTGGATCTTTTTGTGGCTTTGGTATCAGCATAATTGTGGCTTCGTAGAAGGAATTGGGTAGTGTTCCTTCTGTTTCTATTTTGTGGAATAGTTTGAAGAGTATTGGTGTTAACTCTTCTTTGGAGGTCTGGTAGAATTCTGCACTGAAGCCATCTGGCCCTGTGCTTTTTTTGGTTGGAAGACTTTCTATGACTCCTTCTATTTCTTTAGGCATTATCGGACTGTTTAGATGGTCTAGTTGGTCCTGATTTAATTTTGGTATTTGATATCTGTCAAGGAAATTGTCCATTTCCTCCAGATTCTCCAGTTGTGTTGTGTACAGGCTCTTGTAGTAGGATCTGATGATTTTTTGGATTTCCTCAGTTTCCGTTGTTATATCTCCCTTTTCATTTCTAAGTTTGTTAATTTGGATACTTTCTCTGTGCCCTTTGGTCAGTCTGGCTAAGGGTTTATCTATCTTGTTGATTTTCTCAAAGAACCAGCTCCTGGTTTTGTTGATTTTTTGTATGGTTCTCTTTGTTTCTACTTGATTGATTTCGGCCCTGAGTTTGATGATTTCCTGCCTTCTACTCCTCCTGGGAGAAATAGCTTCTTTTTGTTCTAGGGCTTTCAGGTGTGTCATTAAGCTGGTAATGTATGCTCTCGCCATTTTCTTTTTGGAGGCACTCAGGGCTATGAGTTTTCCTCTTAGCACTGCTTTCATTGTGTCCCATAGATTTGGGTATGTTGTGTTTTCATTTTCATTGTGTTCTAAAAAGTCTTTAATTTCTTTCTTTATTTCTTCCTTGACCAAGGTGTCATTGAGTAGAGTATTGTTCAGTTTCCACGTGTATGTGAGTTTTCTGTTGTTTCTGTTGCTATTGAAGACCACTTTTATTCCATAGTGATCAGATAGGAGGCATGGGATTAGTTCTATCTTCTTATATTTGTTGAGGTCTGTCTTGTGACCAATTATATGGTCGATTTTGGAGAAGGTACCATGAGGTGCTGAGAAAAAGGTATATTCTTTTGTTTTAGGATAGAATGTTCTATATATATCTGTTAAATCTAATTGGTCCAAAGCTTCAATTAGTTTCATTGTGTCCCTGTTTAGTTTCTGTTTTCCTGATCGGTCCATTGAGGAAAGTGCAGTGTTGAAGTCACCCACAATTATTGTGTTAGGTGCAATGTGTGCTTTTAGTTTTAATAAAGTTTCTTTTACGAAAGAGGGTGCCCTTGCATTTGGGGCATAGATGTTCAGGATTGACAGTTCTTCTTTTTGTATTTTTCCTTTGACCAGCAAGAAGTGTCCCTCAGGGTCTCTTTTTCTGACTTTGGGTTGAAAGTCAATTTTATCTGAGATTAAAATGGCTACTCCAGCTTGTTTCCTGAGACCATTTGCTTGTAAAATTGTCTTCCAGCCTTTTACTCTAAGGTAGTGTTTGTCTTTGACCCTGAGGTGTGTTTCCTGTAAGCAGCAAAATGTAGGGTCCTGTTTACGTATCCATTCAGTTAGTCTGTGTCTTTTTATTGGGGCATTAAGTCCATTGATGTTAAGAGATATTAAGGAATAGTGATTGTTACTTCCTATCATTTTTGACGTTATTTTTTAAATTTGATTGCTTAACTTCTTTTGGGTTTGCTGAAAGGTTACTATCTTGCTTATTCCAGGGTGAAGTTTCCCTCCTTGTATTGGTGTTGTCCTCCTATTATCCTTTTTAGGGCCGGGTTTGTGGATAGATATTGGGTAAACTTGGTTTTGTCATGAAATATCTTAGTTTCTCCATCTATGGTGATTGAGAGTTTTGCTGGATATAGTAGTTTTGTTTGGCATTTGTGTTCTCTTAGAGTCTGCATGAGATCTGCCCAGGACCTTCTAGCCTTCATAGTCTCCGGTGAAAAGTCTGCTGTGATTCTGATAGGTCTTCCTTTATATGTTACTTGGCCTTTTTCTCTTACTGCCTTTAGTATTCTTTCTTTGTTTAGAACATTTGGTGTTTTGATTATTATGTGACGGGAAGTATTTCTGTTCTGGTCCAGTCTGTTTGGAGTTCTGTAGGCTTCTTGTTTATTCATGGGCATCTCTCTCTTTAGGTTAGGGAAGTTTTCTTCCATAATTGTATTGAAGATGTTTGCTGGCCCTTTAAGTTGTAAATCTTCACTCTCATCTATGCCTATAATCCTTAGGTTTGGTCTTGTCATTGTGTCCTGGATTTCCTGGATATTTTGGGTTACAAGCTTTTTGCATTTTGCATTTTCTTTAACTGTTGAGTCCATGGTTTCTATGGAATCTTCAGCATCTGAGATTCTTTCTTCTATCTCTTATATTCTGTTGTTGATATTTGCATCTCTGTCCCCTGATTTCTTCCCAAGGCTTTCTATCTCCAAAGTTGTCTCCCTTTGAGTTTTCTTAGTTGTTTCTACTTCTGATTTTAGATCCTGGATGGTTTTGCTTAGCTCCTTCACTTGCATGTTTGTGTTTTCCTGTAATTCTTTAAGAGATTTTTGTGTTTCCTCTTTCATGAGCTCAGCCTGTTGACCAAAGTTCTCCTGTATTTCTTTAAGAGATTTTTGTGTTTCGTCTTTCATGACCTCAGCCTGTTGACCAAAGTTCTCCTGTATTTCTTTAAGTGTTTTTTGCATTTCCTCCTTGTTGGCTTTTGTATTCTCCCGGATTTCTTTCAATGATTTTTGTGTTTCCCTTGCAAGGGCTTCTAACTTTTGATCCATTTTCTCCTGAATTTCTTTAAGTATGTCCTTCATGTGTTCCTGTACCAGCATCATGACCAGTGATTTTAAATCCAAATCTTGTTTTACTGGTGTGATGGGGTATCCAGGACATGTTGGTAGAGGAGAATTGGGTTCAGATGTTGCCATATTGCCTTGATTTCTGTTAGTGACGTTCCTGCGTTTGCCTTTTGCCATCTAGTTCTCACTGGTGTTAGTTTGTCTTGTCAGTGCTGGACTCACCAGTGCAAGCTGCCCCTTCCCAGTTGGCCTCTGGTGCACAGCTTACCTCCTGCACTGCTTGTAGACAGGGTGCTGCTGCCCAGGCTGTTCAGATCCCAAAGCAGGCACCCGAAGGCTCCTGCTGGGGCCCGCTGGATTCACTGGAGCACACTGACTTCTCCCAGCTGGCCGCCCGGAAACCCAGCTAGCCACTTGCAGGAGTTGGAGATGTGGTGCTGCTGCCCAGGCTGATCTGGGCAGCAGAACTCCCAACCGGGTTGGTGCACACAAGGCTAGCCTAGCTGCTCAGGCCCTGAGTCTAGGCAAAAGCCTGGCAGGCCAATGTTGGTGCAAAGTTCCCCTCAGCTGTGGGTGTTAATTGGGTATGTCAGGTGGCTAGAATGGTGGCGTGTGCGAGTTCCCTGAGAGTGCTGGGAGAGTCTGCTGGGCTAACAACCTCCTGGCTGGGTCTGCACACAGATGGCCCAACGAGCAGCCCAGGGCCTGGGGGCAGTTCAGGGCCTGACCGTCTGAGACCCCTGCTATGTCCGCCTCAGGCTATGCCTTTTAGCTGGTTTGGTTTTGCCTGCTAGGTCTCTCTGGCTTCCCGTAGGCAAAATGGCGGTGGTGCGCAAACGGCCCCGATAAACAACCTCCTGGCCGGGTCGGCACACAGATGGCCCACCGAGCCGTCCTGGGCCTGGGGGCAGTCCAGGTCCTGACCGTCTGAGACCCCTGCTATATCCGCCTTGGGCTATGCCTGTTAGCTGGTTTGGTTTTGCCTGCTAGGTCTCTCTGGCTTCCCGTAGGCAAAATGGCGGCGGTACGCGCCGGCCCAGGCAAACAGGCTCCTGGCTGGGTCGGCACACAGATGGCCCACCGAGCAGCCCAGGACCTGGGGGCAGTCCAGGGCCTGACTGTCTGAGACCCCTGCTATGTCCGCCTCGGGCTATGCCTGTTAGCCGGTTTGGTTTTGCCTGCTAGGTCTCCCTGGCTTCCCTTAGGCAAAATGGTGGTGGTGCGCGCTGGCCCGGGAGGAAAAAAACCTCCTGTCTGGGTTTGCACCCCGGTGGACCCCCGATCAGCCCAGGGCCTGGGTGCAGGCCAACGCCCGTCGGGCTTAGACCCCCGCGATGTTGGTCTCGGGTTATATTTGCGTACCTCAGTCTGATTTCTCTGGCGACCGAGAACCAATATGGAGCCCTCGTAACTGACTGGCGGGAGGCAGAGTTCTGATGTGGCTTCTGTGTGGTGAAAGGCACCGTAAATCCGCCGCTGCTTGCAGCCTGGCTGGCCAGCGATGGCCAGTGGTCGTGGGCGCCGGGTCTGCCTGGACCCTGTCCGCTTGGTTCTACTGCTGATGGCCCTTCCTCTGGACCAGTCGCTGCTGCTGCTGCTGCTGCTCATCTTTTTAATTTTCAAAGTTTTAGAGTCTTAGAATTTTAAAGTCTTAGAATTCAGAAACAAATATTTCAAAGTGTTAAAATGAAAAGTAATAAATTATTAAATTTTAAGTATTACTTATTTAGAATTTAGCTTATTAATTTTATTAAGTTTAAATATGCTTAATAACTATGTCGCTAAATTTTCTTTTATTTGTGTAACCTATTAAATATTTCTGCTTGTGTTCCACTTCTATTTCTTAATTATTCCTTTATCACATATAACCATTCTTCATGATTTTCAATTTACATGTTTCACTTACTTTCATTTTCTCTTCCCTTTTGTTCCATATTAACTTATAGTCTTTTAAGTTCATTTCTAACAGTGTTCCAGTTTTTCTCTATTTATCATTTCCTAAATGGTATACTAAATTGCATCAAAATCTTTGCCTTTATTCATCTCTCTATGTGTACATTGAGAAAACACTAGGAAAGAAGATAGTATATGAGCACTCTAGTAGAGAAAAACCAAAGAATTCACAGAGTCCCATTAGTGAGTTACACTGAGAAATTACATTTTCTCTGACAAGATCTTTTGGGTAAATTTCAAAAGTGATTTAAGATTTAAGAAGAAATTATTTATGTAACTCTGGCCAGCACAACAAAATTTTTACCTATAAGCAAAACCATCCAGGATCTAAAATCAGAAGAAGAAACAACTAAGAAATCACAAAGGGAGACAACTTTGGAGATAGAAAACCTTGAGAAGAAATATGGGGCCAAGGATGCAAATATCAACAACAGAACACAAGAGATGGAAGAAAGAATCTCAGATGATGAAGATACCATAGAAACCATTGACTCAACAGTCAAAGAAAATGCAAAATGCAAAAAGCTTGTATCCCAAACATCCAGGAAATACAGGACATAATGAGAATACCAAGCCTAAGGATTAGAGGTATAAATGAGAGTGAAGATTTACAGCTGAAAGGGCCAGCAAATATCTTCAACAAAATTATGGAAGAAAACTTTCCCAACTTAAAGAGAGAGATGCCCATGAATATACAAGAAGCCTACAGAACTTCAAACAGACTGGGCCTGAGCAGAAATACCTCCCATCACATAATAATCAAAACCCCAATTGTACTAAGCATAGAAAGAATCCTTAGGGCAGTAAGAGAAAAAGGCCAAGTAACATATAAAGGAAGACCTATCAGAATCACACCAGACTTCTCACCAGAGACCATGAAAGCTAGAAAATCCTGGGCAGATCTCATGCAGACTCTAAGAGAACACAAAGGTTAGCCAAGACTATTATACCCAGCAAAACTCTCAATCACAATAGATGGAGAAACCAAGATATTACATGACAAAACCATATTTATACTATATCTTTCTACAAACCCAGCTCTACAAAGAAAAATAGGATGAAAACCCCAATACAAAGAAGGAAATTACACCCTGGAAAAAGCAAGATAGTTACCTTCTTTCAGCAAACCCAAAAGAAGATAACCACTCAAATATAAAAATAACATCAAAAATGACAGGAAATAATAATCACTACTCCTTAATATCTCTTAACATCAATGAATTCAACTCCCCAATAAAAGGAAAGAGGATCCTACATTTTGCTGCATACAGAAAATACCTCAATGGAAAAGACAAAAACTACCTTAGAATAAAAGGCTGGAAGACAATTTAACAAGCCAATGGTCTCAGGAAACGAGCTGGTGTAGCCATTCTAATATCAGATAAAATTGACTTTCAACCTAAAGTCATCAAAAAAGATACCGAAGGACACTTCTTGCTGGTCAAAGAAAAAATCCACCAAGAAGAACTTTCAATTGTGAACATCTATGTGCCAAATGAAAGGGCACCCTCATCCGTAAAAGAAACTTTACTAAAGCTCAAAGCACACATTTCACCTACACAATAATTGTGGGTGATATCCACCCTCCACTCTCCTCAATAGACCAATCAGGAAAACAGAAACTAAACAGGGACACAATAAACGTATTGAAAGTTTGGACCAATTGGACTTGACTGATATTTATAGGACATTTCACCCTAAAACAAAAGAATATAGCTTTTTCTCAGCACCTCATGGTACCTTCTCCAAAATCGACCATGTAATTGGTCACAAGGCATTCCTCAACAAATATAAAAAGATCGAACTAATCCCAAGCCTCCTATCAGATCACTATGGAGTAAGAGTGGTCTTCAATGGCAAGAAAAACAACAGAAAGCCCACATACACATGGAGGCTGAACAATAATCTACTCAATGACACATTGGCCAAAGAAGAAATAAAGAAAGAATTCAGAGACTTTTTAGAATTTAATGAAAATGAAGCCACAACATACCCAAATCTTTGGGATACAATGAAAGCAGTGCTAAGAGGAAAACTCATAGCCCTGAGTGCCTCCAAAAAGAAAATGGAGAGAGCATACACTAACGGCTTAATGACACACCTGAAAGCCCAGGAAGTAAAAAAGCTATTTCACCCAGGAGGAGTAGAAGGCAGGAAATCATCAAACTCAGGGCTGAAATCAGTCAAGTGGAAACAGAGAACCATATAAATAACCAATGAATCCAGAAGATTTTTTTTGAAAAAATCAACAAGATAGATTAGACCGTTAGCCAGACTGACCAAAGTGTAGAGAGAAAGTATCTCAGAAAGATAAAAGCCACTTTTGTCAGAACATTTTGCTACATCATATAATGAAAGAAGTAAAAACATCTAGCTCCTGCTCAAGCTCATTATAAGGAGTTTTTTCTTTTGTTGCTAGATGTGCTGAATCTTAGTAAACATTGTTATTTACCCAAACACTAAGCAGTCTCTTGTAAATATTTCTCGGTTTTATTCATTATTGGTATATTCACATTAACTAGGAAATAGAAGTAACATAACTGCCCTAACTAATGATTAGATGTGTGGTCCTTATACAATGTGGAACTGTATTCATCTGTCAAAAGATGCAGTAAGGACTTTTCCAAGTACATGAATAAAATTATAAAAAATGGTACTGAGTGAGTTATTCTAGACAATAAATCAGAAATGTTGTGTGTTCTTTCTCATCAGTGTCTCCTATGTTGAATTCTGCTGATCTGAGTACATAACATGAAGAAAATTCAGATTCTAGTTAATAGGAACCATCGCAGGCTTTGAAGTCATAGAGCAGTAGGTGTGGAAAAAGAAAGTTACAAATGAACTGATGAAGATATAGAATAGTCTGTCAGGTTCTAATTAGGGAGAGATAAACATACAGAATTTGGGAGGAGGGTTAGATGAACTCAGGCTGTCAGAAAATATCAAAAGAAGTCACACTATTAAGTAGCTACATAAATACCTATACTACATGTAAGTTATAAGTAAATGAACATGCATAGTACATGCTATTTTTTTGCTTCTAATTTATCTTTCAAAAACCATGTATACACTTATTCATGCATTCTCTTTCAAAATACATAACATTTTCTGTCTATTTTCCTTCGAGTGAAAAAATTATATTATTATTATAACTAAATATTACCCAAATATATATGATATGTTTACATGTGTGACTTGATTGATACTGTATCTACCAAGCTAAAAAGAATCATAGTAGGTTCTCATCTATGGCAAATGAACTCCTGAGCTATGAGAACTGATCAAATTTGCCCTATGAACCAACCACATTGGTCCTCATCTATACAGTGGGCCTTGAATCCAATCAGAACGCAAACTTCTACAGAATAAAGTTACCTAGTATCCTCATTTTAAGCTTAGGTTTAAGTTTAGGTTAAAAAAGAAAAATCCATTCTGCATTTCATCTCTTCTAGTTTTTTAATTCCTTTTATCCCTCTACCACATTCTACCCCATTCATATTTCCTGTGTTTTTGATAAACCTACAAAGTTCATTGTATTCACTTATAGTTGGGACGATGAAATTCCATGACCAGGATTCCTCACAAAAGGTATAGTTTAGTTTGTCATGTTTTCAGATAGAAAAGGCTCTTTCATGATGGGTTGTATGGCAGGAAGAGTCAGGAATAGTAAAACTAGTAGGAAGCTGAGAATTCTCATCTGTTACAAGCACTAAAGAGGGAAAAAAGGTGAAAGTCAAGTGATGTGCAAATGTTCAAAGCCTGCCTCCTATAAGATACTTTGTCCACCATCTACATAAGCTACTATACCTTTCCAAACATCAGACATGAAGAGAATAATGTATTCTATTATCTAATCTTAAAGGAGACATTTCTCACTTAAACCATCATATACAGTTACTGTAGTTATTATGTACATGGTCCATATCCCTAAAAATATAAATTTCCATTTCCCAATAGTGACCAGAAGGAAGTGGCGAGAGTTCTTACCTCACACTGGGATTTTCTAGAGTACCCTTCCCTATATCCTGGATTTGTCTGGCATGGTCTTGAACTGGTCTCATGGATATAGTTATAGCCACTATCAATTCATTTGTAAAAATGCTTTCTTTGTCTTGAAAGCAGACTTTCTCAGGAGTCATTCACTATCTCTGATTCTTAGAATCTTTCCTCTTCCTCCTCCAAGGTGGCCTCTGACTTTTGCGATGAGAGTGTGCTGTTGTGATTTAATTACGTATTTCCATCCTTAATATTGTGAATTGGAACAACTTATACCAAATGGTTACTGCTGCTTGCAAGACGGGTGTTGGTTTGAGGAAAAAGTATACCATTACAGACAGAAACTCATAGCTGGTATCATCTCATTACCTCCAATTAGTTCTCTCTGCTTCCTGCTTTCAGTTCAGGATATGAGCACTCAGTATTCTGATCTATACTGTACAAACAAATGGACCAAAAAAGCAAGCTTGCATTGCCATTCTAGCATACATATATATGTAAATATTTCAAAACAAAACTAAGTAGAAGGGCCAAGGAAAGGCACTTCATAAATATCAAAAAGAAGATACAACAAGGTGATTTTTCATTTCTTAGAATAACTGAATGGAGAGGTATCATCATTTACAAAGGAAACAAATTTTACAAAGGTTATAGTTAATCATGCAACACCAGGGGCTGATAGTGGGTGACTTCAATACCACTTTTGCAACAAAGGAGAGGGCATGTATGCAAAATTCAAATAGTAATACTGGAGCTAACAGACATTAGTGAATCAAATAGTAGTTACATTCATGTACTGAACATGTCATCAAAACACAAAAGATTACGTTTTATTTTCAGCTGCTCATGAAACACTCATCAAAATTTACCAGTTGCTCACAAATTAAATGTTAACAGAGGTAAGAAAATGTAAATAATTCCCTGTTTCCTCTCAGTCCACCACAAACTAAAAGCTATTTTGAACAAGAGAAATATCTGAAAGACTACAAAGTCACATAAATATAATTAAACTCTGTACTCAATGACTGCAGAGTAAGATAGATGATAGAATTCTCATCAGAGGATTTCAAATTTTTAGAAACACTTAAAACATTTTAGTTATCTTTAGCCATCAGGGAGACACAATTTGGAACAAATTTATGAATAATTTATACCTATCTGAATGACTAATACCAAGTGTCAAGGAACTGTACATGGTAGCAAGGATTTGAAACATGGGGATCACATTTCCTCCATTGTTGGGAGAATTACAAACTAGTGCAGCCATGATGAAAATCAATATAATGGTTCCTCAGAAAACTGTAAATTATTCTACATTAATACACAGCTATATCACTTTTGAGCTTATGCTCCGAAGTTTCTACTCTGCTACAACAGAGACACTTATTCAGTGTCTACTTTGCATCTTTATTCATAATAATCAGAAACTCTAAACAACATAGATGTCCCTCAACTGAAAAATGGATTAAGAAAATGTGATACCATTATCCAATGAAGTAAGTGCTCAGTTGTTAAAACCAATGATATCCTAAAATTGTAGGCAATTTGACATAGTTAAGATATTGAAAGACAAACATGGTATGTACTCACATAGAAGTGGACACTAGCTGTTAAGTAAAGGACAATTGTGCTTCAGTCCTCAGACCCAGTGAGCTTAAGTAAAACTCTCTGGAAACTATGAAAATGAAACTAGCAATGCCTTTTTGTAATTCCAGATATGAACTGCCCATCTTCTGTAATCAGAGATTTTTTTCTAGCAGTTTATTGATGGGAAATAGTCCCAGTCACAAAACTTTATGATACACTTTGTCCTGCCTACAACATGTCAAAAAGTGCTCAGTTAACAGAGTCTCAGGCATTTGTATGTAGTCCAACTGAAGGTCCATGACACAAGAGGAAAACCATGTCTGACATTGTTTAGGTGGCCAGGATCAAGGGTCAGATTAACTCAGAATCATCGTGTAGAATCAAATATGGCTATGAAAAAGAGTCAATGAAATGATGTGTGGACATCTCAGTCCCACTTGTGAGGGAAAAACAAGCAATCACAAGTCAGGATGAAGGGAGAAACCTGGTAGGGAAAATAGACAGGAGAGAGGAGAGGGCATCAGAAGAGGGGAGGGGAACCTGATCTGACACTGAGGGAGGGAAAAGGACTGAAGCACTGAGGTCCAGCAGAAAGAATGGAAACAGGCAACCTAGGGATATAGGAGGTTGGGGGAATCCTCCAGAATGGACCAGAGACATGGGAGGTGAGAGACTCACAAAAGTAAAAGGTAGGAACCTTAGGTGATGTGTTTGACGGAAGGAAGAGGGAACTTATAGAGCTTACCTCCAAGAGGAAGACAGGGGTACAAATGAGTGAGATGGGTCATCCCACATTCATACCTCTGATCCAATATTTTTTTCTTTCTCAAAGAATTACAGGGATGAAAAAGTAGAGGGGCCAGAGAATTTGAAGTTCCAATGGCAGGTTCAAAATGGGATTCAGTACAAGAGGATGCCTCAAGGACTGACACTGTTACTGAATGCTCCCAAAAAGGAACCTAGCATGACAGCATTCAAGAAATCCCAGCAAACAACTGAGGTGTCAGAATTAGATATTTGATTTATATTATAGAATAGAATATAATCTCTAAAATCTATAAAGAATAAAGCAATGATATCAAGTGTAAATAAAATAAAAATTATGAAAATGACAAGATAAAATGATAATTTAGATATCCATTTATGTAATATTTATCTTAACAAAGTTACTTGTTTTTGTAGTAATATTAATATATGTGTAACATATTTTTTTTTATTATTCGATATAATTTATTTACATTTCAAATGATTTCCCCTTTTCTAGCCCCCCCACTCCCCGAAAGTCCCGCAAGCCCCCTTCTCTTCCCCTGTCCTCCCACCCACCCCTTCCCACTTCCCCGTTCTGGTTTTGCTGAATACTGTTTCACTGAGTCTTTCCAGAACCAGGGGCCACTCCTCCTTTCTTCTTGTACCTCATTTGATGTGTGGATTATGTTTTGGGTATTCCAGTTTTCTAGGTTAATATCCACTTATTAGTGAGTGCATACCATGATTCACCTTTTGAGTCTGGGTTACCTCACTTAGTATGATATTCTCTAGCTCCATCCATTTGCCTAAGAATTTCATGAATTCATTGTTTCTAATGGCTGAATAGTACTCCATTGTGTAGATATACCACATTTTTTGCATCCACTCTTCTGTTGAGGGATACCTGGGTTCTTTACAGCATCTGGCAATTACAAATAGGGCTGCTTTGAACATAGTAGAACATGTATCCTTATTACATGGTGGGGAGTCTTCTGGGTATATGCCCAGGAGTGGTATAGCAGGATCTTCTGGAAGTAAGGTGCCCAGTTTTCGGAGGAACCGCCAGACTGATTTCCAGAGTGGTTGTACCAATTTGCAACCCCACCAGCAGTGGAGGAGTGTTCCTCTTTCTCCACACCCTCTCCAACACCTGCTGTCTCCTGAATTTTTAATCTTAGCCATTCTGACTGGTGTAAGATGAAATCTTAGGGTTGTTTTGATTTGCATTTCCCTAATGACTAATGAAGTTGAGCATTTTTTAAGATGCTTCTCCGCCATCCGAAGTTCTTCAGGTGAGAATTCTTTGTTTAACTCTGTACCCCATTTTTAATAGGGTTGTTTGGTTTTCTGGAGCCTAACTTCTTGAGTTCTTTATATATATTGGATATTAGCCCTCTATCTGATGTAGGATTGGTGAAGATCTTTTCCCAATTTGTTGGTTGCCGATTTGTCCTCTTGATGGTGTCCTTTGCCTTACAGAAACTTTGTAATTTTATGAGGTCCCATTTGTCAATTCTTGCTCTTAGAGCATACGCTATTGGTGTTCTGTTCAGAAACTTTCTCCCTGTACCGATGTCCTCAAGGGTCTTCCCCAGTTTTTTTTCTATTAGCTTCAGAGTGTCTGGCTTTATGTGGAGGTCCTTGATCCATTTGGATTTGAGCTTAGTACAAGGAGACAAGGATGGATCAATTCGCATTCTTCTGCATGCTGACCTCCAGTTGAACCAGCACCATTTGTTGAAAAGGCTATCTTTTTTCCATTGGATGTTTTCAGCCTCTTTGTCGAGGATCAAGTGGCCATAGGTGTGTGGGTTCATTTCTGGATCTTCAATCCTTTTCCATTGATCCTCCTGTCTGTCACTGTACCAATACCATGCAGTTTTTAACACTATTGCTCTGTAGTATTGCTTGAGGTCAGGGATACTGATTCCCCCAGATTTCCTTTTGTTGCTGAGAATAGTTTTAGCTATCCTGGGTTTTTTGTTGTTCCAGATGAATTTGATAATTGCTCTTTCTAGCTCTGTGAAGAATTGAGTTGGGATTTTGATGGGTATTGCATTGAATCTGTATAGTGCTTTAGGCAAAATGGCCATTTTAACTATATTGATTCTGCCGATCCATGAGCATGGGAGGTTTTCCCATTTTTTGAGGTCTTCTTCCATTTCCTTCTTCAGAGTCTTGAAGTTCTTGTCATACAGATCTTTCACATGTTTGGCAAGAGTCACCCCAAGATACTTTATACTGTTTGTGGCTATTGTGAAGGGGGTCATTTCCCTAATTTCTTTCTCAGCCTGCTTATCCTTTGAGTATAGGAAGGCCACTGATTTGCTTGAGTTGACTTTATAACCTGCCACTTTGCTGAAGTTGTTTATCAGCTGTAGGAGCTCTCTAGTGGAGTTCTTTGGGTCACTTAGGTAGACGATCATGTCGTCTGCAAATAATGATAGTTTGACTTCTTCCTTTCCAATTTGTATCCCTTTGACCTCCTTATGTTGTCGAATTGCCCGAGCTAGTACCTCAAGTACAATATTGAAAAGATAAGGAGAAAGGGGGCAGCCTTGTCTGGTCCCTGATTTCAGTGGGATTGCTTCAAGTTTCTCTCCATTTAGTTTGATGCTGGCTACCGGTTTGCTGTATATTGCTTTTACTATGTTTAGGTATGGGCCTTGAATTCCTGTTCTCTCCAAGACTTTAAGCATGAAGGGATGCTGAATTTTGTCAAATGCTTTTTCAGCATCCAATGAAATGACCATGTGGTTTTGTTCTTTGAGTTTGTTTATGTAGTGGATTGTATTGATGGATTTCCGTATATTGAACCAACCCTGCATTCCTGGGATAAAGCCTACTTGATCATGGTGGATGATCGTTTTGATGTGTTCTTGGATTCGGTTGGCAAGAATTTTATTGAGTATTTTTGCATCGATGTTCATAAGGGAAATTGGTCTGAAGTTCTCTTTCTTTGTTGGATCTTTGTGTGGCTTTGGTATCAGCGTAATTGTGGCTTCGTAGAAGGAATTGGGTAGTGTTCCTTCTGTTTCTATTTTGTGGAATAGTTTGAAGAGTATTGGTGTTAACTCTTCTTTGAAGGTCTGGTAGAATTCTGCACTGAAGCCATCTGGTCCTGTGCTTTTTTTGGTTGGAAGACTTTCTATGACTCCTTCTATTTCTTTAGGCATTATGGGACTGTTTAGATGGTCTAGTTGGTCCTGATTTAATTTTGGTATTTGGTATCTGTCAAGGAAATTGTCCATTTCCTCCAGATTCTCCAGTTGTGTTGAGTATAGGCTCTTGTAGTAGGATCTGATGATTTTTTGGATTTCCTCAGTTTCCGTTGTTATATCTCCCTTTTCATTTCTAAGTTTGTTAATTTGGATACTTTCTCTGTGCCCTTTGGTCATTCTGGCTAAGGGTTTATCTATCTTGTTGATTTTCTCAAAGAACCAGCTCCTGGTATTGTTGATTTTTTGTATGGTTCTCTTTGTTTCTACTTGATTGATTTCGGCCCTGAGTTTGATGATTTCCTGCCTTCTACTCCTCCTGGGCGAAGTTTTTGTTCCAGGGCTTTCAGGTGTGTCATTAAGCTGGTAATGTATGCTCTCTCCATTTTCTTTTTGGAGGTACTCAGGGCTATGAGTTTTCCTCTTAGCACTGCTTTCATTGTGTCCCATAGATTTGGGTATGTTGTGTTTTCATTTTCATTGTGTTCTAAAAAGTCTTTAATTTCTTTCTTTATTTCTTCCTTGACCAAGGTATCATTGAGTAGAGTATTGTTCAGTTTCCACGTGTATGTGGGCTTTCTGTTGTTTCTGTTGCTATTGAAGACCACTTTTACTCCATAGTGATCAGATAGGAGGCATGGGATTAGTTCGATCTTCTTATATTTGTTGAGGTCTGTCTTGTGAGCAATTATATGGTCGATTTTGGAGAAGGTACCATGAGGTGCTGAGAAAAAGGTATATTCTTTTGTTTTAGGATAGAATGTTCTATATATATCTGTTAAATCTAATTGGTCCAAAGCTTCAATTAGCTTCATTGTGTCCCTGTTTAGTTTCTGTTTTCCTGATCGGTCCATTGAGGAAAGTGCAGTGTTGAAGTCACCCACAATTATTGTGTTAGGTGCAATGTGTGCTTTTAGTTTTAATAAAGTTTCTTTTACAAAAGAGGGTGCCCTTACATTTGGGGCATAGATGTTCAGGATTGTCAGTTCTTCTTTTTGTATTTTTCCTTTGACCAGCAAGAAGTGTCCCTCAGGGTCTCTTTTGATGACTTTGGGTTGAAAGTCAATTTTATCTGATATTAAAATGGCTACTCCAGCTTGTTTCCTGAGACCATTTGCTTGTAAAATTGTCTTCCAGCCTTTTACTCTAAGGTAGTGTTTGTCTTTGACCCTGAGGTGTGTTTCCTGTAAGCAGCAAAATGTAGGGTCCTGTTTACGTATCCATTCAGTTAGTCTGTGTCTTTTTATTGGGGCATTAAGTCCATTGATGTTAAGAGATATTAAGGAATAGTGATTGTTACTTCCTATCATTTTTGACGTTATTTTTTAAATTTGAATGCTTAACTTCTTTTGGGTTTGATGAAAGGTTACTATCTTGCTTTTTCCAGGGTGAAGTTTCCCTCCTTGTATTGGTGTTGTCCTCCTATTATCCTTTTTAGGGCCGGGTTTGTGGATAGATATTGGGTAAACTTGGTTTTGTCATGAAATATCTTATTTTCTCCATCTATGGTGATTGAGAGTTTTGCTGGATATAGTAGTTTTGGTTGGCATTTGTGTTCTCTTAGAGTCTGCATGAGATCTGCCCAGGACCTTCTAGCCTTCATAGTCTCCGGTGAAAAGTCTGCTGTGATTCTGATAGGTCTTCCTTTATATGTTACTTGGCCTTTTTCTCTTACTGCCTTTAGTATTCTTTCTTTGTTTAGAACATTTGGTGTTTTGATTATTATGTGACGGGAAGTATTTCTGTTCTGGTCCAGTCTGTTTGGAGTTCTGTAGGCTTCTTGTATATTCATGGGCATCTCTCTCTTTAGGTTAGGGAAGTTTTCTTCCATAATTTTATTGAAGATATTTGCTGGCCCTTTAAGTTGTAAATCTTCACTCTCCTCTATGCCTATAATCCTTAGGTTTGGTCTTCTCATTGTGTCCTGGATTTCCTGGATATTTTGGGTTACAAGCTTTTTGCATTTTGCATTTTCTTTAACTGTTGAGTCCATGGTTTCTATGGAATCTTCAGCATCTGAGATTCTTTCTTCTATCTCTTGTATTCTGTTGTTGATATTTGTATCTCTGTCCCCTGATTTCTTCCCAAGGCTTTCTATCTCCAAAATTGTCTCCCTTTGAGTTTTCTTAGTTGTTTCTACTTCTGATTTTAGATCCTGGATGGTTTTGCTTAGCTCCTTCACTTGCATGTTTGTGTTTTCCTGTAATTCTTTAAGAGATTTTTGTGTTTTCTCTTTCATGAGCTCAGCCTGTTGACCAAAGTTCTCCTGTATTTCTTTAAGAGATTTTTGTGTTTCGTCTTTCATGACCTCAGCCTGTTGAGCAAAGTTCTCCTGTATTTCTTTAAGTGTTTTTTGCATTTCCTCCTTGTTGGCTTTTGTATTCTCCTGGATTTCTTTCAATGATTTTTGTGTTTCCCTTGCAAGGGCTTCTAACTTTTGATCCATTGTCTCCTGAATTTCTTTATGTATGACCTTCATGTGTTCCTGTACCAGCATCATGACCAGTGATTTTAAATCCAAATCTTGTTTTACTGGTGTGATGGGGTATCCAGGACATGTTGGTAGAGGAGAATTGGGTTCAGATGTTGCCATATTGCCTTGATTTCTGTTAGTGACGTTCCTGCGTTTGCCTTTTGCCATCTAGATCTCACTGGTGTTAGTTTATCTTGTCAGTGCTGGACTCACCAGTGCAAGCTGCCCCTTCCCAGTTGGCCTCTGGTGCACAGCTTACCTCCTGCACTGCTTGTAGACAGTGTGCTGCTGCCCAGGCTGTTCAGATCCCAAAGCAGGCACCCGAAGGCTCCCGCTGGGGCCCGCTGGATTCACTGGAGCACACTGACTTCTCCCAGCTGGCCGCCCGGAAGCCCAGCTAGCCACTTGCAGGACTTGGAGATGTAATGCTGCCGCCCAGACTGATCTGGATCCGGAAGCGGAGAGAGTAGAGCTAAGGGCTTCTGCCTGAGGCCTTGCCCCAGATTGTGTCTGTGGAGCAGATGGAGCCCGTGTGCACTCCCAGGGAGTGCCAACGGTGTATGCTACTGTGACCTCCCCTGAGTTCCGCTCACTCCGCTGGGCAGCCGATCTGCCAACCGGGCTATCGCACACAAGGTTAGCCTGGCCGCCCAGTCCCTGAGTCCAGGCAAAAGCCTGGGAGGCCAAGGTCCGAGCAAAGTTCCCCTACGGCTTTGACTGTTAATTGGGTTTGCCAGGTGACTAGGATGGCGGGCGTGTGCGCCCGCGCTCCCTGAAAGCGCCGGGAGAGTCTGCTTTGCTAACAATCACCTGGGCGGGTTGACTCACAGATGGCCCACCAAGCCGCCCAGTTCTTGGGGTCAGTCCTGTGCCTTTTGGGGCCTGGACCCCCGCTTTGTTAGCCTTAGGCTATGCCTGTTACAGGTCTGCCCGCCTGAGCTCTCTGTCGTCCTGCAGGCAAAATGGCGGAGGCGCGCTCGCAGGCCTGGGCAAAAAACCTCCTGGTTGGGTTGGCACCCCGGTGGCCCCCCGACCCGCCCAGGGCCTGGGTGCAGGCCAACGCCCGTCGGGCTCAGACCACCGCGGTATTGGCCTCGGATTATGTTTGTGTACCTCAGTCTGTCCGATTCCTGGAGTACGGAACCAAGATGGATCCTCCTCTCCTGACTGGTGGGAGGCCGAGTTCTGAAGTGGCCTCCGTGCAGGAAAGGCGCCGCACAACTGCAGCTGCTTGCTGTCCGGCTGGTCAGCGAAGGTCAGTGGTCGTGGGCGCAGGGCCTAACTGGTCCCTGTGACGCCTTGGTTCCACTGCTGATGGCCTTTCAGCTGGAGCAGCCACTGCTGCCGCTGCCATGTGTAACATATTTTATATACCACAAAAATTAAATATTATGTTCAAATCATTCTGATGCTAATTTAAAACAGCAAAGAGCATCATCATAGGCCATAAATGCAAGTGGGAAATATATTTCCCACTAAGTGGGAAAATATTTTTATCAACGTCACATACCATAGAAATTTATATAAAAAAAAAAAAAACAGGATCACATAAAAGTAGATATTGAAACAGCAACTACAAAAGTTATAAATGGTGTTACAAATGTAAACACATTATTCTCAGGATAGGAACCCAATGTGTATGAGAGACACTTAAAGAAATCCTTAGCCATGAGAGAAATGCAAATCAAAACTAATATTCCTTCTTACATTTGGAAGAATGGAGAAGATCAATAACACAAGTGATAGCTCATGCTGTAAGAGTGTAGAGTTGGAGGGAGTGAATAGTTTTTACACCCCCTATAGAAATCATTATGCAAGCTCCTCGGAATTGGAAATTGATCTAATTCAAGATCAAGATATACTGCTCTTGAGCATGTACACAAAGGACATTTGATGGTACCACAAGGACACAGTTTAACAATTTTCATTGTGAATTTATTCATAATAGGTGGGAACTGCAAATACCACATATATCACTCAACTCATTACTTGAACAAAAAAATATGGTACATTTACACGATGATGTGCTACTCCGTGGTTAAATTTGATAACAAGTAATTTGTACGCAAATGATTAGAATTAGAAAAGCTTATTTTGAGTAGGAAACCCAGATCTAGAAAAGTATACATACTATACATTCACTTCTATGTAGATTTTAGTTTTTAAGTAAATGGTAATCAAGCTAAAATTCATAGATCCAGAGATGTTAGTTAGGTAAGGATGAAGGATGTAGGACGGAAGCATGGATCTCTCTGTGAAAGGGAAGTAGAATAGAGTCTACGGGTAAGAAGGGAGCAAGTGAGGACTAGAGTGGAAGAGATCTGGTTGTGATTAGTGAAATGTGGGGAATGATGTGTGATGAGACAGCTGAAATTTGGGGAGGCAAAGTGTAGAAACCCAGGGGAATGAAAATATTCTGGAATCTATGAGTATTACCCTAGAGAGTTGTCCTGGTGATGGAAAAGAAGGTGTTTGAAATGACCTTCCATCTTTTGTAGCCAGTCAAAATTTACAGTTGTAGATGTGGCTTATGTTTGATTTAGTTGATCAAGGAGATCCAGTAGAGATCCCTAAATATCTCTGGCTGATGTAGGACAACAAGTTACTCTCTGAAAACCTACTGTAGTCTCCATTTTCAATAAATAAATAGAGATAAATAGATATATAAATAAAATAATTAATAGACATAAGTAATTAATTAACTAACACAATGCATATTAGTAAAGGAACATACAAAAGCACAAGGGATGCTTAATATTACTTCTTTTTCCTTTTTTATTAGATAATTTCTTTAGTTACATTTCAAAAGTTAACCCCTTTCCTTGTTTCTCATCCCAAATCCCCCTATCCCATCCACTGTAATGACTAATTACCAACCCTTCCGCTCCTGCTTCCTTATCCTTTCCTTTCCCTACACTGGGGCATAGATCCTTCATAGGACCAAGGGCCTCACCTTTCACTGATGACCAGCCAGGTCATCCACTTCTGCAATAATAAGCAAAGATGGGAAAACAGTTGGAATAATGTTTACCTAATTTAATGAAGGCATTGATTTTTAAGAAAAGATCTGAACCTTAAAGTAATAGACTTCCCAAATAAATAATAAACTTTTATCTTAATAAAAAGTAAAGAATGACATATATTATTAAAATCCACATGTACAGTAACAAAAGAACTTAATTGGTAAATAAAGTATACATGTAAATTTACAAAAACCAAACAGAATTTAGAGTAATTTTCAGTGGGAAGATATAAATATTTTACTAATTTTAATTTTAAACAGAGGAAATTAACTTTATGGATATAGAAAATTTATTTACAGATCAATTTTTCTCATCAGTTAATAAACTACTTTTAATTATTGGTTGTATCTAATATTAGGTGTTTTACTTAAAATTATCTTTCCTCATGAGTTTACGTTATCCCCTCTTGGTAAATCTTTTACAACACGAATTGTACACGTTAAGTCCAGGTTAGTGATTTGTCCTTAAGAATGAGTTGGTAAATGAGATGAAAATAAAATTTCCCTTTTTAAAATATATACTAGTTTCAAAAGAAAATTACTCACTCCAGAATAAGATTTCCAATATTGAAATTATAAATTATAAAAATGTCAATGTTTTTATTTAAAAAATTGAATACTAAGGTACTACTAATGTTATTGTTTTATTTTGAATTATACTATTTGAATAATGCAGGCTATGAGATTCAATAAGTCTGAATACAAAAATTTCATCATGAGTTTGGAAAAATCTTCCACGTGCAAAGTGCATGGAAGGTAATTACTATCAACAACATAGCAATTAACACCTGAAGCAACAGAAGTGATGGATTTGTGATACTTTCTTGTTTGCAACAATGAGAAATAACTTTCAACAAAATGAAACAGTGAATCAATGGGCTAATGGGAATATTCTTATTTGATAAAAGTAAGCATTTTAAAAAAGGTATCCTAAAACTACAAATATTGCACACTTTTCATCCCAGCACTAGGGAGGCAGAGACAGGCAGATTCCTAATTTCAGGCCGGTCTGGTCTACAGAGTGAGTTACAGGACAACCAGAGCTACACAGAGAATCCCTGTCTCAGAAAAAACAAAAACAAAAACAAAAACAAAAAAACAATAAACAACATCAAAAAACCAAAACAATAAAAACAAAATACATAGATATTTATCTGATATCAAATGTAATCATGATCTTTTTAATTAGTAAAATCAATGAGAAATGATAGGCTGAATATAGGGCAAAATGAACAAGGAAAGCCCCTGTGGCCTCAACCCTACAAAAGATACTACTGGCAACTATAGAATTGTGAGAGTGAGAGAAATAACTTTCCCAGGGAACAACACACAGATTAATTACAAAAGATTATTATTATTATTATTATTATTATTGTGTTGTAGCAATAATATATCCACATATTCGTTAACATGCTAGTTATAAAAGTCATCTTTTTCAAGATCTGACATCTGTCTTTCAAAGTGTCTCCCCATGATATGCTCAACAACCCCACCTTCTGACTTCTCCTCTTAATACATGAGGCTGAATTAAGTTGCAAGTATAGAGACCCCATGTAAGCAGAAAGGACTGTCTGAAGTACCCAAGGACAGAGGTCGAATTTTAAGTTCCCATTAATCACAATGAGTATGTGGACACTATTGATGATCTCATATTCAGATCAAGAATGTCCCCAACAATGGTCAGAGATGTGTGACCAGTGGTCATAGTTGAGAGATCAAGGAACAAGGGGAAAGAATATGATGTGATGGTCTCTTAAATCTAAACTGGACATCTGAAACCATTTGAAGAGATAAAGCACCATGTGTGGTTGGGTAGTTGAAACTTCAATACTCTTTCCTTGACACATGAACAAAGTCGCAGGTTACCTCATACCTGTGGAGCACATTTCAGTTATTTCCTTAGCAGCTCCTCATCATGAACTAGAACATCTGTCCACTGTAGTGACTGTGGGGTCCAGGGAGGCAACAATTTGAGAATTTATCAGAAAACATGGTTGTCAGTCCCACAGTGACTCTTCTTAAAAATATGTTCATCTGCTAGGTCTAGATATAAATGTGGGGAACACATTATTATTTTAGTTTCTGCCTTGAGGCAATGAGCTTATTTTCTGGGTCGTACTTACTAAGCTTGTGCTCTGGAGTTTTAAACCTGGGTGGTCTGGAGGTTTATTTGGATACATTTTCCTAAATGTAGGTTGGGGGATGTCTGAAAACCCAG
The DNA here is from genome assembly GCF_947179515.1 of Apodemus sylvaticus. Lineage (NCBI taxonomy): Eukaryota > Metazoa > Chordata > Mammalia > Rodentia > Muridae > Apodemus > Apodemus sylvaticus. The sequence continues at coordinate 2,243,455 of NW_026262996.1, forward strand.
CAGTGCTAGAGGACAATGCAAGTTCCTCATAGGTGAGAAAGGCATATTAGGAAACAGCTTGGAGAAAATAAAAACTGAAGCCCCCTGTTAATTCAGAGGCAGTGGATGATGAGAATCTCTTTGGTCCCAACAGAAGGATCGAGATCAATTAATACTAGTAAGTCCACTCACACAGAGCCATAATAAAACGCTCTGAGAACCTTTTGGATATTGGTAGACTGTAGCTCTCTATTAGAATAAACAGGACGGAGATTCTATTCATAAGAAGAGAAATAGTTGGAGTACAAAATTACATTTAGGGAGAAGGAATAGTCTAAAATCCAATTTGGTAAAAGAGGATATTCAGATTTCTTTAAGTAGTTGGAGGCATTTCCAGTATACTAGTATGCAGAAGTGGAATTATTTCTGTGCCTCCACTACAGTTGATCGATATAAGATGCTCTAAAGAAGAAGATGAGACAGGAACCCCCAGGATTGTATGGAATAGACTCAATGTTTCATAGTAATATGTCTGCAGCTCTATTCAGTAGAGGTTGAAGGGTGATTGATACCTGGGGGATTATAGGACATTCCAGGCACTCAATCGTGCATCACCTCCAATCATAAAATCAAAATTTAGAATAAACATCATCTGAATGCCCATTGTACGCATGCGAGCAATCTTAGATCTCTTCTAAGAGGTTGCAATGCAGTAATCTCGGGTTAATATCATCTTCAAATATATGTCCATCCACACATACCTCTGCATGGAGGACAGGATGTCGCTGTCTAAGTAATCACTTTGTCTTGATACTCTTCTGTTGGGACCTCAGTCCAGAATGCTCAGATTTCTCTTAGATCAGAACAGTGCTTCCCAGACCACAGAAATAAGTTGTATGTAGCAGATGCAATGGAAAGGTGGGAAATTGTGGGATTTCATCAAACTCACAGGCCAGGTCTGAAGCACTCTCTGTTGTGAATGTATAAATCATGTTAGATGGAGAGGAGCTTGGCCAGTTTTGAACAGAAATATGACTTTTATTCACTTCATCAAAGAGTTCATGTGCCAGATTTCATGGGAATAAGGGAATGGAAGCACCCTGGCCATAAGCAGGATATCTAAGAAACTCTATGTAAAGGTGAAATTCAATATCTATTTGTCAGATAAGCAAAATCTCTGGTTGTTTTCAATAATATAGGAAAGATCATTTCACAATGAAGAAAAGGTAAATACCTTGCAGAGCAGAGGAATTTCCAGTATTGCATGACCAGCTTCCATTTCTTTTTAAGTATTAGGAATGTCCGTATATTGTGTGTGCTGTGTGAAATAACAGGTATCAATGGTTCCATTTTTCCAACAGGTTGGATGGTTTACATTAGGCAATGAAGCCTTTGGTTAGATGGCATAAGGTGAAGATATCTTTCTTCAGTGGATGGATGTCTCAGAATATATGTAGCAGGAATAAGTTTGGAAGTAATCCTAGACATTTGGGATACAGCACGAAAACAAAGTCACAAGAATACTATCTGTTGACACCTTAAAAGGTGAGGGGGGTGGGCATGAGTGACCCTGGAGCAACAGGAAAGATTTCAAGCCAACAAAGGCATTAGGAGAGGGCTTTCTTTCCCACTAGAGAGAGGGGAAAGAGGAAATATTTATGAGTAGGTATGCATTATGTGAGCCTCCCATAGGCAGAGGGAGAGACATGGAAGACCTGCTATGAAGGAATGACATTTACAAATCTCTTCAAGAGAGGTTATGGATTTGAGGACCATCACAATGAAAAAAATCATTCTGATGTTTCTTCCAGGTGAGGAGTCGAATGTGAGACACAATTAATTGGAATATTATCTCCAGACCTGCAGGACAGTCAACAGGGTCCTAGACCAACTAGGAGAGGATGTGAGACAAGAGATTCAAGATATGGACAGCAAGACAGTATCGTGATCAAGCTGTCAAATTTTATTTCTCCCATAAGGTAATATAAGGAGAAGTAGGCAAGGTGTAGGTAGGAGCAAATTGGTAAGTCATTGTTTTTGGGAAACAATCTCACAGGTCTAGTATTGTTTCTCTGGAACAGTTTCTCAGAACTGTCTCTCAGAATCTCAGGGAAAAGCTGGCTAGTGCTGCAGGAAACTGACACAATAAATTGATCATGAGAAAGTGAAGTGCTATGGGAACATAACCACAGGTGAACTCTTTGCGCTAGCCCACTCAGAAGAGCTCTGCATATACTGACCATCTGGATACTTGGCTAATCTTGAAAGCTAGTATTTTTCTTCTAAAAGCAGACTTCAAATGCCTGAAATGAGGGTGTTTTGAAATCTAAGTGAGAATGGCTCCTGGAAATATTTGTGCTCTCCTTTTTCAGGACAAGAGTTGTTTTGAATCCTTGGTCAGAGATGATATTTATTGAGGATATCTTTTACTGCAAGTGGTGTATTGGGCCTTGGTCAGGTAGAGATGATCTCAGGACATGTCAGTCTTACAAGATAGATAATGGACCCTCTGAGATACAGAGGGAGCCTTAGATATATGATGGACAGAAATTGGTTGTCTACATAGATGTTTAGGAGTAGACTATTAAATCAGACATAAATTCTGCTTAAAGTACAAATCCTCTTTACAAACATAGAATATTCCAGCCTACATTGAGCTGGATACTAGGGCTTCTTCACAGTTTATAAGACTCCCATCTTCAGTTACTGCCTGGTAGACCTGGCAGCAATCTATGAATTATTCATAGGTCAAGATTGTTAGACTGTAAGACTCCTTGAAGCTTATCACCAGTTATTTGTGTGTACTCAAAGAATGATATGAAAACAGATGAACTAAGTTCAAGGCTCCGTTAAAAACGAATAGCATTATGTAACATCTTTCTGTCCATACCTGTGTTTTCTTAATAGCCATGGTTAAGAGAAATTATCTAAAGCTCACCATTAGATGGTTATGTTTGAGGCCCATATATAGTTTGGGAATTCTCTTAAGACTCTTAATACTTGGTCCGCTTGGGCAAAATGAAAATTCAGAAATCCAAATAGTAAACTCCATTCATTCTTAAAACAGAATGTGGACAGAAATGGAAGTTTTGGGATTTTATTTGTAAGACCAGAATGGACTGGTGATCCTTCATTCAAATAGTATGAGGTGACTGGAAAATAGGTCCCATTTGAGAAACCTGTATTTATAAGAGCAACTTCTGGGACCATCCTGAATTGCTTTGCTTAGCAAGAAAGAGCCCAGCTATGTTTATCCAAATAGCAATATCCAGTCTCCACAGAGAGTAGAAGGGAAAAAAACCCTACCAAATCTTGGGAAGTGGGAGAAGACTATGGTACTGCATCATTTGTTTCCATATGTTATTTCTGCTTCAAAGATCGATCCATTGAATATACTGTAGGGAAGAGTACAAAAAGCAATCAGCATGATATTCCAACAGGGTGAGTGGTTGTCTGAATTCTGAGTCTCCCTGAAGTTTGTTCTGGTCTGTAACCATCTATAATTGAGAGATGGGAACACTGCATTTTTTACAACCATCTCTAGGAAGATAGCATGAATATTAGTTTTACCTTTCTGTTGTATGACCTCTGTCCTACACCCAGAAATATGTGAAGTTCACCTTTGAGATGGCAGTTTTGTCCGAAAATCTTGGTCACAAAGATTGTCACTAAGACAATATAAATTTAAAGTCAACAAAAGTTTTCTTTTGAATGAAACAATGTTCTTGAGCATTCCTAAGCTAAAAAGGTCCATCTGAAGCTCCTATGAATATTGATGCAAGGAACTAGACCCTCTTCACCATAGAAGCCAAATCTAAGGTCTCTGTTATCATTGTTTCATGACACATATACCTTGGGCCAGGAACTGGATGTCAATAGCCCTTGTATTTGAAGGAGGATATCATAGCCTCTTTTCTACTATATTGAAAACGATGTTACTAGATTTTCTTCTATAGAGGAAATGACATAAGCCTTATGTTTGAGACTCTATAGTCTGAAGAGTAATGAGTTAGTCCCTCTTCCAACAAATCAAAAGTTTAAGGGTCTTTCACAAAAATAATACTTTAGTTCACTTTTGGCAAATGGGGATTGTCTGTAGTAGGCATAGTTGTAGGATGGAAGTCTGACATTCTCTTCAGTGAAATAAAAGAACTGAGGTTACTTTGTAAGAGAGGAACTATTGGGCCCCGTGAGAAATAGAAAACTATGAGATCGCGTGCAAAGTTACAGATTACAAAAAGCTTAGAAAGGGGGTGAGTGCCATGTAACATCCTAGTAAACATCAATTTCCCTGTCATTTTTTTCAGTCAAAGAAAGTCCCACCACTGCTATTCAGATTCCGACTCTTCCGTAGCTGTAAGGAATTTCACATCTTTTGTATAATTTGAGGGAGTTCAGGCATTAACCTGAGCCTGTTTTAAACATACTGGATAGTTTTCCCTGGTAGGGTTGTGTCCTTATATTTGTATTAATATGGGCAGAAACAGTGTGACTGGATTGAAAAGCAAAACCTAGGATCCAGTCAATAATTCTACACATAGGAACTAGGATCTCATACCAAAAAGAAATGATATATTGCGCTTGCCATCTTGATGAAAGGTTTGAATCTTCTTTATTTAGAGAATATATGTTAGAGGCAGTTTAAAGTCACAGAGAATGTTTGGGGATACAAGGCACAATACACAATTATTGCAAAGATCATATCTTATTTCACTTTTGAAGTAAGGAATGTGTGAGGTTCCTTTGGTCAAAAATAGTAGCTCACATTCCCCCTTGCAGGGGGCACAAATTCCAAGCCTACATTGTTAGGTGCCACACCACCTCCAGTGTCATCTGTGTGACATGACAGTACTTCATTAAGGTACACGGGAGAAAAATGCCCCTGGGGCTAGGCTCCCTGGAGGTCCCTAGCAGTGTGCCCACCTCTGGCCTAAGAAAAGGCCTTGATGTTCTCTAAGGATATTGCGCTTCCTGGGTTATGGATTTTGCACTTTGTCTTTTTTCTTCCTACTCTTAATTCTTTATACAGCTCGATCCCAGCCTACAAGCTGGTTAATTGATAAAGGAGAACTTGGTATTCCAGTGGAAGGAAAAAGAGGATGTGGCGATTACACCTAGCACTTCCAGTACTAAACTCAATGAACTCATGTTGAACCTTAGTGAAAGAAAGTCTTGGAATGCTCTTTTAACAGGGTCCGTCTTTATTATTAGCCTTAGTAAAGGTAATGATAAATAGTTTGCAACAAGAAGAAAAACAATATGAAATAGGACTATTGATGAGCTATTGCTTTATACAGGTACTTATGATAAGAAGGTAATAGATAGATAAAAAACATTGAAGGCTAGAAGGTCCTATCATTTTCTTGAGATTATGGACATAGATTAGCTTGAGCCAGACCACCGTGGTGTTTGCTGTCCAAGGCAGTTGAGGAGGCTCTTGTAATGTATGTGTGTTCATTTTTAAAGCATTTTGACTTTTGATGACAGAAGAAGGCTTTAGGCATGCAAATTGGTCTGAAGGCCCAAGTTCTCTTGTTCATTATTAACACAACTTTAATAAGTAACCACAAGTTAGAATCAAACACTATATGTCTGAGGTTCATGATCCTAGTTTGCTTTTGATCATGGTTCACAGAGTAAGAGTTCCTGTGGGCATCATGTCATATCTACTTGCTGTTCTAATTAAGATGGAAATGTACCTTGTTTAGTAATTGTTTGAGTGTTTCTGGAAGTGTGCCAACCTCGATCTGTTCCTCAATGTATTATAAATATGCCTGACTAAAAAAGTAAAGTTGCAGCAGATTCAAACCGCTCTCTGGTGTGTCTGTCTGTCTTCTCGCTGAACCTGTGCCTTCCTGAATCCAAAGCCCTGATTTTCCCTCGGTCGTGACTCCCCCGGCTGGGTCAGTCCGTGGCAGGTGGCGCCTTCGAACAGGGACTCTTTGGACAGGTAATCTTTTCTCCTTTTCTTTTTTCTTCAAGATAACGGGTCGGCTCTTGCCAGGACGCTGCAGGTCCGCCGGTAAAGGATCACTGGTTAAGTGCAAGTAATCTTGATATAATATGGGGCAATCTGAGTTAAAGAAGGAACAAATGTTCCTCTCAGTTTTTAAATGTATGATGGTCAATCGAGGTTTAAAGGTCTCAAATACTTTCTGTCAAGACCTCATAAGGCCCATCAGAAAAACAGGAACAGTGCAGGACTTTATAAAAGCCTGTGTAGATGCCTCACCAGCTGTAGTGGAAGGAATGGCCTACGCTGCAGGCATGAAAGGTCAGAATTTCAGCGCCTATGATAAGCAAGCATATGGAGGAGGGAGAGACTCCTCTGTACCCACTTGTTATAAGTGTGGAAAGAACATATGCAAAGACATATGTAAAGGACATATGCAAAGACAGTGTCCTGGAGAAAACAATAGGGGTAACAAGAAAAGAGGACCTCCTCCAGGAGTGTGCCTCGACGACAGAAAGGTGAGCATTGGAAAAAAAAAGTGTAAATCCAAGTTCCACTAAGATGGAACACCTTTTATTAATAAAAAAAAAGACAGAAAACCAAAAAAAGGAACAAACAAACAAAATAAAAAAATAACAAACAAACAAAAAACCTAGGTCAGGGACTACCTCTCAGCCCGGAAATTGAAAGAGAGGACCAAGATGATGTTATTGAACAAGAATGTGCCCTTAACCCTGAGGCACCAAAATTTACTATTCATGATCTACCTAGAGCTACTCCAGGAAGTGCTGGGTTAGATCTAGCTTCCTGTGAGGATGTCATTTTGTCATCCTGGGAAGGAGTTACCTTGATCCCAACCTCAGTGGTAGGGACATTGCCACAAGGAATAGTAGGACTTATAATTGGGCGTAGTTCAAACTATAAAAAGAATTTTGAGGTATTGTCAGGAGTGATTGATGGAGACAGCACTGGAGACAAAAAAGTGATGATAAGACCTTTGATAGAAACAGTACAGATACATAAAGGACAGAGAATTGCAAACTTCTTTTGTTGCCATATCTTAAACTGCCTAACCCTGTGTTAAAAGTAAATTCGAGACAAGGACAGTTTGGATCCACTGAAGTGGTAGCCTGGGTCCAAGATATTAGGGCCCAGAGGCCTTATAAGATGGTAAAGATTAATGGAAGAGTAATTAAATAAAGCGAGAATGAAACAAATTCTATATAATAAAGAATGGGATTTAATCATATTTAGAACTCCTCCTGAGTCATGAGGAAGGACCTGATGACTGGCACCTGAAAAGGACCGGATGCTTTAATTTCCTCTGGGAGGGGATATGCTTATGTGTTCCCACAGGATGCTGACTCCCAAGTCTGGATCCCAGATTGGCTTGTGTGACTGGTGGCTGGTACAACAAAGAAAAGAAGAGCAGGAGAGATGGAAAACTAAAGCGAAACTACAAAAGCTTTCTCTGGCTCCCAGGAGATTGCCGACATGGACTCAGCTGAAGAATCTGACAAGAGAAGCTGTAACATTGGTGACTGCTCAACAGCACCCACAGACTCTTGAACTTATTTTTCTGGCAATGCTTTCTCTTCTAGCTGCTTGACCTACAGGTGTGAGTGGAGAAAGTTATTGGGCTTATGTACCTAAGCCACCTCTTATACATCCTGTAGGTTGGATGAGTCTGGATTACATAAAAGTTCTGATTAATGATACAGATCTGTTAGGTGGTTTCCAGGACTACGAACAAAGGTTGAATAGCTCTACTTCCATAACTTTTGAGGGAAGATCAGATTCTCTCCTGATTTGCCTAGCATTTAAAGGCTCTCCTCCTTTTGGGTGCCTATCACTCAGCTATAGAACGCTTCTTACTGATGCTCCTGATCCTACTACTAAAGGTAAAAATGAAAAAAGGTTAATATGGGAAACACAGATTTCTACATCGTGGTCTGCTTCTTATAATGATACTTTTCAAAATGCTCCTTTTATGCCTTTGCCTGTCTGTACTGAAAAATTTAGAGATAAGAATCAATTTTGGGAAAATACCCTTACTGGTTATCCAAAATGGTTAGAATGTGGATTTCCTCGCTCAGCAGTAAAACATCATCCTTTGGGAACTCCTCTAGAAATTTGGGACTTCTCTGTGTCGTCTGGAACTTTTGATTATATTCAATACTTAAAGAATAATTCTAATAGATTTAATGGATATATTCCATCTAAGCTAGGAGAAAGAATTCATTGATGGTTCAGTCCCAGATATGTAGAACCTATCTGGGTGGCTAGAGACCCAGATGATAATAAAATTACTATCCATCATGATATGTTTAGATTGGCTGCTAGTGCTAATATGATATTGCAAAAAAAATCAAAAGAGATTAGGTCCACTTCTTATGCTATAAGGGCTTGTGTGGCCTATCCTTTTGCATTATTATTAGGACATGCTTCACAAATTAGTATTACAAAAATAGGTCAATCCTATATGATTAATTGCTATGCATGCAGACTTACTAATTGTGTGGATTCTGGCATAAATAGACAGACGACAGTTATGATTTTGGTAAAGCATCCTGCATATGTCATGTTGCCAGTAGATTTGAAGGATGAATCATGGTATGAAAATACAGCTATACAGACTTTAAAGAAATTGCAAGAATTAATAAGACCAAACAGATTTGTGGATGCCCTTATTCTAGGGATCTCAGCATTAATAGCCATAACTACTACATTTGCCATCTCTACTGCTGCCTTGGTTCAGGAAATGAATACTACACAATTTGTCAATGATATGAATAAAAATATCTCATTGGCCTTGTCCGAACAAGCAGTGATAGACAGAAAGTTGGAGTCTAAGATAAATGCTTTAGAAGAGGTGGTCTAGGCTTTAGGACAGGATATAGTAAATATTAAGACCAGGATGGAGACTCGATGCCATGCTGCCTTTCCATATATTTGTGTTACACCTTTACCTTATAATGCTACTAAACAATGGGAAAAGGTGAAGAATCATTTACAGGGAGTTTGGGCAGATTCTGAGATTACTCATGACATGGAGATACTGCAGAGGGTTATTGCAACAATTAGCAAAGCACATCTAGATAATACTCAGCTTGACTCATTGGCTAAAGGACTGGAAGCAGGAATTAAGGCTTTGAATCCTCTCGATTGGGTACAATATTTTGTCTTAATTGGAATATTGATGTTCATGATTATTATGGCCGTGCTGTTATTTCCTTGCCTTTTCAGACTTGTGCTGAAGTCCATTTACTCAGTGAAGCGAGATCTAACAGAGTTGCATCTTAAAAACAAAAAACCGGGAACTGCCACACCAACTCCAGTGTCGTCTGTGTGACATGACAGTACGTCATTAAGGTAGATGGGAGAAAAATGCCCCTTGGGGCTAGGCTCCCTGGAGGTCCCTGGCAGTGTGGCCACCTCTGGCCTAAGAAAAGGCCTTGATGTTCTCTAAGGATATTGCGCTTCCTGGGTTATGGATTTTGCACTTTGTCTTTTTTCTTCCTACTCTTAATTCTTTATACAGCTCGATCCCAGCCTACAAGCTGGTTAATTGATAAAGGAGAACTTGGTATTCCAGTGGAAGGAAAAAGAGGATGTGGCGATTACGCCTACCGCTTCCAGTCCTAAACTCAATGAACTCATGTTGAACCTTAGTGAAAGAAAGTCTTGAAATGCTCTTTTAACAGGGTCCATCTTTATTATTAGCCTTAGTGAAGGTAATGATAAATAGTTTGCAACAAGAAGAAAAACAATATCAAATAGGACTACTGATGAGCTATTGCTTTATATAGGTACTTATGATAAGAAGGTAATAGATGGATAAAAAACATTGAAGGTTAGAAGGTCCTATCATTTTCTTGAGATTATGGACATAGATTAGCTTGAGCCAGACCACCGTGGTGATTGCTGTCCAAGGCAGTTGAGGAGGCTCTTGTAATGTATGTGTGTTCATTTTTAAAGCATTTTGACTTTTGATGACAGAAGAAGGCTTTAGGCATGCAAATTGGTCTGAAGGCCCAAGTTCTCTTGTTCATTATTAACACAACTTTAATAAGTAACCACAAGTTAGAATCGAACACTATATGTCTGAGGTTCATGATCATAGTTTTCTTTTGATCATGGTTCACAGAGTAAGAGTTCCTGTGGGCATCATGTCATATCTACTTGCTGTTCTAATTAAGATGGAAATGTACCTTGTTTAGTAATTGTTTGAGTGTTTCTGGAGGTGTGCCAACCTCAATCTGTTCCTCAATGTACTATAAATATGCCTGACTAATAAAGTAAAGTTGCAGCAGATTCAAACCACTCTCTGGTGTGTCTGTCTGTCATCTCGCCGAACCTGTGCCTTTCTGAATCCAAAGCCCTGATTTTCCCTCGGTTGTGACTCCCCCGGCTGGGTCAGTCCGTGGCAGTTAGGGAAGGGAAGGACTGAGGCTCGGCCTCATCCATGGTAGTTCTCTTTGCCTCTTCAAAAAATCAAGGCGTGTATAAAGAAATATCATGGTAACATGTAGTTCTCAGAATGGAAAGTTGTAAGTCCATCTTGAATACAAGAGAAATCCTGAATGTCTTGCTCCATATGATAGAGGACCCCATTTATGTTTTGCAGAAAACAGATATCTAGTTTACTCATGGTTTGCAAGGGGATTTTCCAAGCTACAATGAGTACTCGAGGGAAGTTCAGAGTCTATCTCACTAGATTCAAGTACTTTCCCAATCTGTATATCCTGTGTCCTTTGAACACACTGAAATGCTCTAAGGCTATCTTTGCTTTAGTGTGAAGATATGATGACTAGGTAATCAAAGGTAGAAGGAGTGAGCATCATTGGAAGGAGGTGCTGAGATCCTTGTAAGTGGAAAGATGATCAAAGTATAAAAATCCTATTATTTTGAACAAAAATTACATTGCTTCCCTTACATCATGATGTCCTAGCATTTCTTCACCTTCTGACTGTTCTTCAGAGAATAGGGTATCCTTCTCATTAGCTGAATTAGGAGGAGATCAAATATTGATACCATGATTCATAAACAGCTTGGATATGTCTCCTCAGCAAGTTAAGTTCAAACAGCCAGAAGTGAACAACATAAGATTTTATACCATGTCAAGTGACTGTAGTCAAGGAAGTGGCATAAGGTTGAAGGATATGCTTCCTCTTCTTTATTTCTGTAAACTGTGACAGGAGGGAGAAATGCTCCTTAGTCAGAGGTAATATATCCCACGGTCTCCTGGCACAAGGTATTCTTATGGGAGCACACTGGGTAAAGGGTATAACTTTTAAGGTCAAAGTCAGAGGAGGAAATTTACCAAAGTTTTGGAATGAAGAAATGTCCTCAACCCCATTGGCAAGTAGGGGAGTATCCATGTTTACCTTCAGTAGAAGAGGATGGTCCAGGCATTCTTGGTCTTCATACCTTCAGAGAAATTTCTTTTGTCTCAGGAATCCACTGCAGACTTGACAGCATTCTGAGATTTCTTCTGACAAGTCATGTCAAAGACCCTGGATCTCTTTACTATTTAAACTTAAAATAAGCCACACAGGAGTGGGGGTGGAGGACAGTTAACTTTCTGGTGAGAATCTTAAAGAGAGAAGGCTTTGGATCCAGGCTGGGGCTTTTATTTAATGGCATGGGACTTTAATCCAGAGCTTTCTGAGGGTTTATTTTTGGTGGAGATTAAAGGTGCATTTCCTAACCAAAAAGGCCTGAGGGAGAGGATCTGGTCTCTCTTAGTTTAAGTGCATACCAGAGTCAGCGATGAACAAAGAGAGAATTTCTTGTGCATTCTTGGTCACAAGGATTCAGTCTGAAGAACACTACAGGTTAGCCTGAATATTTGAGACAAACTGCTCAGGCACAAGGTTAGTTCTGCAGCTGACATCATCAGAGGGGCTTGTCTCAGACCCCTCCAGTGGAGCCAGAAGAAGAATAAAACATGTTTTGAAGGTCAGCTGACACCTTTGGCATAATCTTGATGTCAGGGGCAACTCTGGTTAGAGTAAACAAGGCTAAGGCACTCTTAAAATCCAACAGGGTGTCAGCTACCTTGAAGTTACTGGTTAGTTTGCTTCTGGCTTGTTTCAGTTATTAGCTGGACACATTAATTTCCTGGTTGTATAACGGTTCATGTGAGTCCCCTCTGTGACTTCATCAATGCTATTGCATGATGATTGTAAAAGTGATGTATTTGTGGCCTTCTGATGATATTGACAATGTCTGAAGTCCTTTGCATCTTATGTCATTTATCACAGGGCCTCTTTAGTCATTGAGGATGTAGGTGGCACTTTTGTTCTGATGTGGTAACTTTGAGGGATATTTTAGCAACAAATGAATGTCTGAGATTTCAGGTTCTCAAAGGAATTATATATTAATGTTGACTGGAACACTGGGAAGTTTCTGACACATTTGATGTTGAGTGGATACATCTAAAACACCTGGAGTTATTGGTGAAAGATATGAGGCACATTGGTTCTAGACAGGTTACATTAAGTGACTTAGGCTATTTGAATATCCCTGGTTCAGAGTTCAGAAAAATCATAATCCTCCTTTGTCCATATAGTAGTTTGGAAATCTGGGATTCTTACGAAGTGGGTCATTACTTGAGAACCACTGAAGTATATTTGACATCCTGGTTTAGACAGAGTATGCCTGAAGATCCCGTTAACCCTTGTGAATGATTTGATCTCCACTTCAGGAACTGGGAAATGTGTGTCTTCCTGGTGTGGAGGACCCATGGACAGAATGAAAATTTTGATGCATACACACACAAACTATGAAGAAGATGATACTTTCGAGGCAAAAATCCTCTTACAATGTTTTGGAAAGCAGAAATATCAAAGAATCATTTTTTTTCAGGGGAAAATCTAGGAATAGTCAACTTAGAGAGTAGAGCAAGAGTGAACATTTCCTTACCAAGCTTCATGCAAACCTGAAATATCCATATCATGAAGGACAAGTAGCAGTGTAATCAATCAAAAACATGGTAGGAGAAATATCCCAGCTTGGTCTCCTGATAAATCAACTGCATTCTTTTGAATATGACATGGCTTTCTCATTTATGCTAGTAAATTTTAGGGCAATTTTTCTGGGTTTATGGCTTCCTTTGCTACTCATTTCATCTTAGAATGAGGGAGTTTATTTGTGACCAATTAGGTCAGGTCAAATAGTTCTATGTCCTCCCTGTTCAGAAGAAGCATTATTTATTTTCCATGGGGAGAAAATTGTATAGTGTATGCTTCTAGCTACAAATTGAGAGCTACTCTTAAACAGAAGGTGGATTCTTGTCATGGTTTTAGGATACCTGATCCCTCAATGTGGATCTGAGAAAGCATGGAATGGAGGTTGCAAGTTTGAGAGATTGTTGATGAGAAGATAAGTTTCTAGTCTTCTGTTATTCATATAAAACCCTTAATGTGATAAATGAGGGCAGCCTGTGTATTAAAAAAAAAACTGAAAATACCATGATAATAAAGAGTGGGGCCCAGGCATCTCTCCTGTGATGGGAAGCCTTACAGGTTCCATTTGTTAGGCAGAAAATGTCTGGCAGCAACTTGGGCACAAGGGGTAAGCCAGAGTATTCCTAGGGAAAGACTTGAAGAACTGACTGAATTTTGATTAGAGCACACATTTCTGAACTCTCTTTTCTTATAAAAAGGCATCTCTGAGGCCCAATTTCTTAGATGGGTCATTTAAGAGGCCATTTCTTTAAGCCTGAAATGTTCTGAGGTACCGGAAACATGGGGTACATATCCAATATCTTTTTCATGAGAACTAGAAAATTTGAGACTACACTGGTCAGATTGAGAAGTACTGATAGCTCATTTATGTGAGATCAAGAACTACAGCTTCTCCTTTTGTAGTGGGATATTTTAAGATTGCTTTGGACAATATGTGAATATTTGTGGCCTCCTGGGAGGGAGGGGTCACAAAGTGGGTATCCAAATTCACATTGGAATGCTGAGTCTCTCCCTGGGCAAGAATGACAATTTATTACATCCTCTGCTTGACATAAAATTTCTCTTCAATTTCCTTGGCTAACAGGGTATGATGGACACTCCCTTTTGGAGCTGGTGGAGGGATGAATCCCAATAGAATGGGGACCATAACTGTGGGCTTCTGTTTGCCGCTAATGGAAAGTTTCTTTCTCTCTTGAACAATAGGAACAAGTTCTGAGCCCTCATTAGTAAAGAGAGGGTGAATGACATACGATTTTGATGATGAAAATTTTTGAAACCTATCGGTATGGTCTCCTTCTGGAGATGACTCAATGATTTCTTGATTTGCAGAATACGTTTTCGGGGTGCCTTGGGTGTCAGAGGCATTCTTCTGTCTTCTCCTGGTAGAATTGATATATCTGGGAATCTCATGAGGAGAGGTGAAATGTCTGAGTCTTGCATGTACTCTTCTGTAGAGATGCCCTCCTTGGGAACATCTTTCAGTTTCTTATCTTTTTTGGAAGTTGAAGAATATCAGTGCCCCTTTTTTGATAAAGAGAATGTTTTGTTACTGTCATGTTCTGAATGGGAATCCTGAGTATCCCTTAGGTTTGAAGGTGCATTTTCTAATGAGGTTTCAGTGTATTTGGACAGTCTGTGGATGACATAATGAGGTGGGGAAATTCTGAGGATCCATAGGCTCCTTTGTCAGAATCAGGAATGGTGACTGAGTCCTTTTCAGTGTATTTGAAGAAGTGATGCTACTTAAGGCAGAAGAGATAGATTATGAGGGCTCATGTTCTGAAGGGAAGATGTGATATCCCCTTCAGAAAATGGAGCATATTTCAATATCCCTTGGGTAGAATTGAAATGTCTAGATCTTTTGTAGGGAAAAGGGGAGTGTCTTGGACATTCTTCATGAGAAGGCATAGGGATAATGTCACTTTCTGCAATAGGGACAGTTCTGAAAACTCAGTTGAAAAGGAAGTACCCACAGTGTCTTGGATAGGAGGCACCGGGCTGCTTGGGAATGTTCTAGAGATTCCTGGTGAGATGTTGGTGTTGCCTGAAACTCTTCTTCATATACTAAAGATCCCAGAGCACCTTCATTAGGTTTCAAAAGCACCAGAGCTCCTGGAATATATGGCAAAGATTGTAAAGTCCAAGACTAGAAGGTGAAATTTTAAAAATGGTCTGGGTACATGGCAGATGTTCTTCTGCCTCTGGATAAAGTGATGAAAGTGGTGGAAGTCTGAGAGAATCCTTTACAACTGAAAGTCTTGGGTGACTGGTGGCACTTTTGCACTCTTTTGCATATATGGCAATGTTTCTAATATGCCCTGGACATATTCAGAAAGTCCAAGATATTCTGGATGAGAGGTTGTATTTTATAAAGCCTCTTTTTCCAGAGACCTTGATTCTCTTGATATGACAAGGAAATATCTGGAGGCCCTTGGAAAAATGACAATGACTCTCAGGCACTTTTGTCAGACAAGGGATGTCTCAGAGAAAATAAGACTGGTTGTGAACCACTCAATCCAACTGGACAAATGGTGGACATCTTAAACTCTCTGTGGTAGATGCTGAAACTTCCAAATCTGGTGAAGTCTTGAATATTACTGCCCTGCCATGTGTAAAGGTGCAAACTTACACGTTGCCCTGTAAAAAAAGGCAGAGCCTCCAACTTCATGAACAGAGAACAAAGGATTCAGATTCACTTGAACAGATAAAGATATTGTCAAAGGCCCTAAGGAAGATGATACAGGACCTATTGTTGCTTGTCCAGATAAAGAGATTGCCATGGGACCTTTGGAAGAATACATAGATCCTGAAGAATCTGAAGCAGATGGATCTGTTTTTTGGAACACTTGTGAAGAACTCAAAGGCTCATTTGGGCCATAGCATGAAGTAACAGGTTCCTATGTATGTTTAGAGAGATCAAAAGTCCCAAGTGTAGAAAGGGAAGGAATGTAAAGGCTTAGCGAAGAAAGTAAGGGACAAAGTTGAACAGATATTGAAATTTCCAGAGGTGATTCATCAGATATTGCATGTTCTGGTGTAGCTGTTGAAGATATTTTTTGCAGTGAGTGTAGAGGATAGATATCCTAGGGTCCCCTGGAGAGATGACAGAAGCTCTATGGAGCCTTGTGCAGTTGCAGAAATTCTCAGATATCTTTGGTCAGATTTCAAACTTCTTACCATGTTTTGAGCACTGTGGGTACATCCCTGACACACTGGGTTAGATGGTGAGTCTGCTACTGTGCAGTGTTTAGAGGTGGCTTGTGTTCCTATACCATGTGAATGTAAGGAAGGACATGAAGGCCTTTGGGCAGATGTACAATGTCTGGTAGACCATTGTGTACAGGGGGACAAACCTAAAGTCCTCTGTGAAGATAGAAAGACATTCGCAGATCCATGAGCAGAATCAGAAGATTCTTGAGACCATTGTTCTAAGGAGGAATGACACAGATGACTATCAGGACATTCGGAACACTGTGATGTTTTCATTGTTGCCTGAGATGAGGTAAAATGTTTCAGAATCTTTTGGGCTGACTGCAAAGTTGCTAAATACCCTTTGCTAGATTGGAAAGCTTCTGCACCTCCTGGGATAGAAGATGGCTTTCTAGTAGGTTTTGGAGGTGATGGTGGCAAAGATTCTAGAGTCACTGAATCAGATTGAGAAGATGTTACAGCCTCTCTCACTTCTGGCAAATTGTCTACAGTACTCTGTGATTCTTTATATTGTCCTGATATTTCTGTGGCATTTGCTGAATTTTCTACAATTGATTGGTTGTGGATAAAAGAAGTTTGAATAGGCCAAGTTCCCTCTTTGGCCCTGTAAATTTCTTTGGGCCTTTGAGAAGATGGTGGCAAAGCTCCTAGAACCCATGAAGTAGGTACAAATTGCTGGTCACCACCTGGTACACATGGTGAGATAGTTAGGTCTTCTGGTGAATAAGAAATGGGTTCTGGAGATTTCTGGAAATGTACGAAGGGCCCAGTGTCCCTTAAGGAAGATAGGGATCTTTGTGCAGCATGTTGAGAAGATGTACAAAAATATCTCCTAGCATCCTGACAAGAAGTTGAAGGTTTCAATATTGTTTGAGCAGATGACACGGTATGTACATCCTCTTGTTTAGAATTGGACAGTTTTAGAGACCCTTGGGCAGAATGGGAATGTCCAAACACCGTTTGAGAAGATGAAGCATGGCCTAGAGTCCTTTATGCAGATAAAGAATTTTCCAGAGGCCCTTGATCAAATGGCAAAGATTCTGGGAGCACCTGATAATTTTGGGTAGAACCCAGCGATCCTGTAATTGTTGGTAAAAAGTCTGCTTTGAATATCTTGATGGATCTACGGTGACTTGTGCAAATAATGAATGCTGCCCAGTTCCCTGCCCAGATGGTGAGAATCCTAAAGTTACATGCTTTAATTTAGTCACATTCAGAGACCCTTTTGTTGATATGCAAGGTCCCACACCACTGTGTTCAGAGGATGTGGTCTCTTGTTGTTATGTAATACAGAGACATTCATTTGGATGTGATGATATTAAAGCTTCTGGAGATCCGAAATCAGATTGAGAAGATTGCACATCTTCCCCCACAAATGGCAAATGTTCTCAGGTACTCTGGGTGTGTGTATTTAGTCCTGAATCCCCAGTAGAATGTAGTGAATGTTCTCCATTCCTTTGGATGAATGACAAAGAACTTTGAGCAGACAATGTTCTTTTTGGAGCTGTGAAGTTTTCCTTGTGCCCTTTTGAAAGCAGCAAACGTCCTACAGCCGCTGGAGTAGATAATGGTTGTGCCTGACCACCTGGTGTTGCTGGTGAATATTCTTGGTGAAGACACAAAAGTCCCCAGATTTTCCTGGCTATATAGGAAATGTCCAGTAGTCTTTGGTGAAAATGATGAGCATGGTACAGTTTGTTGAGCAGATGGAGAAAATTTGAGAGAACTCTGGGAATGAGTTGGATGTTTCACAGTCTTTGAAATAAGTGACACAGATCCTGTAGGTTCCTGATTGTATCCTGATAGCTTTCGTGACCCTTGGGAAGATAGGGAATGCCCCAGAACAACTTGTGCAGATGTCAAAGATTCTAAGGTAAGTTCTGCAGGCAGAGATTCCCAGAGAAATATGGGGAGATGGAAAAAATTCTAGTTCCTGCTTCTCACTTTCTTCATTACCTAGAGGCTCTGAGCTAGGAAGCAAAAGTTCTTCAACTCCTTGTGCAGCTATAAGCTGCCCCAAATTGGTTTGTGCACAAAGGGTAGCTTGTCCACAAACCTGAATAAATGGTGAGCACAATGCAGAAATTTTTGCTTATGCATTCCATTCAATGGTTGCTTGTGAATAGGGGATACAGAGGCTTTGGGGCCACAGTTATGAATCCAGGAGTCACGGTGGCAGAAAGGGAAATTAATAGAGGTGCTGGACTAGTTGTAATAGGTTTGAGGATCCTTCGTGTAGATTGGTAGGTTTCCATTTTAGTTGGGAGAGAAAACAAGGGTTCAAGAGTTCCTAGGGTCGTTGGTGAAGTAGCAGTATTACTCTGGGTTTTTGAGGAAAGATCCAGAGTCCTTGGCAAAGACATCAAAGGTCTTGTAAACCCAGGTGGGGATAAAGAATTTTCCATAGGCATCAGAGCTAGAGGGATATGTTCTAAAACCCTTTGTGCTGGTGAGGAATATTTTAGATCTCCTGCGATGTGGGGAAAATATCTTTTTAAACTTAATGAGGATGAAAAATATTTCTGAACACCTTTGCCATACAGCAAAGTTTCTTTTGTTTTCTGGGCACACAGAACTCCAGGGGACGATGCAGAACCTCCTAAAGACATTTGGAGAGTTGGTAAAGTTTCTAGGTATCCCTACCTACATTTTGATGGTGAAAGAGATCTTAGGGTAGAAGGAAAATGTTCTCCAGCAAGAGTACTGGAGGCAGAAAGACTTTTAGATTCTTGAAGTGAAATGAAAGTTTTCAGATGTGTTTGGGCTAGTACCTTGGTCATTTGTAAAATATTCCAAGCTATTTTGTACAGATGTAGAAGGTGTAGGACTCACGTGAGGAGTAGATGTAACTTTTGATGGTTCTTTGGCAGCAGAGATGATACAAGCCCCACTTTTGCAGAAGTTCCGAAGTCTTCTTTTTCAGAAGGATAAACACTTAACTTGATTTTTCTAGAAACTGAATGCCTGGGGATGGCTTTGGTAGATGGGAAATGTCTACATTTTCCCCCAAGTGAAAGCATGTAAACAAAACTCTCTTGGGTAGATGAAGATTACTTTAAAGTACCCTGTTCAAATATGGTATAACCTATGGCCTCTTGGTCTGATGGGGAAGATCTTAATGTGTTTAATGTACCTGTACAAATGTTGAACTTTTTTTCAATTGGAAGGAAAGGTAGTAAAGCTACCTGTGTAGTTGTGGTGTCTCCTTGAGTACTATGGGCATATGTGAGAGGTCTAACAGCCTCATGGGAAGTTAGGGAAGTTTCTAGACCTCCTTGTTTACTTGTGGATGTTCCAGGAAAGCTTTCTCTAACAGGAGAGGGTGATAACACCTTTTGTACAGAAGTGTCAGGTTCCATAGCCAGCTTGATGGACAAAATATTTTCCAAGTCCCCTTCAGAAAATGAGGTAGAATTCAGAGCCTTTGGTGTATTTTGAAGATGATCTAGAGATATTTGTGGGTCTGGGGAATGACCAACAGCCCTATGTATAGATGTAAAGGGGTTTGTAGCATCTGCTGTAGATGGTGTAGGCAGTTGATTCCCTTTAGTAAATAGGGACGCTCCCGTAGCCTCCTGTGAAGTTTGAGGAGGTATTAAGTATTCTTGTGTACAGGGAGAATGCAAGAAATCCACCTTAGTAGATGTACAGGTTGCTACAGACTCTTGTGTGTACATGTCAAGTGTCTTAGCCCCTCGCTCACATACAATTTGATCCAGAACCTTTGGAAGGTTTGGAATATGTCCTAGATCACCTCTGAAGATGTTTCAGATCTATCAGTCTTTTCTAAAGATGGACCTGTGGCTAAAATTCCTTTTGTAGAGGAATACTGTCCTACAGTCTCTTTATGAAATAGGGAATCAGATGAAGATTTTGGAAATTCTATCATCTCTGATGTATATGTGGGAATTTTTACATCCTCTCCCATGGATTCAGAATGTCCTCGAGTCCCTTTGGGAGGCAAGGAATGGTGTATCATTTCAGAGTACTGTACAGAGCTTGCATGGCTCGCTGGGAATGATTGGGCACAACCTTGACTATTTTGGTTCTGATGACAAGTCAAGAGGGCCCTTTTGGCTGGTAGAGGAAATTTGAATAAATCTTGGTCCTTTTTCTGTTTTTTTTTTATATATATCAATTATTTTTTTTATTCGATATAATTTATTTACATTTCAAATGATTTCCCCTTTTCTAGCCCCCCCCCACTCCCCGATAGTCCTGTAAGCCCCCTTCTCTTCCCCTGTCCTCCCTCCCACCCCTTCCCACTTCCCCGTTCTGGTTTTGCCAAATACTGTTTCACTGAGTCTTCCCAGAACCAGGGACCACTCCTGCTTTCTTCTTGTATCTCATTTGATGTGTGGATTATGTTTTGGGTATTCAAGTTTTCTAGGTTAATAACCACTTATTAGTGAGTGCATACCATGATTCACCTTTTGAGTCTAGGTTACCTCACTTAGTATGATGTTCTCTAGCTCCATCCATTTGCCTAAGAATTTCATGAATTCATTGTTTCTAATGGCTGAATAGTACTCCATTGTGTAGATATACCACATTTTTTGCATCCACTCTTCTGTTGAGGGATACCTGGGTTCTTTTCAGCATCTGGCAATTATAAATAGGGCTGCTATGAACATAGTAGAGCATGTATCCTTATTACATGGTGGGGAATCCTCTGGATATATGCCCAGGAGTGGTATAGCAGGATCTTCTGGAAGTGAGGTGCCCAGTTTTCGGAGGAACCGCCAGACTGATTTCCAGAGTGGTTGTACCAATTTGCAACCCCACCAGCAGTGGAGGAGTGTTCCTCTTTCTCCACACCCTCTCCAACACCTGCTGTCTCCTGAGTTTTTAATCTTAGCCATTCTGACTGGTGTAAGATGAAATCTTAGGGTTGTTTTGATTTGCATTTCCCTAATGACTAATGAAGTTGAGCATTTTTTAAGATGCTTCTCTGCCATCCGAAGTTCTTCAGGTGAGAATTCTTTAACTCTGTACCCCATTTTTTAATAGGGTTGTTTGGTTTTCTGGAGTCTAACTTCTTGAGTTCTTTATTTATATTGGACATTAGCCCTCTATCTGATGTAGGATTGGTGAAGATCTTTTCCCAATTTGTTGGTTGCCGATCTGTCCTCTTGATGGTGTCCTTTGCCTTACAGAAACTCTGTAACCTTATGAGGTCCCATTTGTCAATTCTTGCTCTTAGAGCATACGCTATGGGTGTTCTGTTCAGAAACTTTCTCCCTGTACCGATGTCCTCAAGGGTCTTCCCCAGTTTCTTTTCTATTAGCTTCAGAGTGTCTGGCTTCCGGTAGCCAGCATCAAACTCAATGGAGAGAAACTTGAAGCAATCCCACTGAAATCAGGGACCAGACAAGTCTGTCCCCTTTCTCCTTATCTTTTCAATATTGTACTCGAGGTACTAGCTCGGGCAATTCGACAACATAAGGAGGTCAAAGGGATACAAATTGGAAAGGAAGAAGTCAAACTATCATTATTTGCAGACGACATGATCGTCTACCTAAGTGACCCAAAGAACTCCACTAGAGAGCTCCTACAGCTGATAAACAACTTCAGCAAAGTGGCAGGTTATAAAATCAACTCCAGAAAATCAGTGGCCTTCCTATACTCAAAGGATAAGCAGGCTGAGAAAGAAATTAGGGAAATGACCCCCTTCACAATAGCCACAAACAGTATAAAGTATCTTGGGGTGACTCTTACCAAACATGTGAAAGATCTGTATGACAAGAACTTCAAGACTCTGAAGAAGGAAATGGAAGAAGACCTCAAAAAATGGGAAAACCTCCCATGCTCATGGATCGGTAGAATCAATATAGTTAAAATGGCCATTTTGCCTAAAGCACTATACAGATTCAGTGCAATACCCATCAAAATCCCAACTCAATTCTTCACAGAGTTAGAAAGAGCAATTATCAAATTCATCTGGAACAACAAAAAACCCAGGATAGCTAAAATATTCTCAACAACAAAAGAAAATCTGGGGGAATCAGTATCCCTGACCTCAAGCAATACTACAGAGCAATAGTGTTAAAAACTGCATGGTATTGGTACAGTGACAGACAGGAGGATGAATGGAACAGGATTGAAGATCCAGAAATGAACCCACACACCTATGGCCACTTGATCCTCGACAAAGAGGCTGAAAACATCCAATGGAAAAAAGATAGCCTTTTCAACAAATGGTGCTGGTTCAACTGGAGGTCAGCATGCAGAAGAATGTGAATTGATCCATCCTTGTCTCCTTGTACTAAGCTCAAATCCAAATGGATCAAGGACCTCCACATAAAGCCAGACACTCTGAAGCTAATAGAAAAGAAACCTTTTTCGATTTTTGAAGACTCATTTAGAGAGAGTACCTTTCAGTCTTCTTCTGATTGAAAGGACATCTTCAGATTCAGTTTTTATAGCAAGAGAATGCCTTAATCTCACTTTCTGTGGGATATCACTTTTGAGAACTTGTCTTTGAGTCTCTTCTGTAGAATGGGACAATCCTAGTGCCTCTATGACAAATTGGGAACATATCAGAGGCCCAGTGGTAACATGATGAGAGTGCTAGTTCAACTTGTGTATGTGCAGAAGGCACAAGAGACCCATGGATCAACTCATGAGTCTCTACTACATCTTGCATATGAGTGGAAGTCTCAATAGTCCATTTATTTTATTTTATTTTTTTTTTAAGTACCGCCTCTTCTAACTTGCTCACTAGGGCCTGGATTTCGTCTTTGCTGTGGGAATCCTCAGATTCTTTTTGTCTCCAGCCCCTGAGGGTAGGATATAGCGACCCTCTCCTGTCTTTCTTTTCCAAACGAGCTTCACCCCCCCCCCCCAGTTTCAGGGAGCCCTGTTCCCAAGCAAAATCTAAGTTTTTGCCTAATTTATACCAGCAGGGTGCCTTAAGATTCCCTGAGACTGCGCACCAAGGAGCTACTGTATCACATTCATTCAGGAATCTCTCCAGGGTGGATTTCTTAAGTTTTAGGTATTTAGAAGTTCACAGCTTTTGCTGAGCCAAAAAATTGGATGAGACTGGGAAGCCCTGATCCTAAATAAATATTTATTATTACTGCTACCGCGTGATTAGAGGCAGAATCTAAACTGCTCTTAATTAACCAGGCAGAGTAATAAGGCGCCTGTCGCTTTAAAAACAGGCGTGAGAACTTCTTACTTAAAATTCTCACGGTTCTTAACCAGTGAGAGTTCCTCTTAGTTGATTACTATGCAAATCCTCTTTCCTTTTCTTCCACTGCAAACTCTCCCCACTCTGTCTTAATTTGCAGGGCGGAGCTCACTAGCCAAGGTCTCCTCTGTCCATTTATCCTACAGAAGAAAGACTCCCGTGGCCTCTATTACTGATTAATTTTTCTTTTATAATTTAAAACTTGTCCCAAATACCGGGAACTTCATAGCTCTTAATACCGAGAGCTGCCTTGTTCCATAACCGGGATCTTTATACCTCCCTTATTCCGGGAATTTAAAACTTGTGGCAAAATACCGGGAACTTCTTAGCCTCTTAATACCAAGAGCTGTCTTGTCCCATAACCGGGATCTTTATACCTCCCTTATTCCGGGAATTTTTAATTTAATTAACCCCCAACTCCTGGGTACTCATCAGTGTGCTGTAAATCCCTGACCATTAAGGTTCTGACCACTCCTCCCTGTAAGGGACACCAATTATGTCACGTCTACCTTCGCCACCAAAGATTACGTGACACAAGGAGTTTCTTCCTTAAAACGGTTTTATTCGGGAAACTTTGAATTGAGCTTATTTCTTCTATTGGCGGCCCCGGGCTCTCTGCCAGCCTGACCTTATATCGCTAGCTAGCCTCATTTGCCCAGGGAGATAACCAGCCATATGCTCATAAGTGAACTCAGTGAGCTCTTCATTAGCATATAAGTGAGATAAGGAATGCAGCACACTGCGTATGTGTTCCAGTGATTTACTACCAGGGAGCAGCATGTGGCCAGTGCCATCTTGTAACAGAGAAGAACAAAGGGTGGCTCACTACACGGGTACTGTATGATCTTGTTTGAATTTTCCACTGCCATCTCTAATACTGTGTTTTGCATATGTTGCAGGCACTATGGCATTCATCTGGTGAAAATCCATATGCTCTTCAAACCCAGTAGACATAGGCTTGCCTCTTTTCACCTTCCCAGGAATGTGCACAGAAGATGAGGCCACTCTTTTGCTGGTGGCCGGCTGTAAAGTAGATGATCTTGTGTACCTGGACAGTAGGTTGCTCATTCCCACAGGAAACATCAAAGGAAGTGAAACTGACTATTTTTTGTTCTGTTTCCAATCCCTCAGAGGGTCCAGAGTCCTCTGATTGGCTGAACCCTGGATAAGAACTTTGAGGTTCTGTAGCTCTTCTGTAACATGAGCATCACATTTTTTTGAGTCCACGGTCCTCATAGGGCTTTGAGCTCCTGAACTTGTGCTTATTCTGTCTAAGAAGCCCTGGAGATTCAAAGTCCCATGGGTCTCTGCTGGTTATATGCTTCCCCCATTGAATAAGGGTCTTATAATCTAGTTGGGGAATACTGCAGGGAGCCCAAGGCCAGGGAGACTGGGAACCCAGCAAGACCCTCCTCTATTGGAGTCAGGTATCAGTATTCTTTTGGGGACACTGAAGGGACTCCTGGTCACTGGAGCCTGGGAAACTGGTGGTCAATTGTCAGAGGGTAAAGTATGGGCTGAGTCTTTCAGGCCTCTCTCCACACATCTAGCCATCTAGTCTTAATGGAAATTGAACACGAAACGGGAAATGGACTGCCACCACCTGAAGTGGTGGGAAATGTACTTGCCAATGATGACTCACAGCAAGCAGTAGTCAGGCAGGATCCTTTAGAGCAGCTCAGTCTCTCCCGAGAACTGTGGACATGTCCGGAAGGCGAAGCACACAAAAATCGAGTGACAGTCTCAGGAATCAAGCAAAGCTCGAGAGCTGCTATCCTTGAGCCTGCATGGGCCTATTGTGAGATGCTTCATGTGGCAGTTCTGCTTGCAGTAGCTGGGCAATCATCCAAGCTTCCTGAATGAGGGGAGACGCTGAGGACCCTCTTCCTTAGGGTATAGAGTGCTACCTAGTCTGATGCACACTACCAGGAGATATGGCAAGGAACTGTTGAAGGGACAGCATGATTGGAAAAGGCAACTGATGATTAGGAGGCTTTGCTCCCAAATATGTCTTGCACCAGGAGAGAACCCTCGAACTGGAGGCAATCAGTGTTGCAATGATGTCTATTGGAGCTTCATTAGTGAGTGAGAAAGGCTGATCCACTCCATTGTCCCTTATAGTCTGTGTGTGCTAGACAACTACTGGTGTGTTTTCTAGGTAAGATCATGTCTTTGTACAGAATCTAGAATGCATGGAAATGATCTTTCAAATATTATTCAATATTTTAAAGAATGCCTATCCTAGATAAATTTGTAACAACTGTGAAAAATCTGCATGCTGAAAATCATATCTGAATAACTAAATAATACGTATTGCAATATTATTATTTTACAAATGTTATGTAATTTTTCAGAAGGTAAGGACAAAACAATAACCTCCTTATAGTACTGGTGAAAGTTGTATCTCAACACTTTTATCTGTGTTTGACTCGATTTAGAACACAGACACAGTAGGACTCCTGAATATAGCACCTATGGTCTTAGACATTTGTTCTGTCTGCCACAGTAAAAAACTTGGATTCCAATACATTTTACATGTTTGGATTGCTTTTGAAAGGTCATATACTTCTCTTAAACACACAATAGTCTAGAGGCTCATATTAGTAGCTCCACATGGGTCATTCACTTTCATTCCAATGGTGCACCTGGAGCATAGTTGCACAGAATGAATTTTCAAGCCTGTAGTGAAGTTGATTCTTTGAAAGGTCATGTCTGTATAGCAGATGATATATGGAGAAAGGTGACAACTGAGGACATGGATGAGAAAATTATTTTACTCTCAGAAAAACTTGGTTTGCTTGTTGCAGACCTTGCCAGTTTTCTTGGAGCAGATTTTGAACTTGTTGGATGAAAGTCAGTTATTTGGGTTTTATCTTTAATTTTTTTGTGAAAGACTTCTGTTTTACCTTTGGCTACACAGCGTATAATCATCATTCAGAAGCATAGGGGCACTTTTCTATCTTCTAATTATTTTCCTGTTCCTTTGCCTTAGTGATTATCAACATGCTCTTATTACTTAGAGCTCCCGAATGTTCATCACCCTGTGTATTTGAGTAACTAAAATTTATCCCAGTAATTTCACTTTTCTAAGTGCCTACTTCAGGGAAAAACATTCCTTTCCTGTGATCTAAGTTAAATTATATTCTTGGTTAATTCTCTATTCACTATGCTTATCCCTATACTAGTTAATACATATCATAACTTTTTCCTCAATTATGTGAATTCCTGTCTTTTGAAATCTTTGAAAATATTTAATTTTCTTACCAGAATTATCCCACTAGGCATGAAGATCATGCTTCAGGATTAAATGGATAGGATTCATGGCTATCAGGTCAGATAATATACACCTTTGAGAATTAGCTTGACAAGTGTAATGCCACCACAAAATAGTGTTCTCAGTTTTAGTTACACTGACTAAGTTTATTTCAGATAATGTATCCAGGTAAACTTAGCAGTTTTTTTATCAATTCACAAATGACTGCTTTATGAAATAGTTGAAGATGATTACTTGGTTTATGATTGGCTAAGATTAATGTGAGTCACTCTACATACTTAGGAACTTTTCCAAAATAACATCATTATTAAAAATAACTTTATAATTTGTTCAAATTAAATAACTTGTATTAATATTACATTTAATAAGGAAAATAACTGAATAGTATATTTTGTATCATTTAACTCAGTAATTAATATTCTTTTCCCATGCTTTTTAATTTTATTTATTGATTTTCTTTGTCAGATTACAAGGAAATATGTTTCATTAGAGCACTTACATACATATGCTTTTATTGATTCATCCTCCTTCATGTGTGTAGTGGAAATGTTCATTGTTTTCTGGTTTATTATCAATTTTATTCACTTCCATAAACAAACAACTAGAAGACCTGGAAATTCAGAAGATTAGGCCTTGTTGAAAAACAAATTAGTAGCATTATACATTTGGGATGTGAGAAACTTGAGACTGGAAATCATTTAAACAAATGCTGATTGTGATAGCTAATAGGGCCTTGGATTTTTCTCCTTCCAGTATTGGATCTATCTAGATGATCACCAAGTAGTTTCCTACTCTTTCTCTGGACAGCTTTCTGAGAATAAGAAGACACTCTCTCAGGGAGCCTGCTTTAGTTCTTCCTTCCTGATAGTCTTCTAAATAGTCCTCCTCCTCCTCCTCCTCCTCCTCCTCATCTCTCTCTCTCTCTCTCTCTCTCTCTCTCTCTCTCTCTCTCTGTTTCTCTCTCTCTCTCTCTCTCTCTCTCTCTCTCTCTCTCTCTCTCTTTTCTCCTCTGTCTCTGTGTCTGTCTCTGTCTCTCTATTTCTCTGTTTGTGTGTGTGCTTGTATTGGTGGGTAGGTGAAGATGAGTTTGGGTTGTTGTTAATGGGATGTATTTATAATGAATTTTCGTATGTGTAGGTGATCATATGTATAGGTATATTAGCATGTGTGCACATGTACACACCACATGTTAATGTTGGGTGTCTTTGATAAATGTATGCTTTATTTACTGAAGCACAGTTTGGCTTTTCTAGCTACTCACCTTGTCCCTGGGATTACCAGTCTCCAAATTTCTAGAGTATAGATATGCAGGCACACTCTGTTACATCTGGGATCCCAGGTACCTGAGATATGAACTCTTGTCCTCTCATTTGTGTATCAAGTGCTGTATCCACACAACTATTTCCCTGCCTCTATTATTTTACAAAAGATTATTAGAAATTGGCTTTTATTTCCTTTATTTCTTCCTCAACAAGCACATTATTGGTAAATATAAAAGGTGATGATAAATTTCAAATTTTACTTAATTGTTTTTGAATTTATTTAAATTTTCAAGGTTTTTCCCTTTACCCAGTTTCCTCCCTCCCAGATACTCATTCCCTTCTATATTTCTCTGCTTTTATGAGTGTGTTCCTCCATCTAAAACATGCTGAGCCTCCCCATCCTTGACTCCCCTACTCTGTGACATTTATCAAACCTTCATAGGACAAGGGACTTTTCCTCTCTTTGATTCCTGACAAGGACATCTTCAGCTACATATACAGCCAAAGCAATGAGAACTCCTTGGTTGATGGCTTAGCTTCTGGGGGAAGGTGATTTGGTTGATATTGTTGTTCCTCCTTTGGGATTGCAAACCCCTTCTGCCCCTACAGTCCTTTCTCTAACTTCTCCATTGAGGACACCATCCTCAATGCAATGATTGGATGTGAGAATCTGCCTCTGTATTTTAAGGCTTTGGCAGGGCCTCTCAGGAGACAGCTATATCAGGCTCCTTTCAGCAAGCAATTCTTAGCATCCACAATAAGGTCAGGATTTGGTGACTCTATCTTGGATGAATCCCAGAGTGGGCCAGTCTCTGGATGGCCTTTCCTTCAGTCTCTGTCATGCACTTGTCTCCATATTTGCTCCAGTAAGTATTTTCTTCTCTTTTCTAAGAAGGACTGAAGCACCCACACTTTGGTCTTATTTCTTTAGCTACATGTGATCTGTAAATTGTATCTAGGGTATTAGAGCTTTTGAGCTATTATCCACTTATCAGTGAGTTCATACAATATGTCTTCTGCTGTGTTTTAGTTACCTCACTCAGTATGATATTTTCTAGTTTCATCCATTTGGCTAAGTATTCATGAATTCACTGTTTTTAATAGCTGAGTGATATTCCATTGTGTAAATGC
The DNA here is from genome assembly GCF_947179515.1 of Apodemus sylvaticus. NCBI lineage: Eukaryota > Metazoa > Chordata > Mammalia > Rodentia > Muridae > Apodemus > Apodemus sylvaticus. The sequence continues at coordinate 2,272,430 of NW_026262996.1, forward strand.
ACCACATTTTTTTGTATTAATTTCTCTGTTTAAAGACAACTGGCTTCTTTCCTTCCTCTGCCTATTTTAAGTAAGGCTGCTATGAACATAGGCCTTATCACATGTTTGAACAACTTTTGGGTTTATGCCAAGTAGTTTTATAACTGGGTCCTTAGGTAAAATTATTTCCAATCTTCAAAGAACCAAAAGACCAGATTGGTTTGATCCAAAAGCTGTTGACTTTTAAATGTTTACTTTCTGTCAGTCCACATTGCTGAAAGTGTTTCTATGTGAGTTTTCTGCTGCAGATTTTAAGCACAGCCTTACATTTTCGACAAATATCAATCATTTAAGTTCTTCCTATTCTATTGTTATTCCTGGTGATATGAAAACTGTTGCAGTACTCTGTATATCAATACATATGTCTTGAGAACCTAGTATTATTATATGGCCTAGCTGTATTACTCCTGGATAAATACTGAAGTGACCCTAAGTCCTACTACTGAAACACTGCAATTTTTGGAATTCATGTTTTTGCCTGCAATATTCACACATGCTAAGAAAAGTTGCCATTTCTTTCCCTTAGTAGATAAAATGTATTATGTGTGTATATTTATAAGTATATTTATATACTTGATGGACCTTTAGTCAACTAAAAAGTTAAAATCATGGCAATTGGAGGAAAATTGATGGAAGGAGAGATTGTTATGCTGGTGAAGTAACACAGATTTGAAAGGAAGGAATACACATAGGTTATCTCTCATGTGGACTTTGAGATAATTTCATTTTCCTCATATATTTTCATTATTGTCTGTGATATGATGGTGGTAGTTCATTAAATTAGAGGTTTATTTTATTCTCTAGCAGAAAAATAGAAAACCTTTAACAGAATACACATAACATAGGAATGCATAGTAGTTACTATATTTATGCTTTGATAAACCCCAATTACCAAAGCAAATGAAAGAAGGGTATATTTCTTTGGCTTATAATTCCAAAAGTATAAAATTTCATCTCAGTGCAACATCTTGGCTCCTAGTCACCTGGAGCACACCTAGAGCTCCAGAATTCCTCCCTCATCCAGACACATCTTGACTCCCAAGTGGTCTGTCATAACCAGGATCACAGATGAGATACCTTCTGCCTCAATACCTGGCCTATCTGGGACCCCAAGGGAACCAGTGGAGGTAGACCCTATCAGCCCTGCTCTAGTAGAGATACATTTTCTTCAGATGCAGAAGATACCGTAGGAAATATTGACAAAACATTCAAAGAAACTACAAAGTGCAAAATGATGCTAACCTAAAATATCCGGTAATTTCAGGACACAATGTAAAGACCAAATATAAGAATAATTGGAAGAGAATCCAAATGCAAAGGACTAGGATATATTTTCAAGAAAATCATAGAAGAAAGCTTTCCTAATCTAAAATGATGGCCATATATACAAGAAGGCTGCAGAACACAAAATAATTTGTTGAGAAAAAATAGTCCTCCTGAATATATTAGTCAAAATATTAAATGCACAGGATACAGGAAGAATGTTAAAGTTGTAAGGGAAAAAGAACAAGTAGCATTATGAAGGAAGACATTTCAGAATTATACTAGACTTCTCCACATAGAATGTGTCACGAAGACCCTAATAGAACATGAATGTCAACCCAGGTTATTATATCGAACAAAACTCTGAATCACCATAGATGTTGAAACCAAGATATTCTATAATAAAACCAAATTCAAACAATACATTTTCAATAATCCAGACCCTATGGAGGAAAATAGAAGTAAAGCTCCAACATAAAAAGTGAAAGTACACACATGAAAAATCAAGAAATTACATCAAACTCATGCATTCTTTAATGGATCACTCTGAACTATGTGGTCTCTGTGCAGTTGCTTACAGTTTAGTATGACCATATTATTAGTAGAAACTTTGAGATGCCAGGCAGCAAGGCATCAATTGAATTATTTGAGTAGAGCTTGGATAGCTCTGCTCATCTAGACTACCACTTCAATTCTGGTTTCAGCAACCCAGATCTGATTGCAAATGAACCCACACCATTTTAGCTAAATAGACTAAAGTCTATATCTGATTTCCTGAACAAGTTTGTACTCTTGGACTTCTAACTAGAGTGGACAACCTTGTTGAAATGGGGAAACTGGCAAGGACACATCCAATTAGGTATAATATCTTGGGATTCATGGGATAAAACTGAAGCCTTTTTGGCCTTAAGAACAGAGTCTCTTGTATCAGGAATCTGAGGGGTAGTGTCAGGAAGAGTAGGGCAAAAGGGAAATAAGAAAGTCTGTTTAACAAAATGAAAAATTTTCAGATTAATTTATTCGATGTTGAACTGTTAGGCAATTCCTTGGGACCAGAAACATCCCCAAACCCACACAGATTCCATTCATTCTCAGAATAGCCATATGTTTGGAAACTTCTTTGAGGATAGGCAGCAATATTATAGTATACCTATTAGTCTGTTAGGAATTCCCTCTGTAATCTCAATTTTATTATCACCTACATAAGAGTTGGCATGAAAGGTGGATATTTCACTATGTTTGACTACAAGCCTGAAGACACCTTACATGAGTTTAACACTCTGGGACCATGTATAAGTGCAGAAGGAGGTCGGTTTGGAATTAAGAATGTTTTTCCAGTCACCCAGATTAAAGGTGGAAAGTTTAAACCTCCCTTACTTATCCTAAAATTCATCTGATGTGCCCAAATGCATAAAGGGATGAATTGAGGATGCATGAGATAATGCTGCAAAATATGAGGCAGTATTATTCAAAATATGTCTAATGTCACTTTTTGAGGAAAAAAAAGTGTGTTTCATTTGGTCAATGGCAGTGGTAAAATTACCCTTGTACAGGTGGGTAACCTCTAAGGCTGCATTAGGTTTTTGTTGTTGTTGTTGTTGTTGTTTGTTTTTATGATTTTTTCATGATCCTCTCATAAAATGAATGATAAAAGGAGTATCTCCAACTTCCTTTTCCCAGTCACTTCTTCACCTCCCTTTCCCCCCTCATCAACAATTACTCTTCTGCCTTTAAAAAAAGAACATTGCTCCATTGGTGTCAAGAGAACATGGGATAACAAGATACAAGGAGACTAGACATAAACCTTTTATCAAGGCAAGATTAGGAAAATGATCCTACAAACCGGCCAAAGAGTTACAGACATTACCACTCCCAACAAAACCCTCAAGAGAAACAGCCACAGAATGTATGCAGAGGGACAACTGCAGACACACAGGGGACCCGATGTTCCATCTTGAACATTTATTTTTCTTTATTCGATATATTTTTATTTACATTTCAAATGATTTCCCCTTTCCTGGCTCCCTACTCCTCGAAATTCCGATAAGCCTTCTTCATTTTCCCACTTTGCCCAAACACCCCTTCCCACTTCTCTATTCTGGTATGGCCCTACACTGCTGTGATGAGCATTTCCAGAACCAGGGTCTACTCCTCCATTACTCATGGACATCATTTGATATGTGGATTATGTCTTGGATATTCCAAGGTACATGGCTAATCAGTAAGTGCATACCATGATTGATCTTTTGAGACTAGGTTACCTCCCTTAGTATGATGTTCTCCATCTCAATCCATTTGTCTAAGAATTTCATGAATTTATTGTTTCTAATGGCTGAATACTAGTATTTTATTGTGTAAATATATCACCTTTTTTTGTGCAAATATATCACATTTTTTGTATCCATTCATCCATTGAGGGACATCTGGGTTCTTTCCAGATTCTGGCTATCTTAAATAGGTCTGCTATGAGCACAGTGGAGCATGTATCCTTATTACAGGCTGGGGAATCCTCAATGTATATGCCCATGAGTGGTATAGCAGGGTCCTCCAGAAGTGTCATGCCCAGTTTTCAGAGGAACCGCCAGACTGATTTCCAGAGTGGTTGTACCAATTTGCAACCCCACCAGCAGTGGAGGAGTGTTCCTCTTTCTCCACACCCTCTCCAACACCTGCTGTCTCCTGTCTCCTTAGCCATTCTGACTGGTGTAAGGTGAAATCTCAGGGTTGTTTTGATTTGCATTTCCCTAATGACTAATGAAGTTAAGCATTTTTAAAGATGCTTCTCCACCATCCGAAGTTCTTCAGGTGAGAATTCTTTGTTTAACTCTGTACCCCATTTTTAATAGGGTTGTTTGGTTTTCTGGAGTCTAACTTCTTGAGTTCTTTATATATATTGGATATTAGCCCTCTATCTGATGTAGGAGTGGAGAAGATCTTTTCCCAATTTGTTGGTTGCCGATTTGTCTTCTTGATGGTGTCCTTTGCCTTACAGAAACTTTGTAATTTTATGAACTCCCAGACTGATTTCCAGAGTGGTTGTACCAGCTTGCAACCCCTCCAGCAGTGGAGGTGCATTGTTTTTCTCCACATTCTCACCAACACCTACTGTCTCTTGAGATTTTAATCTTAGCCATTCTGACTGGTGTGAGGTGAAATCTCAGGGTTATTTTGATTTGCATTGGCCTAATGACTAACAATGTCGAACATATTTTTAGGAGTCTTCCCAGTCATTCTCAGTTCTTGAGGTTAAAATTCTTTGTTTAGCTCTGTACCCCATTTTTAATAGGGTTATTTCTATTTCTGGGGTCTACCTTCTTGAGTTCCTTGTATATATTGGATAGTAGCCCTATGTTAGATGTGGGGTTGTTGAAGATCTTTTCCCAATTTCTTGGTTGCCAGTTTATCCTCTTGATGGTGTCCTTTTCCACACAGAAACTATTTTTAGATTTCTGAGGTCCCATTTGTCAATTCCTGATCTTAGAGCATAAGCTATTGGTGATCTGTTCAGGAACTTTTTCCCTTATACTGATGTCCTCAAGGTTATTCCTAAGTTTTTTTCTATTAGCTTCAGAGTGTCTGACTTTACCTGGAGGTCCTTGATCCACTTGCAGTTGAGCTTAGTACAAGGAGAAAAGGATGGATCAATTCACATTCTTCTCCATGCTGACCTCCAATTGATTCAGCACCCTTTGTTGAAAAGGCTATCTTTTTTACACTGGATGTTTTCAGGTCTTTTCTCGAAGATCAAGTGACCATAGGTTTGTGGGTTCATTTCTGGCCCTTCAATCCTATTCTACTGATCCACTTGCATGTCATTGTGCCAATACAATGCATTTTCCTAACACTATTGCTCTGTAGAATTGCTTGAGGTCATGGCCACTGATTCCCCAAGAATTTCTTTTGTTGTTGAGAATAGTTTTAGCTATCCTGAGTTCTTTGTTATTCCAGATGAATTTGAGAATTGCTCTTTCTAACTCTATGAAGAACAGAGTTGGGGTTTGGATATGAATTGCATTGAATCTATAGATTGCTTTTGGCAAGATGGCCATTTTAATCCTTCCAATCCATGAGCATGGCATATTTTTCCATTTTCTGAGGTCTTCTTCAATTTCCTTCTTCAGAGACTTGACTTCTTGTCATACAAATCTTTCACTTGTTTGGTCAGAGTCAGACCAAGGTACTTTATATTGTTTGCGGCTATTGTGAAGAGTGTCATTTCCCTAATTTCTTTCTGTTTTTTTTTTTAATTTCAGACTTTTAATCCTTTGAGTATAGGAAGGTTACTGATTTGCTTAAGATCATTTTAAAACCTGCCACCTTGCTGAAGTTGTTTACCAGCTGTAGGAGTTCTCTGGTGGAGTTTTTTGGGTCACTTAAGTATACTATCATATCATCAACAAATAGTGATTGTTTGACTTCTTCATTTCAAATTTTAACCCTTTGACTTCCTTATGTTGTCTAACTGCTCTAGCTAGTACCTCAAGTATAATATCGAAAAGATATGGAGAGAGAGGGCAGACTTGTTTATTCCCTGATATTAGTGGGATTGCTTCCAGTTTATTTCCATTTAGTTTGATGTTGGCTAATGGTTTGCTGTATATTGCTTTTATTATGTTTAGGTATGTGCCTTGAATTCCTGTTTTTTCCAACACTTTTATCATGAAAGGATACTGAATTTTTCAAATGCCTTTTCAGCATCTAATGAAATGTCCACGTAATTTTTTCTTTGTGTCTGTTTATGTAGTGGATTACATTGATGGTTTGATGGATTTCCATATACTGAACCATCCCTGAATCTCTGGCATGAAGTCTACTTTATCATAGTGAATGATTGTTTTGATGTGTTCTTGGATTCAGTTGGCAAGAATTTTATTGAGGATTTTTGCATCAATATTCATAAGGGAAATTGATCTAAGATTTTGTTGTTGTTGTTGTTGTTGTTGTTGTTGTTGTATTTTGTGTGGTTTTGGTATCAGCGAAACTGTGGCATCATAGAACCAGTTTGTGTAATGTTCCTTCCATTTCTATTTTGTGGAGTAGTTTGAAGAGTATTGGCATTAGGTCTCCTTTGAATGTCTGATAGAATTCTGCACTAAAGCTATCTGGACCTGTGCTTTTTTTGGTTGGGAAATTGTCAATCACTACTTCTTTTTCTTTAGGGATTATGGGTCATTTTAGATGGTCTATCAGATTATGTTTATATTTTGGTAATTTGTATCTGTCTAGGAAATTTCGCAATTCATCCAGATTTTCCAGTTTCCTTGAGTATATGATTTTTGTAGTAGGATATAATTTTTTTGGATTTCCTCATTTTCTGTTGTTATATCACACTTATCATTTCTGATTTTGTTAATGTGGGGCTGTCTCTGTGCCCTTTGGTTAGTCTGGCTGAAGGTTTATCTATCTTGCTGATTTTCTCAACGAACCAGCTCCTAATTTTGGTGATTCTTTGAATAATTCTTTGTCTTGAAACTTTTTTTGATTTCAGCCTTAAGTTTCATGATTTCCTGCCTTCTATTCCACGTTGGTGAATTTGCTTCTTTTTGTTCCAGGGCTTTCAGGTATTCTGTTAATCTGTTAGTGTATGTTCTCTCCAGCTTATTTTTCTAGGCACTCAGTGATTTGAATTTTCCTCTTAACACTGTTTTCATTGTGTCCCATAAAATTGGCTATGCTCTGCCTTCATTTTCATTGTTATAAAAATCTTTGATATTTTTTCCTTATTTCTTCCTTGTCCAAGGTATCATTGAGTAGAGAATTGTTCATCTTCCCTGTGTATGTGGGCTTTTTGCTGTTTTTGTTGCTATTGAAGATGACACTTAATCCCTAGTGATCTGAGATGAGGCATGGAATTAGTTAGATAGTCTTATATCTATTGAAGTGTGTTTTGTGACCAATTAAAATGTTAATTTTAGAAAAGGTACCATGCAGTGCTGAGATGAAGGTATATCCTTTTGATATAGGATGAAATGCTCTATAGATATCTATTAAGTTCGTTTGGTGCAAACCTTCTGTTAGTTTCACTGTGACTCTGGTTAGTTTGAGTGTCCCTGATCTGTCCATTGAAGAGAGTTGGGTGTTTAAGTCCCTCACAATTATTATGTGGGGTACAATGCATGCTTTAAGCTTTAGTAAGGTTTGTGTTATGAATTCAGGTGCCCTTGTATTTCTGGAATGAATATTCAAAATTGAGAGTTCTTCCTGGTAGATTTTTTTCTTTGATGAGTATAAAGTGGCCTTATGAATCTCTTCTGGTAAGTTTTGATTGAAAGTCTATTTTATGTGATATTAGAATGGCTACTCCAGCTTGTTTCCTGGGACCATTTGCTTGGAGAACGCTTTTCCAGTCATTTACTCTTAGATAGTGTTTTTCTTTGATATTGAGATGCATACCTGTGTGCAGCAAAATTTTGTGTCGTGTTTAAAAATTCAGTTTGTTAGTCTATGTCTTTTTATTGGGGAAATGAGTCCATTGATGTTAAGAGATATTAAGTAATAGTGAGTGTTTATTCCTGATGTTTTTGACGGAATTTTTATGTTTTTATGGTTATCTTCTTTTGCATTTGGTGAAAGGAGATTACTTTCTTGCTTTACCTTGTGTGTTGTTTCCCTCCCTTTGTTGGTGTTTTCCACTCATTATTCTATGAAGGGTTGGTTTTGTGGAGTCTGTGTAAATTTGTTTTTGTCCTGAAAATTCTTGGTTTCTCCATTTATAGAAAGTGAATGATTTGCTGTATGTAGCAATTTGGGTTTACATTTGTGTTCCCTTAGGGTCTGCATGACATCTGCCCAGGATCTTCTGGCTTTCATAGTCTCTGGTGAAAAATCCGATGTAATTCTGATAGGTCTACCTTTATATGTTACTTGACTTTTCCCTTACTGCTTTTAATATCCTTTTTTAAAAGTACATTTGGTATTTTAATTATTATATGACAGGATGAATTTCTTTTCTGGTCGAATCTATTTGGAGTTTTGTAGGCTTCTTGTATGTTCATGGGCATCCCTTTCTTAGGTTAGGTAGTTTTCTTCTACAATTTTGTTGAAGATATTTACTAGCCCTTTCTGTTGTAAATCTTCACTCTCTTCTATGCCTAGGATTGGTCTTCTCACTTTTTTCTGGATGTCCTGGATATTTTGCGTCAGTAGCCTTTTGAATTTTTCATTTTCTTTGACTCTTATATTAATTCTTTCTATGGTATCTTCTGCATCTGAGATTCTCTCTTTATCTTCCATCTCTTGTGTTCTGTTGTTGATGCTTGGATCCATAATTCCTGACTTCTTTTCTAGGTTTTCTATGTCCCAAGATGTCTCCCTTTGTGATTTTCAATATTGTTTCTATCTCCTTCTTTAGATCCTGATAACTTTGTTTATATCCTTCACTTGTTTTGTTGTATTATCCATTAGTTCTTCAAGGGCTTCTTGGTGTTTATGTGTGTTCTCTTGTATTTCTATAAGGGAGTTATTTTGGTCCTTCTTGAAGCCCTCAATGATACCCTCAAATAGCATCATGAACTGTGATTTTAAATCCAAATCTTGCTTCCTGGTGATGTTGGGTGGGATGGTTCCTATTTTCTGCCCACTAATGACCAATTAATGGGGCAGACTTAAGCTTTCTCAAAAGATTAGACAACAACTTCAGAAAGATATTATAGAGCCATGCTTCAGTGCCTGAAATACTACTATCTCCTGTATTCCTGAGATTCTTGAAATGATTTATATATCCTCACCTCTGTAAATGCTCATCCCCACTGTGTTGATGCTCTTCAGAATGGGGTTTCTGTCCTGCCACTGTCACTCAAAGGTACCATATAATTGTTGGTGATCTGCAGGATCATATTCCTCTACATGCCAGTGATAAAGGTCTGCTTTTCAAGGCTTAATTCTCAATAATCAGGCATTGACATTTGTCTTCAAAGTGCTTCCCCAGGGTATGATCATCAGTCTCACCTTCTGACTACTCATATTAATACAGCAATGTGCCCTAAAATACAACAAAATATACCCACATAGAATACCAACCTACCATTGTTTGAATTTATTATTGATTTTATATCACCAAAACCGATCAGTGTCATATTATGGAAAATAAATGTAAATGCACCAAGCCCCTGTTCCTAGCCACAGACTACCTTAGATTTGTGGTCATCTTTTATGTAAGGGCAATACCCAAAATACATCCATATGAAAAGAATGTGAATTATTTTCACATAGGCTAAAATCAAATCTCCGTTTTAATGAGGAAGATAAAGATCTAAAGGGCTCATGTCCACACTGAAAAGGGAAGTATTGTTTTACTCATCCAGTTTCTGCCATGACAATAAATGCTTTAAAACCACAGACTGACTCATTGGGATCCACCACGATGGGAAAGAGTTTATGTTTTTCCTAGTGCAGCCCAGTTACATAATAATATCATGATTTCACTTTTCTTATTGCATGAATACAAGGGTCCTCTTCTTCCTTTCCTTCCTTCTTGAACATCATTTAATATGTATAGCCTATTGACAGAGGGGAAGATATATGGTTTCCTTCTGAGAAACACCTTCCGTAAAAGTTATTTAAGGTCTTCTCCTTTAGAGCTTCCATCTAATCTCCTGTAGAAAGTCTCTCTGCATTCTACAGGACACAAGTATTCCCAAACCCAAATAAAACTATAGTCAAGTCCCCACGGAAATACTCGCTGCCTACTGGGACAGAAAAGTGTCACTGAGTACTGTATCACTCTGAGTTTTAGATTTCTGGTAGTGCAAACTGCCAGGGGTCGGCCTGCACTCAGGAACTGAGCTCATAGGCGGGTTTTTCTGCCAGCCTGCTGGACTCGGGGACCGTGTCCTGCCCAGGGAGCTGCGGAAGGAGAGAAGACCCGCAGCCATATTTGCTGCCTGCCAGGAGAGAAAAGGATCAATAGGTACTGTATCAGCTGAGCTTTAGATTTCTGGTGGTGCAAACCGCCAAGCGTCTTCCTGCACTCACGAACTTAGCACATAGTTGGTTCATCTGCAAGCCAGTCCATCACAGGACCCGTGTACTATGTGAGAATCAACAGAGGGAGTGACCCCCACCACAACATCTTCGCTCCATAATAGAGCAGACAAAGAACACCTAGGTGACCTTGACAACCTAAGTATAACATTGCTTGAGGCAAGACTGACAAGGTCTCCAAAGGCACAAAAGAGGAAGGCAGCATATCAGTAATCTGTGCCAGAAGAAACCCAATCATGCAGTGTTGCAGAGATAACCTTAAAGATCTACAGTAGGTTGAAGCACCAACCAGTGACAATAAGACCATCTAACACCTGGGAGAACCAGATGGCTAAAGGCAAACGTAGGAACGTTACTAACATAAACCAAGGCATTATGGCAGCATCTGAACCCAATTCTCCAACATTAGCAAGTCCTGGATACACAAACACACCAGAAAAACAAGATTTGGATTTAAAATCGCTGGTCATGATGCTGGTACAGGAACACTTGAAAGACATACTTAAAGAAATTCAGGAGAAAATGGATCAAAAATTAGAAGCCCTTAAAAGGGAAACACAAAAATCATTGAAAGAAATTCAGGAGAATACAAGAGCCTATAAGCAGGAAACCCAAAAGTCACTTAAAAAAATACAGGAGAACTTTAATCAACAGGCAGAAGTCATGAAAGAGGAAATACAAAAATCTCTTAAAGATTTAGAGGAAAACACAATCAAGCAAATGACAGAACTGAGCAAAAACTTCCAGGATCTAAAAACAGAAGTAGAAACAACTAAGAAAGCACAAAGGGAGATGCATATATCAACAACAGAATACAAGAGATAGAAGAAGTAATCTCAGATGCTTAAGATAACATAGAAACCATCGACTCAACAGTTAAAGAAAATGTAAAATGCAAAAAGCTTGTAACCCAAAATATCCAGGAAATCCAGGACACAATGAGAAAGCCAAATCTAAGGATTATAGGCATTGATGAGAGAGAAGATTTACAACTGAAAGGGCCAGGCAATATCTTCAACAAAATTATGGAAGAAAACTTCCCTAACCTAAAGAGAGAGATGCCCATGAATATACAAGAAGCCTACAGAAATCCAAACAGACTGGATCAGAACAGAAATACATCCTGACACATAATAATCAAAACTTCAAATGTACTAAACAAAGAAAGGATACTTAGGGCAGTAAGAGAAAAAGGGCAAGTAACATAAAAAGGAAGACCTATCAGAATTACACCAGATTTATCACCAGAGGCCATGAAAGCTAGAAGATCCTGGGCAGAGCTCATGCAGACTCTTAGAGAACACAAATGCCAGCCCAGACTACTATACCCAGCGAAACTCTCAATTACTATAGTTGGAGAAACCAAGATATTCCAAGACAAAACCAAATTTACACAATATCTTTCTACAAACCCAGCCCTACAAAGGATAATAGGGGAAAAAAACCATTACAACGAGGGAAACTATACCCTGGAAAGAGCAGGATATTAAGCTTCTTTCATCAAACCCAAAGAAGATAACCACACACATATAAAATTAAAATAAAAAAGGATAGGAAGCAATAACCACTTCTCCTTGATATCTCTTAACATCAATGGGCTCAATTCCCCAATAAAAAGACATAGATTAACAGACTGGTTAGGTAAACAGGACCTTACATTTTGCTGCATACAGGAAACACACCTCAGTGTCAAAGACAAAAACTACCTTAGGTTAAATGGCTGGAAAAAAATTCTACAAGCAAATGGTCCCAGGAAACAAGCTGGAGTTGCAATTCTAATTTCAGATAAAATTGACTTTCAACCTAATGTCATCAAAAGAGACATGGAAGGTCACTACTTGCTGGTCAAAGGAAAAATCCAACAAGAAGTTCTCTCAATCCTGAACATCTATGCCCCAAATATAAGAACACCCTCATTCATAAAAGAAACTTTACTAAAGCTCAAAGTACACATTGCACCTAACACAATAATTGTGGGTGACTTCAACACTCCACTCTCACCAATGGACCAATCAGGAAAACAGAAACTAAACAGGGAGACAATGAAACTATTGAAGCTTTGAACCAGTTGGAGTTAACAGATATATAGAACTTTTCATCCCAAAGCAAAAGAATATATCTTTTTCTCAGCACCTCATGGTACCTTCTGCAAAATAGATCATATAGTTGGTCACAAGACAGACCTAAACAAATATAAGAAGATTGAAATAATCCCTCCTATCAGATCACTATGGAGTAAAAGTGGTCTTTAGTAACAGTAAAAACAACAGAAAGCCCACATACCCATGGAAACTGAACAATACTCTACTCAATGATACCTTGGTCAAGGAAGAAATAAAGAAAGAAATCAAAGATTTCTTAGAATTTAATGAAAATGAAGGCACGGCATACACAAATCTATGGGACACAATGAAAGCAGTGCTAAGAGGAAAACTCATAGCTTTGAGTGCCTCCACAAAGAAATTCGAGAGAGCTTACACAAGAAGATTAATGGAACAACTGAAAACCCTGGAACAAGAAGCTAATTTACCCAGGAGGAGAAGAAGACAGGAAATCATCAAACTCAGGGCTGAAATCAATCAAGTAGAAACCAAGAAAACCATACAAAGAATCAACAAGACCAAAAGCTGGTTCTTTGAAAAATTCAACAAAATAGATAAACCCTTAGCCAGATTTACCAAAGGGAACAGAGAAAGTATCCAAATTAACAAAATTAGAAAGGAAAATGGAGATATTATAACTGAAACCGAGGAAATTAAAAACAATCATCAGATCCTTCTACAGAAACCTGTACTCAACGCAACTGGAGAATCTGGAGGAAATGGACATTTTCTTAGACAGATACCAATTATGAAAATTAAACCAGGATCAAAAAGACTATTTATACAGACCCATAACCCCTAAAGAAATAGAAGTGGTCATAGATAGCCTGCTAACCCCCCCCCAAAAACAAACAAACAAACAAACAAAAAAACAAAAAAAAAAAACAAAAAAAACAAAAAACAAAAAATAACATAGGACCAGATAGTTTCAGTGCAGAATTCTATCAGACTTTCAAAGAAGACTTAACACCAATACTCTTCAAACTATTCCACACAATAGAAACAGACTGAATACTACCCAACACCTTCTTCAAAGCCACTATTACACTGATATCAAAACCACACAAAGATCCAACTAAGAAAGAGAATTCCAGGCCAATTTCACTTATGAATATCGAAGCAAAAGTACTCAATAAAATTCTTGCCCAACAAATCCAAGAACACATCAAAACGATCATCCACCATGATCAAGTAAGCTTCATCCCAGGGATGCAGGGATGGTTCAATATAAGAAAATCCATAAATGCAATCTACTACATAAACAAACTCAAAGGAAAAAAACACATGGTCATTTCATTAGATGTTGTGTCTCTTCCCCACAACATTAAGCTGGCTGGCAACCCCCACTCTTCCGATGGGTTACCTCCGGCCTTTGTTCCTTGGAACAATAAGGCACCTTCACCTTGACTACCAACATTGCCTCAAGGCGGTTTCTCCTGGGACCCAGCAGAGACCCTGCCAGACTGGAAGCAGGCGACCCGCTGAGATTTGGAGCCAAAGACTTCTCGGCCTGCCCTTTGATGTGACCAGCTTCTGGGAGGGGTTGGGTTATTTCCCAAAACCACACAAAGATCCAACTAAGAAAGAGAATTCCAGGCCAATTTCACTTATGAATATCGAAGCAAAAGTACTCAATAAAATTCTTGCCCACCAAATCCAAGAACACATCAAAACGATCATCCACCATGATCAAGTAAGCTTCATCCCAGGGATGCAGGGATGGTTCAATATAAGAAAATCCATAAATGCAATCTACTACATAAACAAACTCAAAGGAAAAAAACACATGGTCATTTATTAGATGCTGTGTCTCTTCCCCACAACATTAAGCTGGCTGGCAACCCCCACTCTTCCGATGGGTTACCTCCGGCCTTTGTTCCTTGGAACAATAAGGCGCCTTCACCTTGACTACCAACATTGCCTCAAGGCGGTTTCTCCTGGGACCCAGCAGAGACCCTGCCAGACTGGAAGCAGGCGACCCGCTGAGATTTGGAGCCAAAGACTTCTCGGCCTGCCCTTTGATGTGACCAGCTTCTGGGAGGGGTTGGGTTATTTCCCTAAGACTATAAATCTTGACATAGAAATATTAAAGTTATTCTTGACCGGCACTGTCGCCTTGACTCAGTCTCTCTTTTCGCCCCTTTCCCATCACCTTCAGAATTCTCTTCCAGGTAACTCAGTTCGCATGTGGCCTCTGGCGGTCAACATATTGGCGCCTGAACGTGGGATAGACCTGATACGGGAGAATTTCCTGGGGTGACCCTATCTGTCGAAGCTTTGCAGAAAAAGTGGAAAGAAGATGGTATCCACACAGTAAGCAACATAGAAGTCAAATGCTAGCGCTAGTGTAAAAATTTTATTCCTTCAAACTATTGTTGTGAGTGCAGAGGGATACGGATATGGTTTAGCAAGCAAAATTGTGCTGACCCGGCACAGTGGCCACTTCGGTTGAGTGATAGGGAAAAATGGGATAGGAAAGTTCACGTGAAATTTGTGCCCGCAACATTCAAGAGTTGCTTCAGGCAAAAGGGATAGGGTTTGAAGAAGGAAGATTGGAGGATTTCTTGGACCAGATATATTCTTGCTGTTCTTGGTTCCAAGAAAAACGAACGTTAAACGAGAGAACTTGGGAAAGAATTGGTAATTCGCTAAAGGCAGCCAAGGCAGATAATATTACTCTCTGCCTCTGGACACTTATTAAGGATATCATAGATGAAGGAGGCTTGGAGGAATTAGATATTATTCAAGAATTTGAGGAATCTCAAGAAGAAAGCCTGCCAGAGAGGACCTCTGTAAAGGAGGACCCTCCCCACTCTAAGTTACAAAAATGCAGAGATAGTGCTGATGAGCCAATTGTAAAAAAGACAGCTCATCCCAAAAAGAGAGCAACGGAATCTCATGGGGAAGAATGGGCCCCTATCGTGCCATCTGCTCCGCCTATGACCTTGATGGCAGGAGATGAGATCCAGAGAGATATGCAGCTACAAAAGTTGGAGTTTGAAATTAAATTGCAAAAATTGACTAATGAATTACAGGAGCTAAAAAGGGTGTCAAATACTAGAGAGAACAATAATTCTGAGACCTGCCAATCGCCACTAGAAAGAGTGGTAAGCCAGGCTCGTGGAGAAGGGCAGGATATGTCAGAAATCTTAGCTTTTCCGGTCCTTGAGATAGAAGACCAGGAAAATGTGATTAGACAATATCAGACTTTGGTATTTAAAGTGATAAAAGAATTAAAGCTAGCTGTAGCCCAGTATGGCCCAACCGCTCCTTTTACACAGCTGTTATTGGATACTGTGATAGAGTCAAATTTAACTCCACAGGATTGGAGAACCCTGTGTAAGGCTACGTTGTCAGGAGGAGATTTCTTGCTTTGGAGTTCTGAATGGAGTGAGGCTAGCAAAAGAACTGCCACCACAAATACTCAGGCAGGCCATCCAGAATGGAATGCTGATATGTTACTGGGAGAAGGTGTATATGAAGGAAATACTAACCAGATTGGGTTTCTCATCGCAGTGTATGCGCAGATTGCGGTGGCTGCCCTCCATGCTTGGAATCTTTTACCATCAAAGGGAGATGCTAGTGGAAACTTAACAGGTGTCAAACAGGCTTTTTCAGGATTTTGTGGATAGATTGCTAAAAACAGCTAATAGAATTTTTGGAAATTCTCAGGCAGAAAATCCGTTGGTTACTCAACTAGCCTACGAAAATGCTAATGCGGCCTGCCGGGAGGCGATCAGACCTCATAGGGGGAAGAGAGACTTAGCTGGTTATATTCGTCTCTGTTCTGAAATTGGCCCCTCGTATAATCAGGGTCTAGCAATGGCTGCAGCGTTGCAGGGAACCACCATCCAGGGAATGCTTTCGCAGAGATGAGGAAATAAAGGGTGTTTTAAATGTGGCAGTCTGGGTCATTATAAAAGTGATTGCCCTGATAACAGGAGTACTATAAACGGGCAATCAGGTTGTTCACCAGGAACATGTCCTAAGTGTAGAAAAGGAAATCTTTGGGTTAAGGGATGCAAGTCCAAAACTAATATTCAAGGCAGACCCGTGTTGGGAAACGGGAGGAGGGGCCTGCCCCAGGCCCCGATTCATCCAGGACAGACAGTCTATGGGGCAACACAGCTGCTGCCGAGCCAACAAAATCTATCTTCGAGCTCGCCAGAGCAACATCAGGGAGCGCTGGCCTGGACCTCTGCAGTATATTCCATGCCGTTTTAACCCCAGAAATGGGCGTCCAGATCCTGTCTACAGGAGTTTTTGGACCATTACCTGAAAGAACTTGGGGATTACTGCTAGGACAAAGCAGTTCTACCATTAAGGGACTGAAGATTTATCCAGGTGTCATAGACAGTGACTATGAGGGAGAAATAAAAATTATGGCTGCTTCCCCTCATGGTGTCATAACTATACCTGCTAACCAAAGAATTGCTCAGCTTGTCTTGGTTCCTTTACATCCACTGCCTTCCAAGTTCATTAAAGATAAAAGAGGAAAAGAAGGCTTTGGCTCCTCCAGAGTGTATTGCGTTCAATCTATCACCAATAAAAGACCTAACCTTAAATTGACTATTGAAGGAAAGAGTTTTGAAGGATTAATAGATACGGGAGCAGATGTAACAATTATTAAAGGACAAGATTGGCTGTGCAGCTAGCCATTGACGGAGACACTTACACATCTCCAAGGCATCGGATATGCTAATAATCCAAAACAGAGCGCGAGACTTCTAACTTGGAAAGATAAAGAGGGAAATTCAGGGCAAATCTGGCCTTATGTTATACAAAACTTGCCTACTACCCTTTGGGGTAGAGACCTTCTGTCAAAAATGAATTTGATTATGTGTAGTCCCAACAAAATTGTCTCTAGGCAAGAGCTAGAGCAAGAATCTTTGCCCGCTCAGGGGCTTGGGAAAGTCCCCCAGCCAAACCCTAACTCTAGAAGTCTGGGGCATTTTCGGTAATGGCCACTATCTTGCCTGCATCCCACGCCGATAAAATTCAATGGCTTAATGATAATCCTGTGTGGGTTGATCAGTGGTCTTTATCTAAAGAAAAAATGGAAGCCGCCTCTTTGCTAGTGCAGGAACAATTTAAAAGGACATTTAAAAGAGTCTCTATCTCCATGGAACACACCAATATTTGTATTTAAAAAAAGAATTCGGTAAATGGAGATTGTTACAAGATTTAAGAAAGATTAATGAAACTATGTTGCCCATGGGAACTTTACAAGCTGGTCTTCCATCCCCTGTGGCTATTCCTAAAGGATTTCATCAAATAGTCATAGATTTAAAAGATTTTTTCTTTACTATTCCATTGCATCCTGAGGATTGCAAAAGATTCCCGTTCAGCCTTCCTTCTATTAACTTCATATAACCTATGAAAAGATACCAATGGACAGTTCTTCCTCAGGGCATGACTAACAGCCCAGCTTTATGCCAGAAGTTTGTAGCACAGGCCATTCAGCCTGTAAGACAAAAATGGCCAGATATTTATTTTATCCATTTCACAGATGATTTTCTAATTGCAGGAAAAAATCCTCAGACTTTGTTTTTATGTTTTAAAGATTTACAACAAGCTTTAGCCGCTAAAGGATTGCAAATAGCACCAGAGAAGGTGCAGACCCAGGATCCGTATAATTATCTGGGTTTTAAACTTACAGACCAAGCAATTTTTTCCCAGAAGATAATTATCCGCAGGGACAATTTAAAAACTTTAAATGATTTTCAGAAGTTATTGGGTGACATTAACTGGCTTCGGCCATATTTAAAACTTACTACAGGAGAATTACAACCTTTATTTGATATTCTAAAGGGGAACGCTGATCCTACATCCCCTAGATTATTAACTTCAGAAGGACTTTTGGCTTTACAGACAGTGGAGAAAGCTATTGAAAATCAATTTGTTACCTATATAGATTATTCTTTACCTTTGCATCGGTTAATTTTTAATACGACTCACTCGCCTACAGGTTTATTATGTCAAAAGGCTCCTCTGATGTGGATTCATTTGAGGGTGTCTTCAAGACGTAATATCCTGCCATATTATGAGGCAGTGGCCCAAGTAATTGTGCTTGGAAGAAAGCAGGCGCTAATTTATTTTGGCAAAGAACCAGATGTTATTATACAGCCCTACAGTGTAAATCAGGATGATTGGTTAAAACAGCATAGCACAGATTGGTTGCTTGCTCAAATAGGCTTTGAAGGGACTATAGATAACCATTATCTTCAAGACAAATTGATAAAGTTTTTAAATATGCATGAGGTTGTATTTCCTAAAATGACATCTTTACAGCCGTTGTATAAGGCTCTCTTAATTTTCACAGACAGCTCTTCCAAAGGAAGAGTCGGATATCATATTAATAATCAGCAGGTGGAGACCCCTGGGCTTTCTGCTCAGTTATCAGAGCTGACAACGGTGTTGTGTGTCTTTCAATCTATAAATAGTACTTTTAATCTCTTTACTGACAGTGCTTATGTTGCATTTTCTATACCACAATTAGAAATTGTGGCACATTTAATTTTAATATGCCAGCTGGATCCTTGTTTTCACAATTGCAAAGTATCATTCTTGCTAGGAAAAATCCCTTTTATATTGGCCATATACGAGCCCACTCAGGTCTTCCTGGACCTTTGGCTCAGGGTAATGAGTGCATTGACAAAGGTCTCATAGGACAAGCTTTGGCACTCACACCTATAGAATTGGTGAGACGTGATCATGATAAATTTCCTCTTTCTAGCCATACATTGAGACTCCGTCATAAGATCACAAAGGATCAAGCAAGAATGATTGTAAAACAATGCCCTAATTGTCTCACTTTAGCACCAGTGCCCCACTTAGGGGTTAATCCATGTGGCCTTATGCCCAATCAAATTTGGCAAATGGATGTAACTCACTATGCAGAATTTGGGAAATTAAAATTTATACATGTTTGCATTGATATGTGCTCGGGACTCATTTTTGCCTCCCTGCATTTGGGAGAGGCCTCTAAAAATGTAATTGATCATTGTTTACAAGCTTTTAATACCATGGGATTACCCAAAGTCATTAAGACAGACAATGGACCAGCCTATACTGGTAAGAACTTTATCTCATTTTGCAAGGAAATTAATATAAAACTTAAAACTGGAATTCCTTATAATCCAATGGGTCAAGGAATCGTAGAGCATGCTCACCGCACCCTTAAAAACTGGCTTCTTAAAACTAAGAAGAGGAACCTATACCCCCCTAGTTCCCCTAAATCACATCTTGCCTTTGTCTTATTTGTTTTAAATTTTCTCCAAACGGATGCTAAAGGTCAGTCTGCAGCAGACTGACACTGGCACCCAGCTACTTCCAATTCCTATGCCATGGTTAAGTGGCGGGACCCTTTAACTAAAACATGGAATGGTCCAGACCCCGTTTTAATCTGGAGGAGAAGGTCCGTCTACAATTTTTCTCAGGGAGAAGATGGTGCACGCTGGCTGCCAGAGAGATTGGTCAGACAGGTAAACATACCCTAAAAGCTGCTGGTAAGTATAATTAATTCAAAAGGCTTTCCCTAAGCTGCTTACCACTTTCTTGGGAATTAAGGTTCCTTTGTGTTCTTGGAAATTAAGTTACAAGCCAGGCTTCTTGCCTAAAGACACTAATTTTCAATCAAACTAAACGTCTTGGGACTTCCGATACTGACCAAACAGGTTTTTTCTCTTAATCTCCTTTTATATTTCAAGCAGATAACACTCAAAAGATAAGCTCCTCCAGCAATGGCCGCCAGGTTGAGGATGGGTGGTTATTATAGCCAGCCAGCTCATATCCACAGAGCATTTACTTTACCAGTGGATCCTCAAAAATGAGGCTGCATAGTATTCGGAACTGTGCATGTTTGTTAATATAACAAACATGGGCATCAGTTTGAGGTACGAGGCGAGGCACTGCAAGGGAAAAGGAAAAAATCCTGTCTCTGAATTTCCCTGAAAAGCACATCCAGCTGCATGGGGTTGACATTGAGAGACTGTCCTTAAATTATTAAGGCAGTCTATTCCCGCCCCCCGAAAAAGATGTCGTTAACTTTTAAGGGGGTTGGACCTTTGTTTCCCCTCACTGGTCTAAAAGCCCATCATCCATTGGATGAATATACTTATATCCACTGAGTTGTTAAAAATTAATAATTAAGGGGGAATTGTCTCTTCCCACAAAACATTAAGCTGACTGGCAGCCCCCACTTTTCTGATGGGTTACCTCCGGCCTTTGTTCCTTGGAACAATAAGGCGCCTTCACCTTGACTACCAACATTGCCTCAAGGCGGTTTCACCTGGGACCCAGCAGAGACCCTGCCAGACTGGAAGCAGGCGACCCGCTGAGATTTGGAGCCAAAGACTTCTCAGCCTGCCCTTTGATGTGACCAGCTTCTGGGAGGGGTTGGGTTATTCCCCTAAGACTATAAACCTTGACATAGAAATATTAAAGTTAGTCTTGACCGGCACTGTCGCCTTGACTCAATCTCTCTTTTCGCCCCCTTCCCATCACCCTCGGAATTCTCTTCTAGGTAACCCAGTTCGTATGTGGTCGCTGGCGGTCAACAATGCTGAAACAGCATTTGACAAAATTCAGCACACTTTAATGCTAAAAGTCTTGGAAAGGATAGGAATTCAAGGCCCATATCAAAACAGAGTAAAAGCAATATTCAGCAAACTGATAGCCAACATTAAATTAAATGGAGAGAAATTTGAAGCAATCCCACTAAAATCAGGCACTAGACAAGGCTGCCTCCTCTTTACATATCTTGCCAATATAGTTCTTGAAGTCCTAGCTGGAGCAATTAGACAACATAAGGAGGTCAAAGGGATCCAAATTGGAAAGGAAGAAATCAAACTATCATTATTTGCAGATGATATGATAGTATACTTAAGTGACCCCAAAACTCTACTAGAGAACTACTACAGCTGATAAACAACTTCAGCAAAGTGACTGGCTACAAAATCAAGGCAAGCAAATCAGTATATTTTTTATATACTCAAAGGATAAGCAGACTGAGAATGAAGTTAGAGAAATGACACCCTTCACAATAGCCACAAACAGCATAAAGTATCTTGATGTGATTTAAACCAAACAAATGAAAGACCTATATGACAAGAACTTCAGATCTCTAAAGAAGGAAATCGAAGAAGATCTCAGAAAATGGAAAAATCTTCCATGTTCGTGGATTGGCAGGATTAATAAAGTTAAAATGGCCATCTGGCCAAAGGAAATCTACAGATTCAATGCTATCCCCATAACAATCCCAACCAAGTTCTTCGTAGAGCTAGAAAGAGCAATTCTCAAATTCATCTGGAATAACAAAAAAACAAGGCTAGCTAAAACTATTCTCAACAGTAAAAGAACTGCTGGGGGATTCAGTATCCCAGACCTCAAACTTTACTACAGAGCAATAGTGATAAAAACTTCATGGTATTGGTACAATGTGAGGCAAGCGGATCAATGGAATAGTATTGAAGACCCAGAAATGAACCAACACACCTATGTTCACTTGATCTTTGACAAAGGGGCTGAAAACACCCAAATGGAAAAAAGCCTTTTCAACAAATGGTGCTGGTTCAACTGGAGGTCAGCATGCAGAAGAATGTGAATTGATCCATCCTTGTCTCCTTATACTAAGCTCAAATCCAAATGGATCAAAGACCTCTACATAAAACCTGACACACTGGAACTAATAGAAAAGGAACTGGGGAAGACCCTTGAGGACATGGGCACAGGGCAAAAGTTCCTGAATACAACACCAATAGCTTACACTCTAAGATCAAGAATTGACAAATGGGACCTCATAAAACTACAAAGTTTCTGTAAGGCAAAGGACATTGTCAAAAAGACAAAATGTCAAACAACATATTGGGAAAGGATCTTCAGCAAGTCTAAATCCGACAGAGGGCTAATATCTAATATATACAAAGAACTCAAGAACGTAGAACCCAGAGAACCTAATAACCCTATCAAAAACTGGGGTATGGAGCTAAACAAAGGTTTTTCACACGAAGAACTTCAAAGGGCTGAGAAACACCTTAATAAATGTTCAACATCATTAATCATTACGGAAATGCAAATCAAAATAACACTGAGGTTTCACATCACACCAGTCAGAATGGCTAAGGTCAAAAAGTCAGGAGACAGCATGTGTTGGTGAGGATGTGGAGAGAGAGGAACACTCCTCCACTGCTGGTGGGATTGCAAGATGTTGCAACCACTTTGGAAATCAGTCTGCTGGTTCCTCAGAAAACTGGGCATGACACTTCCTGAGGACCCTGTTATACCACTCCTGGGCATATACCCAGAGGATTCCTCAGCATGCAATAAGGACACATGCTCCACTATGTTCATAGCAGCCCTATTTGTAGTAGCCAGAAGCTGGAAAGAACACAGGTGTCCTTCAATGGAGGAATGAATACCAAAATTGTGGTATATATACACAATGGAGTACTATTCAGCCATTAGAAACAATGAATTCATGAAATTCTTAGACAAAAGGATGGAGCTGGAGAACATCATACTAAGTGTGGTAACACAATCTCAAAAGATTAATCATGGTATGCACTCACTGATAAGTGGATATTAGCCTAGAAACTTTGAATACCCAAGACATAATCCACATATTATATGATGTCCAAAAAGAATGGAGGTGTGGCCCCTGGTTCTGGAAAGACGCAATGCAACAGTATCCTCTGGGTATATGCCCAGGAGTGGTATAATAGGGTCCTACAGAAGTGACACGACCAGTTTTCTGAGGAACCACCAGACTGATTTCCAGAGTTATTGTACCAGCTTGCAATCCCACCAACAATGGAGGAGTGTTCCTCTTTCTCCACATCCTCACCTACACCTGCCATCTCCTGGGTTTATGATCTTAGCCATTGTGACTTATATCTGGTGAAATCGCAGGGTTGTTATGATTTGCATCTTCCTGATTACTAGGGGTGTTGAACATTTCTTAAGGTACTTCTCAGCCATTCAGTATTGCTCAGGTGAAAACTCTTTGTTTAGCCAAGTACCACATTTTTAAAGGGATATATGGCTTTCTGGAGTGTACATTCTTGAGTTCTTTGTATATCTTGGATATTAGCCCTCTGTCAGATGTAATGTTGATAAAGATCTTTTCTCAATTTATTGGCTGCTTTTTTTTCTCCTTTTGACAATGTCCTTTGCCTTACAGAAACTCTGTAGTTTTATGAGGTCCCATTTGTCAATTATTGATCTTAGAGCAAAAGCTATTGGTGTTCTGTTGAGGAAATTTTCCCCTGTGATCATCTCCTCAAGGGTCTTCCCCAGTTTCTTTTCTATTAGTTTCTGTGTGTCTGTTTTTTTTTTATTCGATATATTTTTTATTTACATTTCAAATGATTTCCCCTTTTCAAACCCCCCACTCCCCGAAAGTCCCGCAAGCCCCCTTCTCTCCCCCTGTCCTCCCACCCACCCCTTCCCACTTCCCCGTTCTGGTTTTGCCGAATACGGCTTCACTGAGTCTTTCCAGAACGGGGGGGGGGGGGGCACTCTTCCTTTCTTCTTGTCCCTCATTTGATGTGTGGATTATGTTTTGGGTATTCCAGTTTTCTAGGTTAATATCCACTAATTAGTGAGTGCATACCATGATTCACCTTTTGAGTCAGGGTTACCTAAACAGAAGTCAAAAGCTTACTCAGGTAAGAGCAGTGGTTCTGTCCCTGTGATTCCCACTTCCTCTTATTCTGATTTACATGACTATGCCAAAAATACTTTCTTCCACACAAGTGACCACCTCTGGAGTGCATCAGTGATGTCTGCAGTGGGAGGAAACACCAACTCTGAGAAAAGTGAGCTAAAAAGTTTGTCTTGTCGAGACAGCCTCTACAAAGGCATCTGTCTGTCCACCCCTGCCAAAGTCACATCTTCTGTGCAACAGGATTCTTGGTGTTCTATGGCCCTGGCCTGAGATGGTGCTACCAGGAGGCAAGAGTATCTGAAGGCCTTTTTCCACTTGTCTCTGATATTGTCCAGTGATCCAGATGGAAGCAAAAACGCAGATATAATATTCCTTTGTTGCATGATTTTTGTACCTTTGTTTTGGAAGAGATGCATTTCCCAAGAAGCTTACTGAAGTAAGAAGAGATGGGCTTTTCCAGTAGGGACCAGCACACTGGGATGAGAGCCAGTTGTCTGCAGCCAGCCTGCTTCTGACTCTGCCCCACACCAGTTGGAGAAGCTATGACACTGACTAGGGCCTTATCTGCTAAGGATCATTAAGAAAGTTAATAAAAAATAATTGTGTACTGCTCCAAAAAGTGTCCTTATTATTATCAGAAGGAATCAAATCCATAAACTTTGGGAGGTAGAAACCTTAGGGGAACCATCTAGAATGTGGGAAGGAGACTCTCAGGACTCATAGGGAAGAAACTTAGATGGAATGACCAAAAGGGGAAAGAGGGAACTTGTAGAGTCAACTTCCAGGAGAAAGGGAATCCAGGGAAGAGATGGAGTAGGCATCCCATTGTAAAAATTCTGACCCAGAATTGGTCATGTCTAAAAGAAATGATTGGACAACAATAAAGAATAATCCGAGGGAAAGGATGTCCTGTGACTGGAACAAATTGGAATCCAGTCAAGGGCAGACTCCTAGGCCTGAGACTAATACAGATGCGATGGTGTGCTTACAGACAGGAACCTCTCATTGCTGGCTTCCAAGAGGATCAACAAGCAGGTTAAGGAGACAGATGCAAATACTTAGACCAAATGTATAGGAGCTGGAGATACCTGTGTTTGAATGGTGGAAACAGTGGAAGAAGCTGATGAGGAAGGTGACACCATAGAAAAACCAACAGTTTCAAATATCCTGGACCCCTGTGATCTCTTGGACACTGAGTCAAAAACCCGGTACCATATATTAGCTTTCATGAAGCCCATAACTCATACACCAGAGGACTGCTTGCTCTATCCTAGGTGAACAAAGATGCACCTACCTCTTTATAAACATGATGGCCCAGAGAGTGAGGGCACATAGTCCAGTGGGATGTGTAAGGTGGGGACATGCTGCTGGAGACTGGAGTGGAGGGATGATGAATGGAAAGAGGAACTGTAGGAGGGCAGAACAGGAAGGAGATGAAGGCTGGTCAGGAAAAGGAGATTAAAGATAATTTTAAAAGAGAGAGATAAATAAGTTAAATTCACACTCAAAATTTGTATCTCGTCCAATCCTTTTGGAATATATTTGTAATTTATTTAGTATATTGGCTTTTCTTTTGGTTTGTACCAACCACACTAATGAGGGACATTGTGCTAGGTGGTTGTATAGAAGAACAGTTTTCCCAAAACAGGATGGATTTCTTCTCTAAGTCCACATTGTTTGTGAATATGTGTGAATTGTTATATTCATCCTATTAAAAAATGTAAATATATAAGATTCTTTTTGCAATTTTAATGCCAAAGCTTCAACAACCTTCCCTATGTTTTTCCCAGTGCTGCTCATTTACCTGCCACTATCATGATTTCACTTTTCTTAATGTATGAATATTGATGGATTGTGTTAATGTAACATGCTGTTACTGTTTGTCAGGTGATAGTCTTCTAGACTGTTTCCAATTTCTAGTTATTATAAATAGAAGAGAAAGGAACCTATATAAGTAAATATCTATAGTAACATACAGAGTCAATTACATACATGCCCAGTATTGATATAGCTGGATCTTATGCAATATTATGTTCCTACTTTTGGGAAAACACCACAATGAATTTCACAAGGACTCTTCCATTGTTCACATTGTTGAGCAAAAATTTGTTTTTCCCATCATATTTGCTATCAATTGCTGTCATTTGTTTTACTAATCTTGGACATTATGACTACTGTAGGATGGAATCTCATTACAATTTTCTGTTTCATTTTTCTTAGCCCTAACATAGATGCCCAAGACCAAAGCTCTTTCATCAAGCCTCAGAAATTGATGAGGAAGAGGAGAAAAAATATTTAGTCATGTATTCTAATAACAAGAATAAAAGGCTTCTTTGCCAATTATTTCTTATCATGAAATGAGTGGAATTATATGAAATATTATCTCCTGCATACATTGATATTATTAGCCAATCTTGATTAATTGACCTGAACATGGAGAGTCAGTGGAAGGAGGAACCTGAGATTTGTCAAACTAAAGTATCATCTGTCATTAAACCAAACTTTTTTTATTAACTTCCTCTCTCCTAAGCATACATTCTGTAATCTGTGTTTCGCAAATGCTGGAAGAAAGACCAAAGGAAATAAAAGTGAGGCCTATAGATTTCTCAGGATCCAGCCAGTAATGGAATATGAAAAGACAATAGCACTACATGTTCCATTTATTCTCCCCCTAATCCACGTGGGTGAGGAAAAGAAACAGTTTCAAAATGTTATCCAAACCACATTATTTTCTTCCCTCCCTCTCTCCATGATTCTGATATTTCTTTCCTTGTATCCACCTGGGGAGCCATTTGTAAAGTAGGAACTTCACAGAACAGCAGTAAGGTATCTATAGCCTACATGTCTTGCTTTTTGTCTTGTTGATGAAATGCCCAGGGGGGAGAAGAGATCCTATCTGTTGAGAGAATTCTCTTTTATTTTTAATTACATCTGTAAAGTTGAGCAGGGTTCAGTTGATTCTTTTCTTTTAAGTGGATATGATAAAGTTCATGGATTATTCCTTTCTGAGGTAATCACACTTGGCATTACACCTTTGTGAGAAGCCATGGGATCCTCTTCAGGATGGTACACCTTTGTGAGAAGCCATGGGATCCTCTTCTAAAGATGTTCTTAGACTTTTTAACAAGGTTAACAGCAGGACTGGCTTCATGGATCAGAAGGCTGCTTGTGTAGAGAGGACAAATAGGCTGAGGTATTTGGCAGAGTCTCCTCATTGTTTTTTTCCCTTCCCAATCAAGTGTATGGCCATTGTTTAAGTTTAAGAAATAGTAAAAATGAGTCATCTGGCTACATTTGAGAGGGGAACTATTATGTTATACAATAATTGGGTGCCTCAGGATGTGCAAAATTCATAGTGTTCCTCCTCTCCCAGCACATTAAGTACTTACTTCTCAGATGTGATACACAATGATGGGCAGTTATGATTTGTTTTGTCATGTTTTGAGACAGGGTCTTGCTATGTACACAAAACTGTCATGAAATTATAAATACTCCTGTCTCCAGGCCCCAAGTGGTGGAATTATAATAGGTGTCCACTAGTGTTCTGAGGTGAGACCTTGCTTCGTTTATGAAGGTCAAATGGGTTTTTAAAACTCCTAGTCAGCCAGGCAGTGGTGGTGCACACCTATAATCACAGCACTCTGGGAAGCAGAGGCAGGTGGTTTTCTGAGTTAGAGGCCAGCATGGTCAACAGAGTGAGTTCCAGGAGAGCAAGAGCTATACAGAGAAACCTAGTCTCAAAAAAACAAAACAAAACAAAACAAAACAAAACAAAACAAAACAAACAAACAAACCAAAAAACCAACCAACCAACAACAAAAAAAAAAACCCAAAAAACCAAATCCAACAACAACAACAACAACAACAACAACAACAACAACAAAAAGCTCCAAGTCTTGACCTAGATTGGTGGCTCTGAAGATAAAAACATTTTCTTATGAATGTGATGCGCAATAATCTACTGAGTCCTTGTATATGGAAGGAAAAATCAAATCCTACAAAGTAGAAGAACATGCATGAACACACAGACACATACACACACACACACACACACACACATACACACACTCACACAGGCAACACATGTACAGATGCACAAGAACAGAAATTTACAAATTACATCACATTTAGAACAAATCATTGTGAATGCTTAATGTTGAATGATTATATGTATACAAGAATTGATGGTAAACTTAACCAACCTGCAAAACTCCACAAGAGAACTACTATAGGTGATAAGTTTCAGCAAAATGGCCAAACAGAAAATTAATTCAAACAAATTAGTAGACTTCCTATACTCAAAGTATCAGCAGACTAAGAATGAAATTGGGGAAACGCCATTCTTCACAATAGGGACAAACACTATAAAGCATCTTTGTGTGACTCTAACCAAACAAATGAAAGATCTGTATGAAAGGAACTTCAAGTCTCTGAAGAAAGAAATCCAAGTAGACATCAGAAGAAGGAAAGTTCTCCCATGTTCATGGATTGGCAGGATTGATATAGTCAAAATGGCCACCTTCCCAAAAGAAATATAAAGATTCAGGGCAATCCCAATCAAAATTCCAACTCACTTGTCATAGAGTTAGATAGAGCAATTCTCAAGTTCATCTGTAATAACAGAATGAAAAAAATCCAGGATATCTAAGACTATACTCAACCATAAAAGAACTTCTGATGGAATCTGATTCCCAGAACTCAAGAACTTACACAGACCATTGGGGTTAAAAATGGTATGGTATTGATACCGTTATACACTTGTAGATCAATGGGATAGAAATGAAGACACAGAAATGAACTCACACACCTGTGATCATTTCATCTTTGACAAAGGAGTTAAAACCATATTGTGGAAAAAATACAGCATTTTGTAAATATGTTGCTGGTTCAACTAGTTGTTAGCATGTTGAAGACTGCGAATTGATCCATCCCTAAGTCGTTGTACAAAGCTCACTTCTTCATAGAGTTAGAAAGATCCACCTTCAAATTTATCTGGAATAAATAAAACCTAAGATAGCAAAAGCTATAATCAACAATATAAGAACTTCTAGGGGAAGCACCATCCCTGACCAAAAGCTGTACTGTATAAAAATCCTGATAAAAAATACAGGACAACCTGGAGAGGGAACAACATTTTAATTGTTAATAAAAATTTTCTTTAATAAAATATTTAAAAAAAAGAAAATGGTGGTCACAAGATTTTTTTTTTTTTTATTTTGTGTGTGTCCAAAGATTTCACTTAAGAGTGACAGGCCGGCACATCAATGGAATAGAATGAAAGAAACAGAAATAAACCCACACAACTATGGCCACTTTATGTTTGACAAGGGAGCTAAAACCATCCAGTGGATGGGAAGTGAAGAAAGCATTTTCCACAAATATTTCTGGCAGAAGAAAGCAAATCAATCCATTCTTATCTCCTTGTACAAAGCTGAAGTCCAAGTGGATCAAGGACCTCAACATAAAACTACTTACACTGAAACAAGTGGAAAAGAAAGTAGAGAAGACCCTAGGGCACACGGGCACAGGGGAAATTTTCCTGACTAGAACATCAATAGCTTATGCTCTAAGATAAAGAACTGACAAATGGGAGCTCACAAAATTGCAAGTCTTCTGTAAGGCAGAGGGCATTGTCAATAGAACAAAACTGGCAACCAACAGATTGGGAAATGATCTTTATCAACCCTCCATCTGAGAGAGGGCTAATATCCAATATATTGTAAGAACAAGAGAAGTTCAACTCCAGAGAACCAAGTAACCATATTAAAACTGGGATACAGAGCTAAACAAAACTGGGATACAGAGAATTTTCAAAGGAGTAATATGAGATTACTGGGAGACCCCTAAAGAAAGGTTCAACATCCTTAATCCTGAGAAAATGTGAATCAAAACAACCCTGAGAATCTACCTCACACCAGTCAGAGTGGCCAAGAAGAAAAACTCAGGGGAGAGCTAATGCCCCCAGGCCCTTGGTCCTGGAAAGGCTAAATTCCTCAGAAGAGGGGAATACAAGGACAAGGAAGCAGGAGTGGGTGGATTGGTGAGCAGTGGGAGCAGGAATAGTTTAGAGGATTGTAGGATTGGGGGCAACCTGGAGAGGGAACAACATTTTAATCGTTAATAAAATTTTTATTTAATAAAATATTTTAAAAAAACTGTCATCACAAGATTTTTCTTTATTTTGTGTGTGTCCAAAGAGTTCTCTTAAGCAGTAAGAAATATGGCAGCATTAAAAAGTATTCCGTTTATTCCAAATTATGTAGATTCTATTATCTAATGAAAACTGTAAATGTTCCCTAATCCCTACGTACATGTGAAATGTGCAGTTGACATCTCTTTATGATCAGTAATTCCCCCATTGCATAAGAAATTATATTCAGCTTATTGTTGAATTCCTGACTTAATCACCTGCTAGTCCTTCCATTTTCTTTTTTGTTTCTTTCTAACTAAATTATTACCAAATAAATAATAGTAATTTAATGGTCAGAAGAATTTGAATAAAATTTAAAATTTTGTGATCATCAATTTTGCTTGAAAAGGTGATCTTTTAAAGCTATTAAAAGGGTGAAATTTTAATGCATATTGTGACCTTCAGACAACTAACAGTACATATGACCTTTGGATATCAGAGAACATGGTTATTTAAAATTTACTCATGTATCATGAGATGAATCTGTGGTTATATCCTTGATTATTTAAAGTAAACACAAACTTGACTACTTTTATTTTCTTCAATACTTAAACCCAGAGTTTTAATAAACTAGGTAACAAACAAGGCCATCTCAATGCACACATTTGACTTCATTTTCCTCTGTGCAACAGAAATTGAGTACAGGTAGGTAAGGAACTCTCAACCCTTTCTATTTAAGTCAAATGAGTGCTGAAATTACAGGCATGTATCAAAATCATCTGTTCTTTTCTCTTTTTATAAGTCAACCTATTAATAGTAGTACTCAGTGAAAAGAAAAATATGGAGTGGTACATTCTGAAATAAATTTCTTGAGTGAAGTGTGTCAACTAGATTATAATTTAATATTAAGGTTTGAAAGAGTTTTGTACATCATGAATACTTCAGAAATGCCAAGATCTTATTTCTCTTGTTAATTTCCCAGCATCATTTTGAATGTGCATTTCAGCACATGGGCCATAGGCAAGTATGTTTTACTCATGTACAGATGTTTTTATATTGATCATGTGCAAGGATCTGGAGTCCTTTTATCTCAGTGTTGCTGTAAATCAGTCTTGTTCTAATTGTAGCTCTGACATTCTATCTGTGTCAGAAACAAAGACAAATCAAGACTTTCATCATAGTGGTGACTCTTCAGAAAGAGTTAAAGCTATGGTTACATACTTCCTAGAAAACCACATTAACAAGACAACGCCTACTCTCTCAGATTTCTTTAGGAAAAAATACCTTAAAACAGAGGAGGGCACATCAAGCACCTGGAATTAATTCTAATTTTGTGTTTGTAGTTCTGGCCCAGAGTCACTCTTTGTCAAAACACTCTAAAAATGTTGTTGTGTGAAAGGAATTATTGTTACTGCTTGTCAGAAATTTTCACACAAATAAATAAGAAAAAAATCTTGAGACTACAGTTTCCTTAAAGACACTGAATTGACCATTGAATGTGTTTTAGTGCCCTCCCTAGATGTAGCAAGTAGAAGAGAGGTTACTTCAGCAGTTGTTGTTCATATGACACCATGGAGAAATATTTTATCTCATCCAGGTTTGTGATTGTACATTTTGTCCTGGTGACTCTTTTTTATCTTCAGATTATGAATTATACAATATGATGAGAAAAGTTGTCTATTGGATACAACATCAGCTTGCCTCAATATTAGGTCACATTCTTCCAGGTCCATGTCCTTAACAAGAGTATTGAAAACTGCTTTTTGTCCAGAGGGACAAATATATTCTTTTTTTTTATTCAATATATTTTTATCTACATTTTAAATGATTTCCCCTTTTCTAGATCCCCACTCCCCGAAAGTCGCATCAGCCCCCTTTCCCTCCCCCTGTTTTCCCACCCAACCCTTCCCACTTCCCTGTTCTGGTTTTGCCCTATACTGCTACACTGAGTCTTTCCAGAACAAAGGGCTACTCCTACATTCTTCTTGTATCTCATTTGATGTGTGGATTATGTTTTGGGTATTCCAGTTTTCTAGGTTAACACCCATTTATTAGTGAGTGCATACCATGATTCATCTTTTGAGTCTGAGTTACCTCACTTAGTATGATGTTCTCCAGCTCCATGCATTTGCCTAAGAATTTCATGAATTCATTGTTTCTAATGGCTGAGTAGTACTCCATTGTGTATATATACCACATTTTTTGCATCCACTCTTCTGTTGAGGAATATCTGGGTTCT
The DNA here is from genome assembly GCF_947179515.1 of Apodemus sylvaticus. NCBI lineage: Eukaryota > Metazoa > Chordata > Mammalia > Rodentia > Muridae > Apodemus > Apodemus sylvaticus. The sequence continues at coordinate 2,304,850 of NW_026262996.1, forward strand.
TTCCAGCTTCTGGTAATTATAAATATGGCTGCTATGAACATAGTGGAACATGTATCCTTATTACATGGAAATTAGTCTGGCAGTTCCTCAGAAAACTGGACATCTCACTTCCAGAATATCCTGCTATACTACTCCTGGGCATATACCCAGAAGATTCCCCAGCATGTAATAAGAATACATGTTCCACTATGTTCATTGCAGCCCTATTTACAATTGACAAATATATTCTGAATTAGTTTCTAAAATGTATATTGGCTGTTAATTTTCTTGTGTTTTTACATTATAAAATAATTTTATTAGAAATATGTAAGGAAGGTTGCTTTCTTCAGATTTATATGAAAAATAGCTTAGTGTCCTTCATGAAGTATCTCTGCTTGAAAAATGTTCTGCTATACAGGGGTAGAGGATACAGAAAATACTTAGTGAATAAGATATAATGAATGCAATTTGCAGGTGCATAGGTTTGCATTACAGGATTTTAAAATACTATGATTGTCCATGAGAAGATGTTTCCTTTTCTCAGACATGTATAGCAACTTTATAAACAGGTGCATTTCTCAAGCAAGAGTGTTTGACCATTTCTGTAATCCTGCCACTTGAGTGTCTCCTACATTATAGCTGTCATGGTTTGGAAGAGAGCCTAGGCTACACAGTTCTGTGCTCATCTGACTAGAATATTGTTTTGAATACTTGTGTGAGACAAATCAAAAGAAGGATGTATGTATAATACCTATGGGTTATTTGTATTATAATATAATTACCATGGTATTGTGAACATTGCACTTGTTAAATATATGTCACTGACTAGATCATGATACTATTTCTGATCTGGTTTTTCGCAACTATAACTATCCTAGAGAAGTCTGAGTTAGCTATTGCTTTGACTTCTTACACTTAATTTCCTGTACAACATTCCATGGCATGATTTCTTTGGTAACAGTAGCTTTCAGCTCCTATTTATACCCAGGAATCCAGCAACTGTGCCTCAATTATAGCACAAACCTTATAACTGCATTGCATAGGATCACTGGTGTACTTTCTGTTTCTTGTGTTCCAGACTGTCACAAGTGTTGCATACATTCATACTGCATTAGACAGTAAATGTGTCCCCGGGGTGGCTGGAAAGGTAGTTCATTCTTAACAACACTAACACTGTGTTTTATACAACTAACATGCATGACATCCAAAAAGCTTCATTCATTCTACTTCCAGGGAACATGAAATTTCCTTTGATTTCTGTGGGTAGCAGTAACAAATGTATTACAGGGAAATTCATATATTATGTTCCAAAATTCCCCCTAAAGGGAATATTGATTTGCAGATACTATTTTAGATAGTACTTTAGCTCTCTCTATATTTTTTTTTAATTCAGATTATGCTATGAGCTGGTCTACAAAACATTTAATCCAATATTTGTTTTTACTCACACTTTTTTATGTAACACTAGTTGTCAGACAATCAACAGTAAAATTCTCCTTTTTCTATATTTAGGATTCTACTGAAGATGCCGAAAGCAACTTTCTTTCTCTTTAAACATATAATTGTGTGTTATTAAAAATTAAAACATCTACCAAGAATCACCTAGAGTCCTACATATTGTCGGTACACAAAGCTCCTCATCTCTTGCTGGTACAGACTATTTTGTTTGTGTTCTATTGTACCTGTATTTTGAAGCACATGAGGGTTGCACATAGATACAATTATAATTAATAATTAGTAACCCCAACTGGACTGCAGGGACAGAAAAGAGTCACTAGGTACTATATTACTCTGAGCTTTAGATCTCTGGTGGTGCAAAACCCCAGGGATGTGCCTGCACCAAGGAACTGAGCACATAGGTGATTTGTCCGCCAGTCTGCTGGGTGTGGGACATGCCCAGAGAGCAGCAGAGGAAGGGATTCCCTTCAGCCATAGTTACACCCCTGCCAGGACTGAAAAGCTTTACTAGGTATGGATCACACTGACCTTTAGATCTCTGGGGTGCAAATCTCCAGGGGTCTGCCTGCACTCAGGAACTGAGCACATAGGCGGTTTATGTACAAGCCATTCCATCGCAGGACCTGTGTCCTGAGTGAGAATCAACAGAGGGAGTGACCCACACCACACCTTCTCCAAAATTGATCATATACTTAGTCACAAGACAGAGAAGATTGAAATAATCCCATGCCTCCTATCAGATAACTATGGAGTAAAAATTGTCTTTAATAACAATAAAAACAAAAGAAAGCCCACATACACATGGAAACTGAACAATACTGTAGTCAATGATATCTTGGTTAAGGAAGAAATAAAGAATAAGAAATGACTCCCATGAAGAAGTATGGAGAAGGTCCTGATTCTGGAAAGGATTGATCTAGCATTGGAGGGGAATATAAGGACAGAGAAAAAAAGGAGGGAGGTGATTGGAGAATGGATGGATAGAAGAAGGTTGATGGGACATATGGGGAGGGGGGATCCAGGAAAGGGGAAATTATTTGGAATGTAAAAAAAGAATATAGAAAATGAAAATATTTAAAAAACAATATTGTTGATGTCTTTTCTCCAAGCCATACACAGATTTAGGAGAACATAGCTTAAATTATCTTCTTGATAATGTCAGTATCAACTTCATATCTTCTAGATTAATATGAAGGTTATGATTCTGGGCAGTGG